>NC_091013.1:49352562-49710062 GCF_041296385.1 Aphelocoma coerulescens
GAGCCAACAATGTGCCCAGGTGGCTGAGAAGGCCAATGGCATCCTGGCCTGTATCAGCCATAGTGTGACCAGCAGGATTGTCAGTGACCAACAGTGCTTGTCCCTCTATACTCAGCACTGGTGAGGCTGCACCTTGACTGCTGTGTTCAGTTTTGGGTCCCTGCAAGAAAGACATTGAGGTGCTGGAGCAAGTTCAGAGAAGGGCAGTGGAGCTGTTGGAGGTTCTGGAGCACAAGACTGATGAGAGCAGCTGAGGGTGTTTAGCCTGGAGAAAAGGAGGCTCATTAGGAATCTTATTACTTTCTATAGCTCCCTGACAGGAGGTTGTTATGACGTTGGGGTCAGTCTCTTCTTTCAGGTAACAAGTGATAGGATAAGAGGAATTTATCTCAGGTTGGAACAGGGCAGATTTAAACTGGATATTAGGAAAAATATTTCACTGAAAGGTTTGTTAAAGATTGGAACAGACTGACCTGGGAAGTCACCATCCCTGGTGGTATTTAGAGGTGTATATGGGGCCCTTGGGGACACGGTTTAGTGGTGGACTTGGCAGAGCCTGGTTAACAGCTGGACTCACCCTGCAGGTCTTTTCAAACATAAATGATTCCATGACTGTATGATAGAATGACCTAAGGTAATAAAAAGTTTTCTTGCAAAATTATTCTACACACTTATTTTCACAATTACTGGATCTATTAGAGACTTAAAAAAGAAAAAAGTAAACAAAACTTGATTGTAAATATGAAATAAACGGTCTGAAATTTTTGTTTTGAAATTGTAATGCCCGCCATAGGAGCTCTTTAGGAAAAAAGAGACGAGTTTCTACATCATGTAAAAGCCTGTGTTATGCACTTTGTTTCACTCAGTTTTAGAAAGTCTTACATTTCTACCATGTAAAAGTTTCTCTCTACAGCCTGTTGAGAAGAACTGTTTAAAAGTATGAGGCACTAAGTCAGATATTCAGAAGTCCTTTATCTTCAGCTCTGCTTGGCTTAATTGGAGTAAAGTGCCATTTTTTTCCCCTATAATCCCTCAAGCAACTCCATGTGGAAAACATCTCCTGTGCTTTGTGAATAAATCTTGAGGGTTCATACTGTGAAGTGGAAGCAATTGGACATTTTTTATTTAAAAAAAAAGTGAAAAAACCTCTAGATAAGAAACAAGATTAACTAAATTAAGCTGGGTAATGAACAGAACTGTCTTTCCTGTCTCTGTCTCTTGGAGAATTCAGGTCCTTTCCTTCTGTTTTAATACAAAATTCAAACTACTCACTGAAACTATTGGACAAGAATTTCTGTGGAATATGTAGGCTTCAGTGATACAGGTTTTTAAAAATGTTGCAATGAATAAATATCAGGACTGACAATGTCTCACAGTAGCATCTCCAAATTCACTACAGTCCCTGTTGAAAACACCTAAGTATAATCAGTGCAAATGTGTAACTCCGGAATCCCTGACAAACTTCTGACCACCTAGATGCCGTTTTGGTTTTATTCTTGGAAAATGAATTAGATTTTTAACTTAATAAGATATTAATATTATTGACATGTCTCTTTCTTCTCATTACCCTACCATTTGTGTCAGACCACTAGCATAAGAGGGATGAAGACCTTGATAGCAGATGAAGTTTTGTTTAACATCAGATGCTGGATTAAGTATGCCAAGGAAGAAATAATTTTTTTAAAAATACTATTTCACAATTTCTTTTTAACTTAAGATACTTAGGCGAGATCCCTTTGCATAGCAAAGTTAAATTAATATAAACCTTACAGATCAGCAAATCCTCTTTATGACAGTGCCTCCTCAAAACTGGCTGGCCATTTTTTCCAGCTGTGTTCTCCATTAGTTTTCTAACTAGAACTTTTATTTTGATTGTAACAATGCACTGTGCAATTAGTATAATCTCATAATCTCCAGGTGAATTAACACAATTTAACTTAATTAAAAATAAAAATAATCAATTCAGAAAGTAACTGCTCCTTATAAATGCATAGTTGCCAAAAAACTTGCTTTTAGAAATCTGGAGTTAAAACACTATGCTAATGATGAAATTATTGAGCTACGATGAGCCAGTGAAGCAATGATCGTCATACAACAGGGGAACTCTCATCTCTTTGGACCAGCCCCAAAACAGCTCTCAACAGAGATGTCTTTTCTCTTCCACTCACCACCTCTAAAGCCAAACCTGAAGACAGTTTAGGAGCATCCTTAGCCAGCTGCTGCTGCTGGGACAAAGGATGCTGTTAGTCACTTGAACAACTCAGCCCAAAGTCAGCTAGAAATCCCCTCCAGTGGCACACACCACAGATGCTGGCATTTCTGAGCAGTTTTCAAGGTTGCCCCATACCAAGTGCATTGCAGCAGTCAAGTCAGGAGGAACCAAAAGCACAGATCCTCTGGGACTGCTCATCAAGATAGGAAAGTTCCTATTATCTGGCTGCCTGGGGCAACCAAAACCCCACTTAATTACTGCCCTTCAGACAAGGTGGAGACCTGCATTTAAAAACTGTATGTGCACTGATGGAGCAGCACATAAAGCTGAAATGGAAAACTGGCTCACTGCCTCAGAGTTCCCAAGTACATGCCCTTGAAGAGCAGAAAACTATCAGGGGAGGCTACCATCCTGCCTGCTTTTCCTAAGTTTGTTTTCTTGATGCAGACAGCCAGTCACCACTGAGATTCCATTTCAGAAAGTGGGGATATGGCTGGCTCCCTAAAATGTGAGCCATTCATATCTTCCTTTCCAAGAACAAATCTCTGGTCCACAATGTTTTTGAACAAGGCAAAATACCTCTTTTTCTCTTAAGCCATTATAATTGTATCTGTATGACTTGATCTCTTGGCAAAATATTCCAAGCTGGCACTAGGCACCCTGTGCTTCCCTTAGGTAAAGGAACTATAATGTGATGCCACAGCATCTTGTCAATCAGTCAGGAATGCAAAGTTATTGTCACTACAGCAACAGTATTATTTGTAAGGACTATTAATTTTGACTTGTATATGTACCTTATTGTCAATAGCCCAAATGTCCTTTTCAACTAAAAAGAAAATATCAGTTTTCAGAATGTGTTTTTGCACAACAAAGTAAAAGCTTCTTTTAGTACTGAGGTAACATATTAACTGTGTAATTTCCCATATTGCTGCTTCTTCACAGATGAATTGCTTGACAACAAAGAAGAAAAATCAGGATGATTCTAAGATCCCTATCATGGTATTTGGCTGCCCAGACCCCTGCACCTCCATTGCAGACCGGAGAAGGTACGGAGGTATGGATAGAGCTGTGTGAGTTGATGGGTTAAGAACAGACTCACACACAGAAAATTCTCATCCGACAACGCTCTTCTTTATTACTTTGTCTCGTTAGGATAATAAACCCATATTCAGATTTGGTGCTTAGTAATCACCTGCATGCCTCTTCAACCCCAAGACTTCTGGTTAAAACAGTATTCGTTTCCAAAACTCAGGGTTTGATCTGAGTTGTACAGGGGTCCAATTATCTGGTGTAGTCTGACACAAAAGCTCTTCATCCTCAAAGCTGCAGCTATGAGCCTTAGTGTCTTGCTGTGGGCATGTGGGGCTGTATGTAATGATGGCAATTGGTAATGCTGGATTTTGAAACCTGAGTGACACCACTATGAATCTGGAAAGAAAAGAAAGGGAAAAGGGCATCCATCAAGGTACAACATGGTTACACTGTCCACTTCCTCTTTGCTAATTTAGAGACGGTCTTAAATTATTAAAGTTAATCTCTCTTTTCGCTTATGAAACAATGACTTTTGTGTGATATTGCTGACGTCCACATTAACATTTTTGAAGGTTCATGGTTGGTTTTAAGAGGAAAGGCTTTGACTGAGACAAAATAGAAGAAGACAGTCATCAGACAAAACTGTCTTTGCCATGGAAGGTAAGTGTTCAAACATATACAACAAACAGACATATAAATTAATTTTGGGAACAGAAATTTTGATGTACAGTTCCACCTGATATATTCAGAAAACACTGTTATTATGTATGTGATGCAGACCCCTCACAAATATGAGAAGCGATGTCTTGGAAGGTATGTTTTGATGTATTATAAAGTGGGATTCACATTTTTACAATGCTTCCAGCATCCAAGACTTGCAAAACAGCTTTTCTTGGTCCATAAAAACAAACATTCCCTCCACCTAAATAATTAGTGACATTTGAAAGAGAGGATGAGTTGTCAAAACTGCTCTATTCTTTGAGAATAGCATAGGAAGACATTTATTTACCTCCCAACTACACAGTTGGTTTTCTGTGCAATTTAAAATTGCAGTGATATTGCTTTAGTTATCCCCTACAAACTAGCATTAATTATTCCTCACTCTTCTGATTTAACATTGCTTCTCCACGTGTACCACAAAAAGGACAAGCACAGCGGGATTTTACTTTGTCTCAGTTCCCCCTCTGTAGTACATGCATCTCCTTACTGCATGTGCCTACTCCTTGATTTAAATGCTTCTTTTCTTCTCTGTTAAGAGGCACAGGAAGAAAAGTCTAAGGTGGTTAGTGATTTCAGCCCAGAATGTGGGCAGCTGAAAGTACTTGCTGTGGGCCCAGCTCTGCAAACCACTGGGACAGATGTGCAGGGCAAAGCATGCAGGGTCTCCACACATAGGGATTACTTCTATGTTAGCACTGTTAGCTCTCAAAGGCTTCAGTAGAGTACAACTATTACCAGCAGACAGTGTGTATGTTAGACATGACCAGGATTTTTATGCTGTAATAAAATCACGTCCTCTTCCTTCATCATTCAAGGAGCATCTACTACCATCCCCTTCTGATACCAAAGAAAGTACTAAAGAAGGGGATGGAGAGATCTGATAAGAAAGACACATACAAATAACTAGAAAACGTTCTGCTACTGAGAAATGAGATGAGTGTCTCTGGGAAGAACTTACTCCACATCATATCACAGAAAAGAAACACTGACAAGCTTTTCAAAATACGTCAGGTTTTATTTTGCTAAGTGAATATGATACAGCAAAAGTTATACTAACTGAAAGATGTGTGGTCTGAAAGGGGAGAGTCTCTCTCTTTGCACCGACTGCTTGCTCTGACCATGTCTGGGATTCATCTCACCAGACATGGGACATGGGCTGCCTCAAGCCAGATGTCCCAGGACAGTGTCCTAGGGGTAAAACTGTGGAGCACAGGGTAGGTCTGACATGTGGCTCCTCTCCTCTGGGTCACAGAATTGTTAAGCTTGGAAAAGGCCCCCAAGATCTTCGGGTCCATGATATCAACTGAACCATACCACTAAGGGACGCTTCCACATTGTTCCTTAAACACTTCAAGGAATGGTGATTCCACCACTTCCCCAAGCAGCCCATTCCAATGCTTAACCACTCTTTCAGTGAAGCAATTCTTCCTAACACAAACATACACAGCAGTACTCGTGAACTGCAGCTTAGGAATATGTAGTCCTCCCATTGATGTTCTTATATGTAGGCATCCACTATTGGCATCTTTACATTAAATGTACTCAGTAGCTCTAGTTTTTCAACCTGGCAAAAATGAGAATTCATAATTACTGTTTTTAAATCAAAAGTCATAGTGGGATTAGCTATTTTTTATGAAGAGTGCCATGACTGAAATTGGGCTGTTTGTAGTCTTTTTTTCAATGCACGGTATGTAACAACGTTATAACAAAAGTTAAGATCACAGCAAGAGAGCTTCAGAAATGAGTTGCAATTACAGGGCATGCAAAGGATATCTAAGTCTGACAAAAGACATGTGATTTACTGTATTTCCTTGAGTTATTGATAACCTTTAACTCATCAATAATGACTGTGAGAAATGATGTATTCAGAGAACGACGTCTATGCTCTGTTTATGCAACAGTGTTTGATGATGAATGTGTTACAAGGAGCAACGTCTGGGCATTCAGAGCTAGAGAAGTTTCTGTGAAGGATTTTGCGGTCACCAGGAGGGAATAATACCATCCTACACATTTTTTTTAGCCGAATCTCTCCTGATTGTGTCAAGTTTTGGCTGCCTGTGAGTGACAAATTATCCCCAAAGAAATTATCTGAAACTATAGAATTGGAGCAACACAGGAGTGTTCCCTGGCATAGGTGAAAATGTGTTTTGCTTTGAAAACACTTGTGTTTTGGTTCTGTCCATTTATTTCTTCCCTTATCCTGGCTAATATAGTTAGAAGTACAAATAAGAAAAAAAATCATCCCTGTTAGAAGAGTTTTCTATAATAAAGAACTTGTTGGTTGAGACAGAAAACCCTCAGCTATCCCTCCCAACCCCCAAAACCTTTCCTAGAAGTGAGCTAATTAAAGCACTTGCTTCAGCAGAGTAAAATCACTTCATTTTGATCTCTATAATTTTGACTTTCAAATTATATGTTTCCGTAGAATTTCAGACTGCATTTTCCTGAGTGCCTGATTTCCTAGGAAATTATTTAAATTCCATCTTTTCATTTGAATTGGAAAGGGAAGGGAAATGAAATATAATAACTCCTTACAGGATAATTCTGTAATTTCAACTATTACTAATCATTGGCAGGACTTCTTAGGAATTAGATCAGGAAGTGTTTTAGGAGAAAGATATATTTCTAGCAAGGGGAAGATCGAGATCTAGTAATAATAACATTTATTTGGAATACATTTTTTAATTGATGAGGAAATAATGATCATTAAATGATTTTTCTCTGCTGCTTTTTATGATCTTGTTTCAACAGAGCACTTGCATTCATGCTGGGCATCCTCTTGGAGCATTTTAAATTAAGACTATGTACAATACTTTAACTAAATAAAGTTCCTTCTATCTGAAGTGTTTTCTTATGCTCTCAATAGCATAAAAACAATATCATAGAATTCCTTTTGTAGAAATACCTAAGGAAATAAAACGGTTAACCTAGCAAAAAAAAATTAGTAAGAATGAAACCATTTTAGAAAAAAGTATAGGGCTATGAAAACAGTCCCACATGACAAGTTGCCTTTAGAAATTAAAATCTGAACACTATATGGATGTTTCCACAATAATATCAACAGCCTGTGTAAAAAAGAAATGTTGTATCTAGCACTGTGATTTTAATAGAAATATGGGTGATTTTAATATTATGAATTGTATATAATCTCGTATCATTATGCACAGATCATTAAGTACTTGAGGAAAATGTGTGATTTGAGGCTCAGGACACTTAAATCTCAGCAGAGAGGAGGAATCTATAACCATCTACTTCTCACAGCTGGCATGCAACAGATGAAATCCTTCAGCTGTGTGTGCTTCACGTCAGGCAGTCTCTCAGAACTGGAGAACTGGGCAGTTTGATTTCGTAAGGAGCTCAATACTTCTATTTGGACCTAGGCATATCCTTATGACCCATCACAGAAAAGCTTGAGAAAGAGCTGCACCCCCAGGCGCTGTTATTCATGAGGGGAAAACTGTCATTTTTCAGTTTTCATAAATGTAACATTAGGTTCTTTTCACAACTTTTCGTGTCATGTAGTAAAGGAACAGTGAGAAAAGGTTTCTCAGTTCTGAAATAGTAGGAATGAGGGAGCTAAGAAATGAGAAAAGACAAAAAATGCATAGCATTCTTAATTTCTCCAGCCTCCTTAAAAAGTGAGAATCTCTTTTATCTGAATTTTGAGAACCAGTGCCATCTTTGCTTATTTTTCCAAACAATCTCACATAGAATTAAAAATAAATGGAAAGTTAGAAAAAACCAGAGCCCTAAAATCCCAATGATTATAAATCACTAAAGGATTAAAATGACTTTCCCCTATTGTGGCTTGCAGCCTAGAAACAGGATATACAGTAAGTGCTGCTACTGTTAGCTAATGGAGATTCTGCTTTAGCTCAAGCGGTAGCGCTGTTGCTTTGGGATAGGAAGGTTGTGATGTCTTGCCTAAAGGGATATAAGTGTTGCAATTCAGGTCCCAAATGAGAAAAATTCTTCACATTGGTGCCCAATTAGTGATCTGATTCCTGGTGTTAAGTCTAATGCAATTTAGCACGCACCTGCTGAATAGCCTGCATGCCAAATACCGACCCGACTGCTCCGGCTCTTTGTCTTTGTTCACAGAGTTGAATGTTTTGTTCCAGGCTAGGGAGCAAAGCATAGGAGCAAGGGATTTTTGAGAACATTTGTGAGAACAAAATCTGCAGATTTGCTTCAGCAATGTTTCAGAGCTGCTCACGTTTGCTCTGCAGCAAACAAATGTGGATATTCACTGAGAGCATGACCTGAGAATTTAAAACTTCTATTAAAAACCAGGCAATATCTTACTATCCCAAGTGGTGATAATCTGACCTATTGACCTAAGAGACACCAAAAGAGACAGTTCCTGCCCTGACTTTATGGTCTGAAATATAGAGAAGAGAGGGCCCTGTAGACACCCTAGCCTATCTTATTTTATTGTTATGATTCTTTATTTCTTGTGGTCACTGCAGAAGAATGCAAAGTTTGGAAGGAATTTAAATGAGAACTGAACATAGGCTTTTACCAACATGTAAGCTTGTAGTGACTTGAAATGGTTTTCTAAGGGTGGCCACAATTAATTTATTTAGATTAAAATAATTAAAAAGATGTCTGTCTAAGGATCTGAACTCCCTCACATACCATTAATCATACAATAAAATCCCAGAAGAATGAAAATAATCCTACCAACAGGAACTCAGCCAAGCAGCATCCTACAGAGACTCCTTTCCAACCTTTTATCATTGTGGGAAATATACCTTCAGCCCTGTTAAAGAATGCTATTAAACAGGTGTCATTCGGAGATAACTGCATGGAGTTATTTTTTGCCGAAAAGGGGGCTGAAGTATTAGTCTCAGGGACACCCTGAATGTATCCACTTATCCCTCAATAAGTCTCAATATCTCAATTAGTGAGAATTTGATTTGGGCATCAACTGCTGACCAGAGGTAGCAACCCTTGCACACAAAGAAAAAAAAAAAAATCATATTCAAGGTAGTTTCCAGTTCTAAAGGCTTGGCAACTTTTAATGTGTTAAGCTATGGAGGTCTGTGGAGGACTGTGCAATTCCAGAGTCCTGACAAAATTAGTGAGAAGTTCTACCCATAAATCTAACTGCTACAGTTTGTCTCCAAAGCTGCCTTAACTTTACCCTTCATGCAACTTTAGTGTAAGGCAGTGTAAATCAGACAGCAGCAACAGCTCTCAGAGCATCCAAAGCTCAGATAAAAATCTCCAGAGTATCAGTCAAAAGGAAAAGTTGCAGTCTCTAAGCTACACATAGCTGACAAGAAGGATCGGCAAATTTTCTATACACAATGATTTTCAAAAATTGGTGGGGGATCCAACTAACGACTTAAATTTGGATTCTAAAGGGAAGCAAAGGCACACCAAGTTCTTGTAAAGATTCTAATTGTTCCTTTCCCCTTCTTGAGTGCACCATCATTATTTACATCTCCTCTGATTTGGAAAGATCTTGGTGGTAGTTCCTTTTTTCCCAAGCCACCATTCTAGATGTTTGCTCACATAATCCAAATTAGGAAGAAAAGCAGTCAAATATCATGTGTTTCTAAACAAAATTATGGAGTATAGCAAAATATCCAAGTGGCTTATGAGATAGGCACCAGTTTAAAATTGAGAACATACACCTTTGCATGGTCTTTTAGCAATAACTGCTTTATGAGAAAAGATCTGGGTTAAAAATGGAGCACACACTGCATTAATTAAAGCATGTTGCTGTTTTAGGAAGTGCAGGTAAGAGCTTAGGCTTCTTTGAACTCTAATATATGGTCCAGCAGAAGTAATTTCAGGTTGGAAATGGAAGTCTGAAAGGTGATACCTCTGGTCCAGCTCCCTGAATGGCTCCGATGGCAGTTTCCTCCTCATCTGCAGTAGTTCCAGAGTGCTGCTTTAAGGCTGAAGTTTCAGATTCCACTCACAAGATAAATGCACTCCAGTTAGTTGCCTAAAAGGAGCAAAACTCTCAGAGCTCCCGATACCTCTTGCTATTCCACAAAGTGACACTAAGGTTTGGTTCAACAGCAATTCAAAGTGGAAAAGATTCCTATTCTTAGTAGCAACTATTTTAACAAGTTACTAAGGGACTTGTGAAATTGTGAAAAATTGAAGTCTTCATTGTCTTCTTGGAAGATATGTTTAATCAAAGGAATTTGGATGTGCTGAATAAAATACAGCAGGCTGAGACATGAAAGAATTCAAAATAGATTATTTTAGTTATTTAAATGATTTATTATGATTTTTAAACCCAGGAAGAATGGGGATATATTATCTAACAATCTAATGTCTATGACCTAATTAATAAAATCTTTGATTCTACACAACATTGCCACATGGCCAGATGTAACCTACACCTGTGTGTTCTTTTTTGAATGTCAGCCAGTAGGACTCAAAACTGGTGAAAACACTGACTCTTCATGCCATGGCTGAGAACTCATCTTCTTCTGTGCTTTTATAAGTAAAGCAAATAGTATCTGCAGTCCACCCTCTGCAATACAACTAGGAAAAATGGCTTTACTATTGCTTTTACATGCCCACTGGTTTCCACACAGAAAAAGGCCATGTTAATTAGCTGCGCAAAATTCAGCACACTACCTCTGAGAAAAAGCAACTTTTCTTTTAATTTCTGGCCATCTTTTGATGAGCCACCCAGTACTGACTCAGCGGTGCTGGACCTTCACTGGGGGCCCAGAACTCTGCAGCTGCTCTAGCTCTGCATTTGCCTAGAGCAATGTGCCAGCTGTCTCTGACTGTATTACACCACAGTAATGCGAACAACTGGAAGCAATAATGTGTCTCCCCATTTGCCTAACAATACCAACATGAACAATAATTCAGAAGACTGAAGATTTGTGCTGTAATTTAATAAACCCCATGCACATTTCTACAATTGAGTATCACATCTGTGCAATGGATCCTAGAAGTGTAATATTCTTTTATAAGGGACCATTAACCAATCTTAAGTTTATAGGTTTCCTTAAATCTTTTTCATCAGCTGTTAAACTACAGTAAAGAGAAAATTGCCTCTTATGAGACAAGGGATAGTAAAATACAAAGACTGTGATTAAACGTCAATCAATTAAGGATTATAATATAATAAAAATGCTGACTGATGATTAAAATGAGTACTTTCTGGCAGAATTTTATAAGCAATATTAAGAATTGTTTTAAAAAGTCAGTAGCATAAAACCCTTACATCTTATTATGTATCAGGGACACTGTCTATTTAGAGAGGAGAAAAAAAGAATTGTTATTCTGACAAAAATACCTAAGAAGCAATTGGTTGTCAATCTTAACATTAAATAGGATAAATTTCTTCCTGTCATTTATTTTATTATACCCCTGACTCCTCCATTTTAAATCCATGAATGGAGTAAATAATGTTATGTATTTTTGTTACAGCTGGCATTTGGCAAGTTCATGCAACTAGGCTACCTTTCATGAAAGCAGGTAACAGATCATGCAGTAAACATTATAAATAAGCAACATGCAAAATATTATTTCATGTAACAGACCTAAGAGAGTAGCTCACCTGAGGGCAGGAGAGCAGTAAATGCAAAGTTGGCATGTGTCTCTTTACTGAAGATATTTTAGGGATCTTTCAAGGAAAAATCCTATGAAATTTAGGATTAAACTGAATGAATTCTATAGAGACTCTTACATAGAAAGAACACTAATAGCAAATAATAAGCTTTTATAGTCCATATGAAACATCCAGCAAAATGCTGTAGCAGGAATATAGTTTTCTATTAAATTCTACAGTCTGCTTCAAGAAAGCAAGAGAAATGTTTTCATTTCCATAAGGGAAACTCCTGCCCTCCTGCTCCCACACTGCTGAGTGGCTGTGGACAAAACCCACATTACTATTCAGTATCTCAGGTCACAGTTCTTTTTCGCTCTTTGATCTTGTCTTTAGCAGGCCACATCCATCTGCAAGCAGAACTTTCTCTTCTTTTGAATGTCTCACCGTAACTTTAATTTAGGTTTGGCAAGAAAACATTATTTTCCAAACGTCCTCTATCACTGTTGATAGCACTAACAATTTGCAGGTTACTAGGATTTATCAGTAGTCACTACAGTAAAGAAGAGCAGAAATTTGGTGAGATATCTATGTAATCAAAATAATTTTCAGTAATTCTTCAGTAGGTCACTATTACCGCAGGCCTGGTTCCTAGGGTATATCACAGTGTCCCGCAGCCATAGGGAGGAGGAGGAGAGAAGATCCAGCAGGCAGGAATTGTGCAGCAAGATTGATTTATTTAATTATTTTACAAACTCTTTTATAGACTTTTTTCTTCATAGTCTAATTGGACAAAGGATCAGCCACCCCTTGGGGTGATTGGCTAAAATCCTAAAACATCCATTGTCAAAATATTTTTCTACTATACCATAAACAAGACTTTTCAAGGTTGCAGGTGTCTTGGTTGTTTACATTCCCTGCTACCTCTTCTGTGAGAGAGAAAAGTCTCTCACGGACTTAGAAAATAGCAAGAAAATCCTTGCTAGCAGCATTTTTGTATCTACAAGTCACAACAAGGCAGTATTCAAATCATCTTTGAACATATATTGCAGGAGTTATAGCTAAGCTCATCATTTCATCTCCTTACCTTAGATTCATTTTATGGTCAAAGCATAGGGAAGGATTTCTAGAACAATGAGTTTTTGCTGAAGATATTAAGTATTGTCACTTAAAGAATCACAGTGGGTCAGCCTCCCGAACTGACACACTGCAGCCACATGTTCACTAGACTCAGTAACAAAGAAAGGAAGAGAAGACCTATGGCTGATGACGGAGGATGGGACAAAGCAGACTTTCCTTTCTTAGCAGAAAGTCATTTAATCACTTAAACTTTCTGGTCAAACCCTGCTCTAACTGGACACTGGTTATGAACTGAACAGGATGCTCTGAAGGGTCTTAGAATCTCTTACACGTGGAACATAATCACAGGGATTCAGGACTATACTCATGGTTATGTGACATCATGAATGTGTTCATGTTACAACATAATGTCATGTAGACATTTAGTTTTTTATAGAAGCCACTAAACAAATAAGAATCAGGTCAGCAGTTGCAAGCTGTATTTTTCAGCTCTGGAAACATTTTATTCTATAAAATTATGTCTGTTCCACATAAATTCTTTCGCGTTTACACCATTTATTTGAAGGGAGTCCTGCTCTTAGGGGTAATGAAGAAACAGGTACCTGTATGTAGAAGTTAAAAAAAACCCTACATTTGACCAAGGAGTCATAGACACCTGGCTTAGAAAGGCATTCTAATGTTAAAAATGCAGTAACATCTATGTGAGATTTGACTATTCCTTGCCCCAAACCTTTTGTAGTGGCAGAGTAAAAGCAGCTCTGACCCTAACCTGAACAAAAATCCATCTAGCTGACCTTTTCTATTACGTGTCTTTCTCAATTTTGGCATCTCATGACAGCAATAACATGAAAATTATCTTCATCTCCTGCCACTTCTTGACAAGCATCCTAGAACATCTCCCAAGAGATGTTGTAAGTTCACCAATGAATAATAGTAGTAATGATGATCTAATAAAGGAAAACCACTTAGATCACCAGTGTATGTGTATGTTGGTCTCCTAGAGGAGTGAAAATTAGTTGAATGACTGTCCTAAAACTGCAAAGGATCTGTACTTACATTTCTTTTTTATCCAAAACTAGACTTTAATGTAAATTTTGATTGTACAAGAGTGAACAAAATAGTGTATTAGAATACATCTATTTAAAAATATGAGCTCCTTCTTTATAGCTGTAAGCAGTCACTCCTCACTAACAACACACTGGAATTAGACATGCTTACTTTATGTCTCCAAAGTCAATCCCAGATCATGTGTCAGTTGTATAGTATTTTTTGACAGATGGAAGTGGAGAAGTTCAAAAACCTTCTTTAAAGAAAAAAAAATTTCCTTGTTTTTCAGTCAAAATAATCACATAAAATTAAATAATAATGAGAACCATAGTTAAAATAATCAGAAATGTCTTTCTTGAAAGTACTTCTTTAAAAAGTCTAGTAATATTTGGGATAGCCTTTCTGAAATAGCATTAATCATTAAGTTCTCTTTGCCATGTATCTTTTGTAGTAAATAGGATGGTGGGTTGTTTCCCCCTCACATACTATCTTAATAAAAGAATTCTTTACAGTTTTATTCATTTTATTATTCATGTGCTGGACTGAGTTTAAACTAGGATAGAGGTAATCTGAAATCAAAAGAAAACTCTCAGGTTACAAACTGAACCATTCTCTCCTTCCTTGCCATGTAGTTGTTTTTTGCTGATGCAAGATGTGTTATCCAGCTATCACAGTCTTTTCCCACTAAAGACTGATAACTAAAAATGCTGCTCTAGTCATTATCCATCAGGTATGCCTATGGGTGACCATGGCCTTGTCTCTGATCCGTTCTTATCCCAATTAAGTTTGTATGTCTGCCAGCTACAGTCTTGTTTTGCCACTCAGAGTGAATCAAAGAACCTGAATGATTTATTGATTATTATAGATTATTGAACCCCTTCCAACCTACTCATGCTGAAGGCTGTACTTGAAGAAGACAACTCAGAAGCCAAAAGCAAATGAGATACAGTAGGAACTGTTCTTTACAGAACTGTGCAATTTTACCAAGAGCCCAGCAATATTGTTTTGATTTGGAATGGAGGCTACAGAGCCGGTTCAGGAAACCACCTTTAAAGAAGCATAGTCATAACTAAAAAAGTTCCTTTTCCTGAAACTTTTCTTCTACAAATTTGCCTCTTCAGCCTAGCAAGCCAATAGTCCTAGGATGCACCAAACTCAAATTTCAAATATTCCTAAGTCTCTGGCCAGTTAGCAGTTAGCAATAATACAATTTTAAGACACAGAAAGATTCCCCCCCCGCCTTGGTTTCCTCAGTTTACTGTTCCTTATGCATTATTATCTCAGTCATTTATCAAATATGTCAAATATAGTTGCTCATTCCAAGAAAAGACATTTAGAAGAATGTACTAAGTCGGAGTTAATGAGCAAGGTTAAGGACTTCAGGTTTTTTATTGGTCCTATGGTGACTTAGGTACAAAAGCATGATTGAATTTGTTGCCTTACTTCCAATAAGCTCATACTATTCTATACCATATATTTGATTGTCATTTACATTACCTTCACTGTGCAAAGGGATCTAGGCAGAAGTGAAAAGCACATCCCAAATTGCTAAGTGCCTGCTTTGGGAGGTCATATGAGGTGGAGTCTAGATACCTATGCAGAAAAAGATTTAAAAATCAAGATAGTACTAAAAATCTGGAGAAAGCAGTGGAATGTAAACAGCAGTAAAATTATTTCTCAATTTTCAGCCAGTGTGGATGTTGGGGTGTCCAGAACGGGGTTTTCAGAAACCTCTTGCTCCCAGCCAGTTATTCAAGGGAACAGTATGCTGCATCATACCATGGATCTGATTAGCATTACTTCATGAATTAGGAAGGAATTCTTCCTATTGAACTAAACTAGCAGTAGGAATCTGTCGTGTTCCTTAGACAATGAAACTCATGTGCACATACTGTGTGCCTGCATCTGTCCTATCTCTGGCTCTGATAATTTTGCGCCAATTTTTAATCACTTTGGCAGCAGCAGTGAGGTCTCAAATTTCTTTAAGGTTGGGCAGCTGAGTAGAGGGGAGACAACATGAAGCAAAGGGCTGTCACACAGAAGTATATTGTCAAGATATAGTTTGACAAACTCCACTAGTTTCTCGCATTTCTCATGACTTTGGGAAGGTTGAATCCAGATGATGGTAGTAACTTTTTCCCAGATTAAAAACAGGTCCCTTAAAATATTATCTGTTAGCTGTTTGCAGCTGTGAAAGACTGAAAGAGCTATTTCCAGAAGAAGGTGAAGTGCATATTGGAAAAAGGATACACAAGGTTCAATGTACCTTACAAAATTAGAATCAAAATAAAAATGCTCACACCTAGGTACGGATGTGTTCAGAGATTTTAATTCACCTGCACAAACGCAGACACAACATTACTGTTCAGATGTACCTGAATATCTGAAACAACTATGTGAATTTAACAGATCTTGAACAGGACCTAGAGGAGAAAAACATAGGCTGGGGAAGTCATCTGATGGCCAAGAGACACACTAGAGCCCCTGTAAAGCGGTAGACATGCATATTTTGACAATTTAATAGTGTTAATGGGCTGATCTACTGATTTTACATAGGTGTATTTTGGGTGACCGAAAGCCTTCTTTAACTCCATTGACTGCATTGACTAAATTGCCATTGAGATCAGTGGGAACTTAGACACCTAGACAGTCAGATACACAGACACCTACACTATAGACCTTAATCTGTGAGATGGATCCTGTATCCCTTCAAGCATCTCTATTTCCTAACTCTTTAAACAAAGGCCAATGAAGTGATCAGCAATGAAGCAAAGACTGTCTACCCAAATGGCAGAGTTAACCCATGCTGGGTGTGTTAAATGCTTGAAATGAGAGGAGTGGGCATGAACTTTGAATTAATGAAATTGTGGCCTGATGCTTAAAATCTACCTGCTGCAGATGATGTTCAGGTAACAAGTCTGTCTAGTTTGTTGTGGTCACTTCTTGGGCAAGCAATCCCTGCTTCATGCTGTATCCACAGTGGATGTGTTCTACATGGAAAAATAAAATGGGGACATTTTGTCTTCTCGCTTTCTCTCCCCTCAACTATTCTCTCTTCTGTCCCATCCTCCCAGGCTCCTTCTGCTATGTTTCACTGTATAACTACGTGACACAAGAGGTGTAAAGATGTAATAAGGAAGAAAGAAAAAGGGTTTCCTTCATGAAAATGTGAGAGCTGAATTGTGAATTCATAAATTCATGATTGATATCAAACAAGAGTAGTCAGCTAATCAGATCAAGTCCTTGGATGAACACTATTCCCATGAAGGTACTAGTAAATAGACGACTTCAACTGTCTCATAAAGCCAGCTCTTCAGTTCCTTTCTAGACTTCTGCATAGAAAAATATATTTTTTAGTGCAATATAGTTACAGTCAATATTTTTATTTTAGCTGTTGTTGCAGCTATTCTTATTTCTGTCTTGGGTTTCCATAATCATGGAATCATAAAATCGTAGAATGGCTTGGGCTGGAAGGGACCTTAATGATCATCTACTTGCAACCTCATAGCATGGACAGGGACATCTTCCACTAGACCAGGTTAGTCAGAGCTCCATCTAGAATGAAAATACTTTGTTTAATATCTGGACATGTGATCTTTGATTTCATATAAAAGTAGGTTTTGAAAATTTTTTTGTTGTTAAATAAGAAGGAATGTACAGTAAATGGCTTTTATTCCTCTGTGAAAGAAATAAGGTCCAGGGAAGACAATTTTACAGTTTACACATACAAATACATGTTAAGAAATCTAACACCTAAGACATTGGAGATTTTTGTTAGATTACAGAAAAAAAGTCTTTCCTGGTCCCTACTCTGCTGAGATTAATTACGACACTGTTGTTCATCTTTTCACTGTATTGCAATAGGAAGCAGTACTTTTCCACTATTTTTTCTGCTCTGCTAATCTTGAAGACTGAGGCAAAACCCACTAATTCTCTTCCTGGTTAAATCAAACTATAATGAAATACTTCCTTGGTGACTCAAATAAGTCTTAAAGGAAAAGACAGTAAAGGAAATTTCAGGCATGCATCCTTTAACTTCTGGTTTCCTGATAACTTGCAGTAGATCCAAAGTAGACTGCAGTAGGTCCAAAGTGACTGCAGCCCACAGACTGCCCACAGAGTAGGACCCTTAAATAAAACATCATAGTCCTTTAAAAGTGAAAGTTTTGTGCAGGGAGGGGACAGAAACATATGAAGGACCAATACAATAAAAGATGCAACAGTCAGATCACTTCACTGCTCTGATTTTTTAAAAAGTTTTTCAGAAGGTCTTCACAGCCTTGTTTTGGAATGGTAGATTGCATTGTTGTAAAACACACATGGATGGATGGCTGAAACTGTGGTCTGCATACACTAGGTGAAATGTATCTATTGACTTACAAGCTGGCTGCATGTGTCAAAATGCAATCCGGTATTTTTGTAATAATAGCTAGCAGTCATAGTTGTAAATTATTTATGGAGACTATTCAGTGCAAACAGGTTAGTGCACACATCCTCTTCAGCTTGACTGCCCTGGTTTTAGATCACTCAGACATTCAACTCCTTAGAGATCTGCTCTTATCATTGCAAACCCTAAAAAGGTACCAAAACTGCACTCATTTCAGCAACTCAAAGCAGCTCAGCCATTTGCTAAAGTTCTACCTCAAGGTTCAGTGAATAAACACCATTTCTGCCCACCTCTTTCACACCCACCCTGGCCCTGGCTATGTAAGTTAATACCAGACATGAAGAGAAATCGATCTCTGGAGCTGAGGCTCTGGTGTGCTTCACTATCTTTGTGCAGAAACATGGAAGAATGTACATAGCAAAGGCCACCGATGAGCTTAACACAAAGTGACATTTCACTAATGCTGTGTTTCAGAACACAGTGAAATGACAGCCACCCAAAGAATACTTTGGTTAGATTTAAATGAGGACAGCACCCTATTGCAATGCATTACACTGATTTTCCTATGCACTGGGGTATTCAACTGCATTAGAATTTTGTCCTCACCAGTCCATTTCAAGCAACTGCAACTACTCTACACAAAAGACTAGGAGTTACGGAATTTTGTATTTAAACAACTCGGTGCCAGACAGAACTAATCCATCACATACAGAAAAAATCCTCGGACTTGACTGCTCTGACAGACACAGTATGTCAAAATATTTAATGTGTATTAGTCACTCTCGAGGAAGAGTTTAGCTAGAAAGAGCTTTGTAGTGACTGGTTTTACCACAAAATATTTCTGATAGTTCTGAACTTGAGACACTGATTCAATTTAGCTCTGCTTGGCCATTAATTTGTAAATGGAATAAAAGTTTATAGTAAATTAATAGCACTGACCTCTACAAGTTATGCACAAATTTTCTCGTGGGCAGTTTTGTCAACCGCCATCTTCTGCCTCATTCTCAGGAATTTGGATTTTGGCCTTTACCATCCACAACATTAGGCAAAGAGAAGATTCTAACTGTCTAGGCTGCAGAAAGAGAAAAAAGGGACAGAAAACCTGTACAGAGACAACAGACACCATTTCTCTTCAGTCCTTTAGCCTCCTTGCCTGGCTGTTGTGCAGTTTATACCACCACCAATTGCTGCAGCATGGGTCCCCTTGGGCCAAGAAGAAAGTTCCTGTCCACATATAAGCAGCTGCTTACAGACTAGCCAAAAGTAACTCCAAGGCATAGTCTCAATGAGAAACTTGCCTGGGGCTGAGGAGATTAAGCAACTGAAATCAGCTCTTCCTACTCACTCACATCTCAGACCTCTTCTTGTCACACAGCTAAAGTCTCTAGGGGAGAGTACAGGGCTGCTAATGCTCATCCTCCCCAGGGAATTTGTCTCCAAATCTCACATAATTTCCAATATGGATAGGAAAAAAAAAGTCCTTTGTCAAGGACATGGCGTGCACCCACGAAGGATGGAGGCGTGACATGCAGTAGTGTCAGTTAAAATGTGATACTGAGTTAACATCTCCTGTGGCATGATGACAGTCCTGGGTTTCAAATGGACCCCATAGCAGGACGTCAAAGTCTATACATGCCAGAAACTATCATTACATTCACTCTTTCCTTTTTTTTCCTCTTTTTTTTTCCTGGTCCTATCAATAAAACTGGATCACTGAGAATATCAGTCAGAAATTCCGGCTGGAAACGCACACAGTTAACTCTGACTTTCCTCTGTATTACAGACTTAATATAGATGAGACAAGGTGAAAAACCTAAAAGCAAAGTCAGAACAAAAACCCCACAGAAACAGATACATTAAAAAAGTTATATATTTAAAATTTATAATTACTGAAATATAATTATAAAATTGTGCAGTTAATGACAGCTGAAAAGTAAACCTAATGCTGCCCTGAATACATTTTGCAGGAGTATGGGAAGGATTCCACAAATCAGAGACATTTTCTAGGGCAGATTTCTGGCATAATTACAGAATCACAAAATAGATAAGGTAGGAAGGGACCAGAGTGGGTCATCTGGTCCAACCTCCCTGCTCAAACAGGGTCATCCCAAAGCACATTGCACAGGACTGGGACCAGATGGGTCTTGAATATCTCCAGTGAGGAAGACTCCACAATTTCTCCGGGCAATCTGTTCCAGTGTTTGGTCATCCTCACAGTGAAGAAGTTCTTTCTCATATGAAAACTGGAACAAGTAACATCAGAAATAAAAACTCAAAGTGTTTTTCCTCATTCCTACACTGTTCAGCTTTCATTACCAAACGAAACACACTGAATCTGTATTTCCAGTTAAGCATACAATTCCCACTGCCTGAGTGTCTGTTTATAGCTCTGTGTCAGACCCAAAATATCTCAGCATGGGGAAAAAGCTCAGTACAGGAGTGTGTGAATTCAGATTATACCGCACAAATCCTTATTGTGAGTATAGCCCCCCCATGGGTCTCAGTGCTAAATTATCTGCAATCTTTCTTTAGAAAATGGAGAGACACCAGCATCTTCTGAGGGACATTTATTGCACCTGAGAAAGTAGCAGAAATGAATTTCCTTCTGCAGGCGTCAGAGGGCAATTCAGTCCGCGTATTATTTGGAATTGCTTTTGGAGATGCCCACATTTTTCTGTCCCTACAGTAGGATATTTCAGTGACTAACATAAACTGGAATTGTTAAAGGCTGAAGTTAGATATGAACATTTCATCCTGGTGATTCAACGTGCATGAATGGAAATACTTTATTTCAACAGAGATGGGCCATTTTATTCCTGTTCCAGTTTTGAATTTATCTCATGTATTTTTATTTTAAAGCAAATTCCTTTCAATTGCAAAATTAAAGATACTTAAACTGTTTTGAAGATCAACTGTAGATACAAAAATGCTGCTAACAAGGATTTTCTTGCTATTTTCTAAGTCTGCGAGAGAGAAAAATCTCTCACAGACTTAGAAAATAGCAAGAAAATCCTTGCTAGCAGCATTTTTGTATCTACAATCAACTTCAGCTTTTATATGAGAAAAATTATTTTGTAGCATCTTTAGACTACTGTACTTTATTATTTTTTAAATTTTACAATACATGATACTGCAATTGAGTATAACTTTTTAACTGAATTTCAGTGTTTTTAAATACAGAAATTTTTTGCAAAATTAATGGCCTGCTTTTACTCACATCTAAGTAGCAACAGAGACACCTAAATAATTTCCTTACGCTGAATATTTAGGCTGGCTTTATAAACTCTAGAACATATTGAACATTTATGAGGCAGATGCTTGGCAATGTTTAAAAATGGTACCATAAAAGGAAAGAGTTCTTCATATGGGATTTTTAAAATTAGATAAGTTTAGGTAGTGCTTAGAAGGTTTATTATCACTCTCACAGTGAAGGTATAATATATGCTCACTTAATTGTAATGTCTAAAGACCAGTTTAAGAAAAAGAAAAAAATCCCCAAACACTGACAAAAATATTGAAAATGTGGAAAATTTAAGACAACTCAAATGTTATCTCCATAGGCTACTTTCAGTCTAAGCACTCAGCCCCTCACGTTCAATAGCATTTTCTGGATATAAAAATATATGTGTATATATACATGTGTATCAGTACTCATGTATGAAGGTCTAGGCTCATATATGATAATTAAATCTTTTGGTTGCTTTCCTCTTTAGCACAAGGAATTTATATTACATTGAAGCAAGACCTTACAGCAATGCTAATGCAGAAAGCTAAAGAGGTTAATATCCTCAGTAGACAGTATCATTTCATCAATAAGAGAACTATTCAATGACCCTGTATTGGAGTGAACTCAGCATAATCAATTAGCTTTGTCAAGTAAACAGATCTGTCCCTTTGGCTGCTGTGTAACTTGATATTTCTTCCTGTTCTTAGCGACTCCGTGAATGGGGAAATAAAATACCCTGAAATTATACCAGCCCTGGCTGAGGGAAGAGAGCTATTTAAAAAACTGTTTCGCTGAAAGTGTCTGTCATTCTTAATCAGAGGTTTTTGTCTTCCAGCAGAGAAGGGCAGTAGGACAGGCCTTCGCCCAGCACCACAGAACGCTTAAACAAAAACAGTATTTTCCATGTTTAGATGAATTAGATGCAAATCAGTTGGAAAGCAAAAGAAAATAAATAATGTGCCCTGCACCACTTGACATAGCCGACGTGAGTAATTATCTTCACAATTTACCATCCTTTGCTTGCTTTACCATTTTTCTTTCTCTTCTCCTTGTTTTGGTTTTTAAAGAAATAATAATGTAATTACTATAACACTAATTTGAAAGTAATGATTTCTATACACTTAGCAGGCTCTGAGACAAAATCTATGATAGGTCATGAAACAATGGTCTCAGACTGGACTCGTGTAGTTTGCATTATGAAAAAAAGGATGGGAAGGAGAGATCATTACTCTGCATAATTAGCAGGCTTAATTAAAAAATGGCCTGAGATATCAGCTGTAGCATCAGCTCAACAAACCCCCTAGGGCTTGTTCATAGATTCTGCTGCTCTCTGATTATACCAGTATGAATCTAGAAATAGCCACTTGGAATCACTCTCTCAGATGGGCATTTGCTAAGTGCTCATACACTGTTATTAAATCGGTTTGTTTGGCACAATTTTGTAAAATGATACAGGCTTTTAGACCTTTAGCAATTTGAAAAGAAAGCACGGCTAGCAAGGTGGAGTAATTCTGTGGCCTTTCAGTGTTCCTCCTTTTTGTTAAATGAAGGCCTTCAGAAATGTATTTGTCCAAATTTCTCAAGTTCTATAAACCCTAATCCATTTGGATTTTTCAAACAAACCCAACTATGAAAGCTTTAAAAAATTATATCACCTCAGGTTTGAATATCTACAACTCAAATAAAAGTGGACCGCAATTTGAATTTCTTTGTATACCTTAGATTTGTGATAGTCACATAAAACCATATTTAAAGCTTAACACCTCTCTTCTGGTTTTATTTTTGCCCATGATGGATGACACATAATGCTTCCTTCAGAGGTATGGTAAAATCTTTCTAGCACACCCCTGACCATGTAAAGAGGCCATTTATGTGAGACCGAAAACAGTTTTTTCAGAATAAATTGGTGGATAGATAGCAGTTAGGAACATAAGCAGACATGTTAGGGATGCAAGATTTTCCCGTGTCATTAAATTAAACACTGGTTTGATCTGGTCAGCACATAATTGTCCAAAGTGGAATGTCACTAGAGCACAAGAGCTAGTGACCTGATCCAGTGGAAGGCATCCTTACCCACATCAGGGGGGTTGGAACTAGATGGTCTTTAAGGTCCCTTCCAGCCCAAACTGTTTTATGATGATTCCATGATCCTGTATTGATTAAAAGACAAGTCCCCTTTGATAGGTACATGCTGGCAGTTAAAAAGCAAACTTGGCATCATGTCAGAAAGGCAGACCACCAATGTACCTTTTCAAAGGACTTTTGTAGGCTGATCATGGGGGAGGTTTTTATCGTTATTTCTGTTATTTTTACCTATTTTATAAAGCTTACTACTGTAAGAAGGAAACCAGAGATACTGTTTATTTAACAGTAAAGATGACTTTGAGTTCTTTCCTGCAAAACGTCTGGGGCTACGAACAGGCGAGAAATAGGTTCAAATCCCTCAGACCTAGCCTGTGACTGAGGGCACTCTGACAGCCCACTGGAAATGGGAGAATTTCCATCACCCTGGAGCAGGTTGGACCCATCACCTGTCCGTGAGGCTGCCCATCAGCCCTGGAGCATCACTGCTCTCATGTATCAGGAACCTGTCCTCTCTAGAGGCCCATCTAAGTACAAATCCTATTAAGATATTTAGATAATATGGTAAGATGCTTCTTTTTATGCTGAGCCCTTCGAGGTGATTAGACAGGGAAATCCTTGCTATCTATTCAAGAAGGTTTCTGGCATGTTTAATGTCATGGGAACATTTTTTTTGTTTCTTTAGGTTACAGATATCCTCCTAGGAAGTTATCTGTCAGAAGAAGGAGGAACTAAGGAGTGTACGCGTCTGTGGGGAACAGACAAAAGTTTCTATTCCATGAGAGAATACTGAACCAACAAAGTCCTGAAAGGGAACAAAATATCTCACGTGATATATTCTTTACTGTCGAGTACAAATAGTGTGCTATTCAGCAGGAATAGCAGAGATTCCCTATTCCTAACTGAGAGGCATGAAGGAAAAGTAAAAATCACCAAGAAACATGACTGAAGAATAAATCAATATGAGTTGAAAGGTCAACAAGCAGCCTGCTGGTAATCTGCCAAACAGTATTTAATAGGTCTATTTTATATTATTCACAATTTTTAAAAAATTGTGTCAGACAGAGAGACAGATGCAGTGATACAGCATTTTTGTCTTGGTGAGAGAAAAAGCTTTGTTGAGAAACATACACTGATCTAAAAGTAGCGTTCATCCCTAGAGCATCGACACCCCTTGAGGGTTAGCCATTATTGCAAATGCAATGACAATCTTTCAATACAGACAAATTAGCTGTTTTCTAGAGAGCTAATTCAGTTCTTTAAGTTACATTAATTTATCACAGTTTAATTACCACTAAAATTATACTAATTCAAATTAGAGGTGGCAGTCATGTAACACATGTTGGACACCTCGTGTGAATTCTTGAAAAATAATGTTTGTTCTGTTAGAACAGGGTGCAGTAATTTCCAACTACAAGGATGCGCTCATTTGACAAATATTTTTAATAGCTCCTACATAAAGTAGTTTCTGTTGTTTTCTGTCTTCACCCCGCTATTCAGACTTTTCCATAAGCTGAGGTTTAGTCTTTTCTCTGGGATGGAGAGTGTTTCTCGGCATTTTTAAACTTGTGTTTAAAACTGTTAAGCTTTCTTTAATTAAAATACTGCTCTAATTACAAGGCAAAGAAATTACAAGGTAAATTAATAAAACTAAAAACACTTCAAAAATATTTCATTAACTCAGATACATTTATATTTCCCAGATGGGACAGGATCAGTATTCCAAATGTAAAAGGCTTGACTTAAAAAAAAAGCAAATAAGAAAAGCATGGAAACCAACCATAAAATGCCAGGAGAGTAAACAGCTGACACATATGTAAGCTCAATTTAGAAGGATAAAAAATGAGTAGGAGAGGAATAGACCTCCTGGGTCAGCACAGATACTTGTGTTATGAGCCTTTTGATAGGTGGATCAAGTTTCTGTTCTATCACTACTGAGACTTTCCCCACCAGTATTTGCGCTGAAAAGCTGTGCCAGTGTCCTGTTTTAATGTGTGAACTTTCTCTAAATTCCAGCTAAGCTCAGCCTGAGCACATTTTCTTTAGAAAACACTGTCCTTTGCATCAAACAGGTCTCCCTTGACAGTCCTCCTGATACACCCAGAACAATATTTTCCCCTTTCATCTTCCTAGTCTTTGTTCATATTTGCTTTTCTATATTCCCCTGATTGCACTAACAGAATGACTCGCACTTGTAACTGGCTGAATTCTTCTTTCTTAAAACTGGGGGAACCAGAATTGCATTTGATATTTCATTTCTCTCACAAGTACCTTGTATAGATGACCCAACAGTTTTTTTTCCCGGTGGGGAATATCTCTGCCACATACTTGCTTGGCTTTGTCCCAGGGAGGGCCAGCTGGTGACTCTCAGACATTGAGCAGTCAGCAGCCCACAGATCTTTAGTCTCAGTCTCTCCCATGTGGTGAACTCACAGCTTGTAGTTGAAGTTCTTCTTATCAGCCCCCCCCATGAATCACTCTGTTTTGCTCCATTGAACTGAAGAACTCTAAAACTTAAATGCAACATTTTTAACCTGTGTGTTTCAGGATAGGCACTAAAATCCACATTTAATAAGGAAATTAGTGGGGTCTCTGATGAACACATCTGATCTAAAGCCTAATGATTTCTAGGTACTCAGATGCTGACTTTCACAAAGAAAAAATATCCAACTCTCTTTACTCTTCAAGTCATAATTTAGAATTCTATGCTACAAACTCAAGTGCAACGTGCAGCCATTTTTTTCACCCTTTGGAACCTTGCTTATCTTTATTTCTTCAGATGTCTGCGCTCTAAATCATAAGAAAAAATCTGCATAAGAAACCTCTAGAAAGTTCCAGAGGCAATATTTTGTTCATTAAAACTGTCTGAGCTGACCTGCATACATTCTTAATGCACCAGAATAAGTCCAAAGACTTGGGATTTGAAGTAACTAGATTAAGAAGAGCAATGGCTGAAAACAAAGTTATTGAGAAAAAAAAGTCTGGTTTTGGTTCAGATTTTTTTCTTAGTATATCTCCAAATAAATCACAAATATCTTGTGTGATTCACCTCATCTAACTTTAGCCATTTAAAACCTATTCATGTTATCATAGATGGTTTTCTAGGTTGCTTCTATAACTAATGGAGAGAGACTTCTTTGTCCTTCCAGCCTAAAATAGGTATTTAAGACAGATAGCATTTAATGTTTCATGATTCATTTTTCCTATCTTTAAATTGTCTAGAAGTTCATATCTTTCTTCATTGGCTCTAAAAGGAGTGTGTCCAATTAGTACAGACCTTCATGAGTAACTTGGGGACAGGCAAGATAGACAAGATGAACCTCAATCTTTGATCTAATACATTATTTGAAATAGGAATGGTAATTAAGGTCCGTGCTGGTGCTTTTCAAAAATCCAACCTTCCCCTTTAATGAAGCAAAATAGCTTGAAATGAAACAAAGAAAAATGAGCTAAAATAGCAGTCTCTTCAAATGGCCAAGGAAGAGAGACTTGGAAAATGGTGAGCCATTTTGAGAAGGCAAAACTATAAATTAGGCACTCAGAGAATTCAGTAAGTGTGAATATAAATGAAAAAAATAAATGTTAACAACTTGAAAGTCAGAGACAACTTCCCTTAGTGACAAAAATCATCAGACCATTAACTGAAAATTACAGCTCTGCAGGATCTGGGGGGCTCAAAGTGAGACATAGATCTATTAAGTATTAAGGAGAAAATCTAGGATGTTTCTTTCAAGATGAAGTATGAGGGGTATTTGGTATATCAAGGATAGGTTGTCCTGTGGGCAAGTATTAGTTGCTCCTGATGAGTCACTGGAAGTTATAAATGCTTGTTTGAAAGTGTTTTAAGTCATTGGGGCAGATGCTGTTAGGGTAGTATTCACCTTGACCCAAATTTAGCCTTCCAGAAGTCATCAGTTTTAGGCTAAACTGTGTCTACTTCCATGAGTGAGTGGGAGAAGGAGAGAAAGATTTGATCATTTGCAAAAAAACTTACTACCTATTTAATTTAAAGATTTGAGGAGATCACAAGTGTAAGATTCAAATACAACTGATTTTGTCTCTGTTGTGAGGGTTTGAGGTTGCTTAAAAGAACTGACTAAACCCAAAAGAGAGACCATAGTGCAGCCTGAGGGGGGTGACGCAGCACCAGTCTCAAATCTACATGATTAACTAACTGAATCCCATCAAATTTGATAAGCTCCTGAGCCCCTTCAAGCATAGGAACCACACCTCCTAACTCACTGTTGCAGGCACCATCCAAGATCATAAGGCACCAAGGAACTTTTGAAAAAAATTATGACTTCAGTTTTAGAAATACCTCTGATTGTGATTATAAATTACTTCCAAAGGATTATTTTTAGAGTTTATTTTTACCTGTGCTACTTATTTTGAGAAGTTTTATTAGAGGATACAATTATTTATTTCAAACAGAACAACCTTTCTGTTGTTGGTAATAACAACAATAGCAGTATCAACAAATATGATGGAGATGGATATAGTAATATTAGTGTCTGATTTCAGCTACACTAAAGATATTGGCAAACTTCCAATTGAAGGAGGGGAAAAAAAGGATTCATTAAGATTTTACATCCAGACTCTTCCTCTGGCTTGAGTCTCACAGTCCAGCCACTCCTGTGAATAGCAAGGAAATGTTTTGTTTCACAGGATGAACCATCACCTCTGCATCCTGCAGCCAGTTTATTCTGATGCTCCTGATGTTGCTGCAATTTCATCAATCTCCAGTGCCTCTGCACAGTATCAAGTTAGCAGAAGATGTGTCAAGGGGCACACACCAGAGCTCTGTATGCCACAATTAGGAAAATCTATTGCACTCTAAAAACAAAGCCACTGCTGCACAAGGTCACCACACACTAATAACAGCAACTCTGTGCCTCTGGAATTTATGAGGAAAAATCTTCCTCAGAAATACTTGGGTGAAAATCAGTAACTTGTATTCCATTACTACCATGGAAAATGTAAAGATACTAAATTAACTGCATTTACAAGAATGGTCTTTTTGTTTGCTACAATGTGTTCATGCATGAAAATCTTGAAGCAAAAATTAATGCAGAAGATAATTTTTTGTTACTAACACACCACCGGTGGAAATGCTGAAGAATCAAATTCTCAAGTACCCATAAATGGGTATGAGAAACTTCATTTCAAGGTCTACTTCTGACTAGTTTTTTGTTTCCTCTTAAAATAAGTGGCATTTTTTCCTCTTTGGGAACCCAGAATTTGCAATACTAAATTAGTCCACAGGTGCATTATATCCTCCTCTAGGCTTCCCACAGTGATGTTGTTACAAGAAGCAAAGATTGCCATAACAGGCACTTAGCTCATTACACAATGCTGGTTAACTTTAAAAAATCTTTGTGGCTGCCTCAGACAAATTTTGTCTTTTAACATGAATAAGAGGCACTATTTATTTTGAAGACTTCTTGACATTTGGTCTGTTTTATGCTTACAGTAGTAATTTATTGCTCTGTCATGCTGAGGACACATGTCACAATCCTCACTATGGCTTATGGTACCTTGGTGATCTGTTACACAACATCACAAGTACCTCTCTCATGTGTAATTATTTCCTCGTTCCTTTCCTCAGTGGAAAAGATTTTGCAAATTATTTACATACATACATGTATCTATTATTTATATTTGTGTATTTTTAGATTCATAGATTTTTAACTACACAAGGGACTATTGTAATCATCTAATGTGACCTCTTGCACAACACCGTGATTCCTTCAGGAAACCCAGCAAGCTAAGCTGTAGCTTATTCTTTAGCAAGACATCTACTCTTGTTTTAAAGACTGCATACAAGAATGTACCACATTCCTAGGTAAATATGCTGTACTGTGTGTATTTACATTAAAAAGAAAGATTTTTTTTTTTAATTGTATTTGGAACTGAAAGCTAAAAATGGAAACCATTTGGCTTTTCCACAGAAGATTATAGACAATCCCAAGGTGCCAAGCAGTGCAATAGAAACTTCTTACTGTGGTTCAAGTGTGAAACACTTGCAGTCAGAGCATCGCAAACTTTGCAAATGAGAAGCAAAAGCATGAATATAAACATTAGTCTTCAGAAGGTCAAGCATAGCATGTGGCAGGCAGGACTTGCTCACTATATTAGAGAAGTTATACGATATTGTACTTGACACCTGTGGAAACTTCTTCAAGGCACAGAATCTTCTAACCATTTGAACTGTTCAAACACATTTTAAACCAGAAAAAATCCACAACACGTTGTGAAAATCATATCCTCTGCACATATGGAGTCCAATCTCCTGGCCAGATTGAGTTCAGAGTGCACAGCGTGAACACAGAAGTGACTTTTCCCATTTGTGGATACAGATATTTCATCAACTGACAATATCTCTAAGGAAACACCTTAAAATATTAAAGTTATGCAGTCTTTTTATATGCCATTTTAGCCTGGTTTTCTTCATCCAGTTCTGTGGCAGCTATATTCTTGAACTTCAAGATGCAGCAGAGGAGAGGGAGTCTTTGTGTGGACAGGCACTTATGCAGACTCTCTCATATTTTCACAAAGTGAAAATAGCCTCATCCTTGCTCTTGGCTTGGTCTGCATAGACACATTAATTGTTCTTGTGACAATACTTCACTTTTCTCCAACACATGAGCTCTAAGGAGATAAAAAGCTAGATATGGCAAGTTGCTGTAAGACATAGGGTACAACTGTCTTCAAAAATGACAGTGATGAGCACAGCCCTTTGGCTTCACATACTGAATTGTGATGCTCTGCAGAAGTTCAACTGAATAAGCTCTGAGATGTCTAGCAGGAAACTAATTGTAAAGGAACTATCCTTTGCAAAAGAAATAAGATCGATCTTTCTAACCACAATTTTCTAAAATTACTACTTTTTTTTTTAGCCCAAGTAGAAATGTCAGATAAGTGCAACATGCACCTCCACTGTAGGACTTCTTAAATTCCACTCCACCAATACTTTGATTGAAAAGGAAAACAAAAAAAAAAAAAAACCAGTACCTACAGCTGTGGAGAATAAGAAAAATGTCTTCATTTTAAAAGAAATTTATGCTCTGCTAGATATCCTTCTCCCAGTACAGAAACCAAACTGCAGGAACCCAAAGAATTCCAGTATCAACCAGTGCTGATATCCTAAAGTTGAAAGCAAAATCAAAATAAGGACATATTTTGACTTCTGAGGACAATAATGATTAATCTTAGCAATAAAAATAACAGCAGGTAGACTATTATACTGAAGATCATATCCTACAACTATATCGACTCCATCATTACTTGAAAGATAAATTAAAGGGATAGTGATGACTAATTTCTGGTGATCTTAGACAGATAAATATTTCTTCTAAAAGTAAAGAAAAGATTTTGTGACAGCCAAACGTACATTTAATCTGGAACCTCCAAGTTAAACTGTGATACTTGGGATTTTGAATCTTAATTGCTAATAGGGAGAGAGGAAAGCTGTTTAAACTATTTTTATTCAGTGAATTAAACCAATATATCTCAGAGACTACACAGATTGCAAGACTCTACTGAGAAAATATTATGCAGAAAATTTCAAGAACTGTAGCAAACATTGAAAAATCTTAATATTCTCACCATGCCTCAAACCTTTGAAATTCACCTGAGGGTGTTCTATGCCTAAAACCCTGCTTCAAGATTTTTTAAATATAGGAAAATAAAAATAAACACACACTTGCACAATCTGATTAGAAAATCTTCCCTTTCAAATTAAGTCCAGCATTCCTGTGTAACTAAGTTTCCTCCCTAAAATAATTAAACAAAGTCAAAGACACCACATTTTTGAGTCTTCAGTTCTAATACACTAAATTTCTTTTTTTTTTTTTTACCCAGAATATGAATTCTGGTAATAGTTAAAAAAAAATTATTATGGAACGAAATCTCAAACATCATATTAAAAAAAACCCAAAAAACTTACTTTGCCAAGATATAAAAGCCATTTACTGCACATATCCTGCATGAATAATAGGTGTTTGATGAAAGTACAGTTAAATAGATAACTTGAAAATAACCAAATGATCATGGAACAAAACTGGGGGTTTTTTTCTGCATAACTGGCTCCTCTTGAACCTCAATGAAAATTTTCTCTTTGGTGTACCATTAACATCTGCAGAGGGACATATCCCTGATTTCAAAGAAGAGTGAGTCAGAAGCAAAGTTGCCACTCAACAGGAAATTTCTAATTTAAGAATTGGCTTTACATTAAATTTTAGGACAGAAATTATTGTTAAGTATTTATTGCTTATAACTATAATATATATATTAACAATTTATATTGTTAATATTTAAGACCTAGCTACCTTGTCTTAAAAATATCTGTGGAATTTTCACCATGTGAGCCTCGATTTAAAAGCAGGGCTGAAGAGGAGCTGCTTCCTATTCCAGTGGTTATCTCAGCAAAGTATGAAAGTGTTAGTAGCCTTTCATCTGGGCCACTGACAGAGTCAAGCTTGTCATCCCAGCCAGCGCAGTGGTGTAAGTTCTCCCAGGGAATGATTTATGTGGTTGTTAAATGGGCCAGCAAGACAGCTGAACTGTCTGCCACTGGCTACAGAGGTGGGAAGATGGTGAAAGATTTTTGAGTTCTCCCCAGCACTGCGAGCACCAGTGCTGGCCCCATGGTGGCGAGTTGCCCTGATGTACTGAGCACACCCATCTGTAAGCTCCAGGGAAGAAACAGGCATTCAAAAGAGCAAGAATCTTTTATGTTTTTACATGATGACAGCAAAAACCATAAGGCTGCGAACTGAAGGACAAAATATTGCTGCTAAGAGCTTACTGGATTGCTAAAAGCTATTAAGAAAATGGAAGCTATTAACATCATGCCAAACAATGGTTCAATAAAGTGGCTTAATGTGAAATTGAGATACTTTGTATCACTCTAAAATGATCATACAACTAATGAACTGCAAACTTCAGCAGAAGACGGTGTTTTCCTACCCATGTGCACAACTATGCCCTCAAAATGCGACACTTTACATAGTTGGGTTTTATCTGCAGATTTTCTGTGGTGGCACCATGTGGATTGTACACCTACACCATACGAGTAAAGTCCTAATCCTATACTCCTTTTTCAGGGGAAAATCCTTCAAAGTCCAGTTATCAGTAAGGATCAATAATTGGAAAACTCTTAAAATCTTCAACCCATTAACCCTCAGTAAATATATGCCTTGTTCAAAGTTCAGTGTCTTTCACTAGGAAGTAAACAACTAGCTTTGAAATCCTAAATAAAGGTTCCATAAGCTCTTTTTAAAGTATTCTTCATTATACTATATTTGCCAAGACATTATCTGTGAAATGAACAATATATATTTTAATTTATGTGGTTTATGTACTGAACATAATAGTAATATGATAATATATAGTATTTATCTTTTAATATCAATTATAAATACAATATTTTATACATCTATGAAAATTATTGCAGCAAAACATTTTAAAATTTATTCTCCAAAAGAACTTCAGTTGGTTACCAAAAGGCATTTTTGAACCTGGAGGTTTTCTGCACATTGTTAAATTACTGTCTAGAAATAATAATGAGAAACAGCATAAATCAGATTTTCAGAGAGCTTTATAACATGTTATCAGTGTTAAGAGCGTATTGTTACAATCAGCCTCACATGGCTGAGAGCAATAGCAGTTTTTACTGGTTATCTCTCTTGTCAGGTCCCAGTCTAATAGTCTGTGCTCCATTCCCACCCGGAGTATTCAGACAAGGAGACATGGAGGCAAAAAAAGAGATGCCCATAGTCAAGAAAGCCAGCTGAAATTATTCTTCTGTGGGTTCAAGGCATTTAAATTCTGCCCCATTATTCTAATAAGTGCCAGTATAAAACACATTTTGTCCTACCTATTTTTCTATGAAAGAAAAGCCTGGCAAAGTCCACAGTATAAGAGAAAGACTTGTAGAAAAGTATTTACCTGAGATGCAACAACTGAGAAATTGGAAGTTTTAATTTCAATTTTTGTGTACTCTTCCTGGCCTAAAACATCTGAACTTTTCAATATGAAACAATCCTAACCTCAAAATAGTATATATAATACTAGCTGAAGTATCTTCTGCTAATTATTTATTTTAGTCTCTCCAAGATAGAAAGGAATTAGAGTGCTTTGATGAGAAATAATGGTCAAATATATTGATCTGTACTGCAAGATCTGCAAGCGAGCCCAAAATGAAATTATCACAATTTAAAATCATATAAAGTAAGTATTGACTGTCTGCAAACTAATTCAAATGTGTCCTTACACAGGACAATGACTTCTAGGAGTACTGGAATTGGGCCAGTAGTCTGACAAATGGTTTGGATGAATCCTATTATTAGACAATTATTCAACAGAAGTAGAAAGGAACCATCAGGTTAATTTTGATGACAAATACTGTGCTTTTGACAGTTTTAACAGAATGAGCTACACTGTTACTCCTTTTGCAATAAGGTGATGTTCCTTGAGGTCATAAATGTGCCTTCATATGCTTTGTGTGTTTCATATGCCCATGAAGGTATGTAAAAATATGCTTACATGTGTACTTTATAGTTAGACAAATGGATTGGCAGCTACGTACTCAAACAGTACACATGCAGTGCATTTAATCAGAGCTGTGAACAATGTACACCCAGAGCAGATTGATTAAGAGGATTTTTACAGGTTCACCGGAAACCCTCGATAGCACTTGACTATAATCAAAGCTTTAAATACAATACCAGAAATTGAGTAGGAATTGAGCTGGCACCAGAGAGGCTAACTCTGCACATCAATACTTAAAAATAAGAGTTGTTGTGTGGAAAAGAGTGCTAAACTGGAGAAGTGCCAGCTGTTGAAAGCCTACATTTAAGGCTGAGTCTAAGGACTGCCAGTGTTTCTGAAAAAAGACTGGAAGAGTAGAGGATGGGTCCGAAAAAGCAGCACCCACCCACAGTGGGCAGGGCTCAGACTGGCAGTCTGGCACCTGTACTCCACCTGTGTCAGCCTGGGTTTAATTTTTCTGCTCCCCATACATCCATCTAAGGAAGATACTTCCTCTTCTCACAAGATATTGGATACCAGCACTTGAAAATACAAGAGAACACATCAACACATTTTCAGAGTTGTTCTAAGGAATTACAACAATTCTTAATACCTGACCTGCCCTGATAAGTGCCGAGGCCCTGATCCTGTAAAGAGGGATATGTGTGCTCGAATTTACATGCTGTAATTAAACCCAAGGAGACTACTTTCAAAGCCTAGAGTTAAACAAGGAAAAGTTTGTAATATGAAGTCTTATCTTTCATTAGAACTGCAGATATAATTGGAAAAAACAGACAGACTTTCTTGCATACAAGCCCTGTTTCATGTCTTCAGGACTTGGCAAATAGCCAGGTCTTTGCAGGATTGAAGCCCATATGTTATTAGCAGTGTTTCATTAGGAATAAACACTCTTGTAAGAGGAGCTTATTAAAAATTTGAGTTTCTTTGCTTAGAATCCTCCACAAAACAACCAAAAATTACAGCTTGTTCTCTACCTGACTTCTCATATCAGTAAGAGCAATATGAAAATATTTATGAAAGTGCTGCAAAGAGTCAGTTTGATCACTGGTTGCAAAATGGTTTCTTTTGTTCAAAAAATAATTAAAAGTTAATTGAGCCAAAGCATGTGGGCAAAATTGACTCTGCAACCCAGCATTTACAGAACTCGCCCAAGATATGGGACACCAGCACTGAAGTCTCTGGTTCAGCAAACAATTCATTAGTTTTATAAAGCAGAACAACTTTATCAAGGAGATTAGTGAGTCCTACTTTAGAAGGGCCAAAGTCCTGGTGATGAGGATTCCTCAGAATGTGGGATTCACACCCTCTTTACAAAGTTGGGAGGCGCTTTGACTACTTCTGAATCATCCTAAATCACACACCTTGTGGTCACTTCTGCCTATAGAAATAGCTCATTCCTTTTCAAAATTCATCAAACCAATAAAAACAGATATCTAGTGCTTTTAAAATATCTTTTAAAAACTCTGAGAGCTGTTCATTTTTGGAGTGAATTCAGGACTTTCTAGTTTTTGCCTCTGGTTCTTTCCAGTAATTTTTACCTCTAGTAAATTCAAATCAATCTGTCTCTGCCTTCAAACACATTATCACAGCTGTCTCTCATGTTGAAAAGGAGACATGAATATGGACAAATATCAGCTTCAAAGGTTTGACACAGAGCTGGGAAAAGTTATTACGTTACTTTCTTCAGATTCATTGAGCTTTGTGTCACGCCCACAGGTGCCAGCTAAAGATGCAGAAAGACACGAGATAGGGTCTGTTTCTCAAAATATGAGGATGGAGATGGCAATGCCTGTGACCAAGTCCAATGTAATCGTCCTGAAAACATCTCCAAATTCTATGGGGATTAACTCTGCATAGGTATGCACCAGTATGTTCCACACAGCAATCTAATTTTGATAAATGCAGAATGAGGACCTCCAGTTTCACCAAAAAGCACATTATCTCTTAGTTTCAACAGACAGTGTAGTGTCTGACAGTAAACACAGTCTCTTGAACTTGGGTAGAGAGCAAGTTAGCCAGATCAATGGGTTATCTTGCAAAGAAATAAAAATTAAGGAAAGTACTTTCAGGTATAGTTTTCATGAAGAACCTGAATTGCAGTTTGCTAAAGGCTGAGGTCATTCTGTGTAAAGTGTAGGTATTTGCTCATGCTGTTTGCATGCTCCTCTCTAAGTATCATAATTGGGGATCACAAACTGGACAGTGTGGACTTCCCTTTAATCGGATCCTGTTATTTAGATGTAAAAGCATATTTTATGGTTTTATTATGTTTATCTTACAACTTCAGTGGTATCCACCATATGCTTAGACATGGGAAGCAGTACCCAGCAATTGGGATCTGGCTGGTACCACCAGGACCAAAGATTTGGGAAACGAGCAGGAGGAGGGGTACCTGGCTGGCCAGGGGCTTCCTTTCTTTTGCCAGGATTTAAGCCAACTTCACTTCACTGTCTGACAATTAAACAATAAAACTAGGGATATTTTAGATGAACAAGACATGCAACCTACAGAAGAATGAAAGTGTTGCCATCTTAAACATCATATACAGTCACAAAAAATTATGTCAAAATTTGGTTTTCAGAAAATGATATTGACTCATCTGCTGCCTCAGTCCACCTTGATGAAACAAGGCAAACATATCCTTGAGCAGTCACCGGGCTTAGCTGATTTTTGTTACAGTCTCCAAAGTCAGTAGTCTCATGAAACACTGCTGCACTTTTCTTACTCATATCCCTTAGAAATGAGCTCCAAATACATCTCCATAGCCTGACTTCTGCTCTCTTTTGCCCCTGTGAAAACTCTTCACATTGAAGGGCTGAAAAAAGCTAACAAGTAAATGATAAAGGATAAGTTATTAAACATATATGCAACAAAACTCTTTTCCATGTTTTTTTATCTTAAACCTTAACCTTCAATGCACATTTTTTGTCTTTAATTTCCAGCTCTCAGTGTGTTCCACCTACTTTAGGCCTGAATGCAAATAAAGGAAATTTAACCTCCAGTTTTTACAAGACAGCCAAACAACTTTGTACATAAAGGCTAGCTCATGAGGTCTTATCAACAAGAACTACAATCTTCGCACATCTGGTTCACTTTCAGGCTGTAGTTGTACAAAATTATGGTTCACCGTTTAACTGGAACAACCAATATACAGAAGAGATCTGAGGAAAAGGGTACTTAGTGCAAACATAGTACAGCAATATCCTAAATTTTGTTTACATTTACTCTAATCATGGCCACGTTCTGGACAACTAGTAATGCAAATATTTCCACCTAATGACTACTAAAATTCAGAGGTTGAAAGGCAAGTTGCTTCCTTCAAACAGCAATAATTCTTTAAAAAAAAAGACAAAAAGAGCGAAATATACAAAATTGTGTTGGAGGGGCAGATACTAATATATTTCATGTCTCAATGTATACATATTTTCTGTATTGTTAACATGATATTGGTATCAATTAATCCTTTTTAACCACAGAATCATAGAATGGCCTGGGTTGGAAGGGGCCTTAGAAATCATCTACTTCCAACTTCCCTGCCACGAATAGACCTGGTTTTTCAGAGCCCCATCCAGCCAGGCCTTGAACACCTCCAGGGATGGGGCTGTTCCAGTGACTCACCACCTTCACAGTAATGTTTTTTTTCTTAATATCTAATCTAAACCTACTCTGAGTTTGAGTCCATTCCCCACTGTTCTGCCACTACGTGCTCTTCTAAAGAGTGTATCCTCACCTTTCACATGGGCTTCCTTCAGGTACTGGAAAGCCTGAATGCGATATCCCCAGAGCCTTCTCTTTTCCAGGCTGAACAATTCCAGTTCTCTCAGCCTTTCCTCATAGGAGAGGGGCAGAACCTCCTCCCTAGCCCTACTGCCTTGGATGCAGCCCAGGACACACTTCACTTTCTGGGCTCTGAGAGCACATAACCAAGTCAAAGCTCTTACCACCAATACCCCCAAATCCTTCTCTACAAAGCTGCTCTCAACCTGCCCATCCCCAGCCTGTGTTAATACCGGCACAGCCCTGACCCAGCTGCAGCACCTTAAGGTCTTCAAATGCTTCACCTTTTTCCCATTTACAAATCGAGCCTGGTTAATCACAACAGACAATGGGAGACAGAAGGAAGATATTTCTTTCCCTATGAAGGTAAGCCATTAATTTCTTTAGAAACAACCTGTCAGCCCTTGATCACTTACTGGAAAGCACAGATTCAATTAGCCATAAACAATTTTTCAAGGAAAACACACGTTGTTCAATGAGAACTGAAGCTAGAAAAGGATGCAAATATTGAAATTTGGCCCAGTGTTTGTACAGGGATATCTTGTAATCACATATTATTGAGGCTTTGCTATCCAGTCTGTAAACGTAAATGTTACATTTCTTTTATGTTTGTTTAGGTTTTTTTGTAGTTATGCTTTTGTATTATATTAACATACTTTGATGATATACAGTGAGAGCTTTTTTCATGCAATGAAGGATAAAGTACAGGTATACAGGAAATCTGCAAAATATGGGAAGAGGCAATAAAATCCCTAACTGGTTAAAGGGGAAACACCTGCTAAACAAAAAGTTTGTATGGTTGAGCTACAGAGGACTAATTCAATTAACCTGTCAGCTACCTGTGGCAAATCAGCGAGTAAATGTATATGCAAATAAATAGTAAGGTAACTACTGTTCTTGCATTGTTCAGTAAATGCAGAGAAATGAAAACTGACACAGAACAGAAAGTTTAGAGGTCACTATGGCAAATATAACAATCATGTAAATGGTGTTGGTAGCTGGTCAAAGGGGCATACAAAAAATATAACTTCTGTTGATTTGGCAATAAGTGTAAACTGGAAAAGTAAACGAGTCCCAGTACTTTACGAAATCATGAGCGTCAACCTGGAATAATTTCCACTGAAGTTAACAACATTTGTTCCTGTTTAATGTGAATGTAAAATTGGTCTGCAGAAAAGATCAGAAAGCCATATCCAGCAAAGGTTGTTCTCATGTTTGCTGCTACTATTTGGCAGGGCTGTTCCCAATCCACCACAGAAGGCCAGTAAAGTTGGTCAGGCAGGACTTACCCTTGGTGAAGCCTTGCTGGCTGTCCCAAATCACCTCTGTGTCCTCCATGTGCCTTAGCAGAGCTTCTAGGAGGAGTTATTCCAGGATCTTCCTGGGCACAGAGGTGAGGCTAACAGGTCCTCCTTTCTACCCTTTTTAAAAATGGGTGCAAATTTTCCCTTTTTTCAGTCATCTGGAACTATGATGCCATGATGTTTTTACCTGACTCCCATGACTTTTCAGACATCATGGAGACTGGCCTGGCAACTACATCAGCCAATTTCCCAGGACTGTGGGAAGCACCTCATATGCAGACTTACATACCTTCAGGTTCCTTAGATGGTCATGAACCTGATCTTTACATACAGTGGGAGGGACTTTTCTTCCCCAGTCCCTGTCTTGCAGTCCATCCACCCAAGAGGTGTGGGAAGAGAAGCTGCCATTGAAGACTGAGGCAAAAGAAAGTTGTTGAGCACTTCAGTCTTCTTGTTCGCTGTTACCAATTTGCCAGCCTTGCTCATGGGGGAGGGAGGTAGACTTTCTCTAACCTTTTTTTTCCACCTGACACACCTTCTAGTTACTCTCTGCATCCTTTGCCAAGTTCAGCTCCAGCTGTGCCTTGGCCTTCTTGACCCCACCCTTACACAACCAGGCAGCACTCTTACACTCTTCCAGGATACTTGTTCCTGCTTCCACTGCCTGTGCATTTGCTTCTTTCTTCTCAGTTTGACAGCAGGTCTCAACTCAGCTATGCTGGTCTCTTGCCTCTCTTTTCTGATTTCCTACATCTAGGCATCAAGAGCTCCTGCACTCCCTGGAAATGATTCTTAAAGATCTACCAGCTCTGTTCTGCTCCCTTGTCCCTGAGGGCCATTTCCCAGGAGGACCTATTGACTAATTCCTTGAACAACTGCTAGTTTGTGCAGAGTGTTGTGTCTTCATCACCACACACATGGAAGAGCAGTAAGGGATAAGAGTCTGAGGGCTTTACCAGGCTAGGAAGTATCCTGGTGATGTTTCCTAGAATCCTAGCTGTATACTACCAAGCATCACCTGCTTATTCAAGTGTTTTATCAAGACAATTTAAATTGAAGCATCTCAGGAGACCTAATGCTGAAATTTTTGCCTGAATAGCATACTCTCTCTGAAAGTAAAGCACTCAATTGTCTAAAATGGAATGTCATATTACTTTTCAGGGAGGCTTTTTGCTGGCAATATTTAGAAAAAGTAGATCAACATATGCTCTAATTATATTTAGCATAACAACCTTATTTAAAATGTAAATGGTTATAGTTTTTCTTTAATGTTACTTGTAATAAATCTACACTGCATTAATTCCCCAAGTAAGGGTGCATTATTTAGTGTATAAATTAAAAAAAAAAATAAAAAGGTCTTTAAAAATGTTTACTCTTTACAAATAATGGTAAATACAGGTACAGAACAAATTTACAAAACAGGAAGGGTTTTTTCTGGCTTGGTTAGAAGGGAGTATTTTTATTTTGGGGATTTCAAAATTTTGTGAAAAATTTTTACTTGTTTTTCCTCTTTTAAAGAAATGGTGTCAAAGACCTAGGACCAGACAGACCTTGTCATGTTATGGAACCTTTCCTCTTCATAGGCATTTAGCAGGTGTCATTGATAGTGAATTCAGTATATTTGATTACACGCAATACTCCACTCCTTAGGTAATTGCAGTGGGGATGCATGGTTTAAACACCTCTTAAGGCAAAATCTCCATAAAAGAGGAGTCATAGAATATTTTGGCTGCTTCCTCGAAACCTTGAGAAAAAGCATCACTAAGGAACAAAAGCTGTCATACAATGAAAATGTGCCCGATTCTCTTGTTTCAGGACAGCACTTCTCACTTTTTTAAGTATTTCAAAATAGGCATTTTGCTATAATGAACTGTGTTTATTATAATCCTTATATGGGAGGTTTTTGCAAATTTGTGAGACTGCAGATTCCCCTGAGAATGCCAATGCATTTTTCTGAGATCAAATTCTACCTCATTATCAATGGGGTAAACTCATTTTAAGATGACCAGTAGGATCCCTTCTGCCAGGAGGAAGCTGCCAATGTTAGACCACCCTTCATTTTACAGAATGGGACTCAGTTTCACAACTCCTTCAAATTTCACATGCAATCCAAGCAGTTCTGATGTTTCTCTCACCCCCCCTCATAAATCATCAAGACAGGTTATCCACAAAATTCATCAAGAAGTTTTTCCTGACAATGTGAACAAGCAGGGAAGTGAGTTAAGGTGAGTTTGCACAATCCCATGGATGACTTCCTATCCTATGTGTGACTTCTTTTTCTCATACAGCTACTAACACAGCACCTCACAAGGAAGTAGAGAGGTGAAGTAGAATATTAAAAATTCATTTGGGTTAGACCAAAATTACAATATTATGAAGTATCCTTTTAACACCTAAAATGTGGAAAAATCATAGCGTTTGTAAATATCTCCTATCACACACCAATGCCATAAAAACTATAGCTGGCACCTACATGTATATCAGGTTTAGGTGTGAAACATCTTGCTATCAAGGGTAGTATTGGACAAAATGAGACAAACAGATGTATGTGTTTGTGTGTGTATTAGAATATACAAACTACACATGAAAATATGAGAAAAATCAGACTGTCCCTCTTTTTCATTTTGCCTTTTTCATTTTAGTTCCAGATTTCTAGCAACACAATGGGTGAACTGCATCCATGTTTATTAAAAAAAAAAAAAAAGTAAAAAAGAAAGAAGAAAAAAAATATCTCCCCATGAGTTATCCCACTTACAACAATCTACCAAAAGCCTAAGGGGCACTCACTCTCTTTCCCCATCAGCATTACTGGTGCAGAAAAACTGACACTCACAGCCACATCAGCTGCACATCCCTTACTCTTACGAGCCCTCCACTGCTTTGGGGATGTATCTGTCAATACAACACAACATTTATTTATTATTATGTTTGCTTATGTTTTTATATTTAATCTGATTTGTTTAACGCTTCTCCCTTGCTGTTTCCTCATCCCTATGCATATATTCAACACTACAGTTCAGTCAGTCTGAAAGCAAAAAGCACTGGAAATATTATATTTCAGATATTTCACATAAGTTTGAACATATTCAGGTTGAGTTGCCATCAAAACACAGAACACATTTTTGACGTAAAAACGTTTGGCTGACTAGTGGGATTTGGTTCATAGTTTGTTTTTAAATTCCTATTGTGTTCATTTATGAATGTTTATATCTTCCTCTAATGAATACTGTACTTCATTTCTGGGAATGAAAGCAGGATAGCTTGAGATAAAATAGTGTCACAGATTTCTCAGTCCAGTGTTTCTCTCCAAATAAAAGGGGCTTTCTTAGGCTTGAGGAGAGATACAGTCTACACACGATTAATAGCATTTGCTTGTTTTCCCATTTTGTACATGCAAAGCCAAGAAGACTTTTAGCTCCAAAAAGCCAAAGAGATCTGGAAGAACTGGTACTTCTTTGGACAAGCCTCTGACCAGAAAGAAACAACAGGAATGTTTTGCAGAAAAGAAAATAAAGAAACAAGGCAATGCATTTCATTTTAAAGAGCTTTTTCCCAACACTGCTGCCTGAAATGCTAGAAGGTCTTTGTGATACTAGCTGGAACTGCTGTGAGGTAATTATATGTAGTTACATAAAGCAGCCTAATGCTAGGCCAGCAAATTGTCTAAAAGAAGGGAGTGTATTCCTTGTTAAATGTTTTGTCATGATGACCATGCCCTTTATTTATCTCTAACACAACATGCTTATTCTGCCCCATCCACTGTTTTCACCCTGCAAATTTATGAGGCTCTATTAATCTTCTGCCCTGCTGACTCTCTCTGTTGCAAAGTGTCAGCAGACTTTTGTACCTTGCTAATGTACAAAGTGCTTCTTATGAGTAATATCAGCATTTTGCCTTTTAATTGCACATATAATTTTTAGGTCTTACAGCTAATAAGGGAATTGAGACCGCGGTTCATCATTGTCTCGAATGGTACTCCAGGGGTGTAGGGACTGTAGAAGCTCAGAGAAGAATATACTTGTCCTCATTCCAAGCAATAGTTTCTCTCATTACAGCAGCTCCATTCACACCAGTACAGTTACAGGTTTGCCAGCACTTCCATTACAAGCCCAGCTTTTTGGGGTTTCCAAATTGTTGTAAAAATTTATAAAACATGAAATACATTCTATCAGCTTAGCTTATTTTTTTCATTATTATGATATTTTATTTTTTCCAATGTATTATTATTGCTTTTTTTTGTTCTCGTTATCATTGTTATTGGTGGCAATATTATTACTATTATTACTATTATTATAAATTTCTATAGAAGTTGATTTTAGTGCTTTAAATACCTCATTACTTGCAGAGGAGAAAATGTTGTTTTGCAATCCTGCTGAAGACTGGCATTCCTCATATTTGAATTAAGTCATAAGTTTGTTCATAGCTGGTTCCATCCTTTCCATCCAAAACCAAATTAGAAAAATGATAACGTGGTGCTAATTTGGAACAATGAACAGTAATTTTATATTAACAACCTTTAATAAGGACTTTTCCCCTCATCTTGAAATTCACATTACTGAGGAGAATTCCTATTGTTCAGACAGCTGGCATGAAAAATACAAATTTGTCTTCCTTTTCCCATGGAAGTCAAACACAGAGAAGAGCACATGTATCATATACTGGGGAGTTTGAAGAATATGTGCCAAATTGTGCAATTAAAAGCTTCTCTCATAAGTATGCAAAGCAACAAAAAGTAAACAGACTGACTATTGGAACAACATGCCATGGGAGCTGCTTGTAAGCAAATGACTGTCCTTAGCTATTGGGCATTACTTTATTGTGGAAAAGTCCACATAAGAATGAGAGGTCTGATATATTTTTCAGATCCTGCTAGGAATGGTGCAAATAGGTGTATTGCCTTCATCAATAGACGGTGCTGGAAAAATCGTGACAACAGATGAGGAGAATGCTGAGGTACTCATCAAAATTTTTGCCTCAGTCTTCAATGGCAACCTCCCTTGCCACCTCTTGAGTAGATGAACAGCAGGATGGGGATGGGGTAAGCAAAGTCCCTCCCACTGTACATAAAGGTCAGGCTCATGACCACCTGAGGAACCTGAGTGTACATAAGTCTACAGGACCTGATGAGATGCATCCCATAGTCCTGAGGAAATTGGCTGATGTAGTTGCCAAGACCATTTCCATGATGTCTGGAAAGTCACGGCAGTCAGGTGAAATCTATGGCAGTCAGGTGAAGTTCCTGATGACTGGAAAAAGAGGAAACGTACTCATCTTTAAAAAGGGTAGAAAGGAGGACTCTAGGAACCACCAACTTGTCAGCCTCACCTCTGTGCCTGGAAAGATTGTGGAACAGCTCCTCCTAGAAGCCCTGCTAAAGCACATAGAGAACAGGAAGGTGATTTGAGACAGCCAGCAAGTCTTCACCAAGGGCAAGTCCCACCTGACCAACTTAATGGCCTTTTGTGATGAAGTGACTCCATCAGTGGACAAGGGAAGGACTACAGATGCCATCTACCTGGACTTCTGCAATGTCTTTGACACAGTCCCGCACAACACCCTTCTCTTCAACTTGGAGACATGGATTCAATAGGTGGACTGTTAAGTGGATAAGGAATTGGTTGGATAGTCAGATCCAGAGGGTAGTGGTCAACAGCTCAGAGTCCCAATGGGCATCAGTGACAAGTGGTGTCCCTCAAGGTTCCATACTGGGACCAGTGCTATTTAATATCTTCATTAATGACAGATGAAGGGACGTAGTGCACCCTCAACAAATTTGCACGTGACACCAAGTTGACTGGTGTGGTTGACACACCTAAAACATGGGATGGCATCCAGAGGGACCTGGATGAGTTTAAGAAGTGGGCACATGAGAATCTTATGTGGTTTAAGAAGGCCAAGTGCAAGGTGCTGCACCTGGCTCTGGGGCAACCTCTGGTACCAACACAGGCTGGGGATGAACAGATGGAGAGCAGCCCTGCTGAGAAGGACTTGGGGGTGCTGGTGGGTGAGAGAGTGGACATGACCCAGCCATGGGCACTCACAGCCCAGAGAGCCAAACATGTCCTGGGCTGCATCCAAAGCAGCGTGGGCAGCAGGGCCAGGGAGGGGATTCTGCCCCTCTGCTCTGCTCTGGTGAGACCCCACCTGCAGTGCTGCATCCAGCTCTGGGGTCCCCAGCACAGGAAGGACATCCACCTGTTAGAGATGATCTTTACAATCCCTTTCCACCCAGGCCATTCTATGGTTCTATGATTCTTTTCAAATTAAGAACCACTTTGGGTTCTGGTTCATAATGCAGAGAGTGTGGGGAGGAAAAAGGGACTGTCACTATATGATCACCAATGATACTCTTCTATCAGAAGTTGAGATGCTTCTACATGATCTCAGAAGGTTCATGCCATGCAGATCAGTTTCTTATTTCCCTTTCCCCTGTTCCTGCACACTCATAATATCTGGGGAGATAACACTTCAGAACAGCTAATGTCTTCCCTCTGGTTTCCTCATTCTTGCTCCAAAGTTTACCAACATTTGCACCATGTTGGCTATTCACCTGCAGGTTTTTAACATTTGGTTGTTCTATCATCTCCAGCTCCAGTACTGTTGTTATGAAGTGATGTATTATTCATGCAATCCAGGGCTCAATTTTCAAACTTGTAGACTTCATATTATATTACCATCATAAATATTGATTTCAAGGCACCCACAAGCATTTTTAGTCCTTCACTGAAAACACAAAAAAGGGACATCTGTACTCCGTGGAGCATAAAATCAAAGGCTGTATACACATGACACAACAGGATGCCAAGCTAGGGATTCTGAATAGATGTCCAGGCACACAGTGAGGACTTGCAGATATGTACCAGGGCCTGCAAGCTGTGTAGCCACATTTCCACACATTTGGGAGCTTAGACTGATGAGTGTGACCTCTTACTGAGTTTGGGCACTTCACTGCATTGACATATCTACACTGCTTCCTCTTCTGGAGTCAGTTCACAGAATGGTGGTGGCATGTTGAGAGATGACTTTAAGTGACAGGTCAGATTATAATAACACCAAAAAAAAGGGACAGGAACAAAGGCCATAGTTTACATAATCCTGGAGTTAATTTTGAGCATTCAAGAGGTTCTGTTCTCTTATGAAAGCTGTCTTCTTGTTCATTTGTGGGAAAAAGATTATGAGATGAGCAGTAAAACCTGCATTACTGAATGCAAAGTGAGAAAGGCAAGGAGGTTTCAAACAGACTCTGTGTGAATGTTCACAGACTTCTTCATGAACTGTATCCTCACTCTGGCTTCCTGACTCCTTGTTTACTTTGGTGGAAAAGATTACCCCAGTTTCAATTGAACAGAGCCTTGTTGTTAACACTGTTACCATAGTTCTGAAGGAAAGATCCCAATTATACTCCTTCCAGCCAGGTTTCTCAGCGGAGTTAAGAAAGATGTTGCTGCTGTGTAATCAATGACACCTGTAGGATCTGGAAATCCACTGTAAAACAGTCTTAAGGGAAGTATTTGTGTGTGTGTATATATGTATAAAAATATGTTCTCTATAGAAAGGATGAGGAAAAAATACCTTTTAAAAGATCAATATATTAGGGAGAAGCAAGGTTCACTATAAAGGCTCTCAGTCCATCTTGGCATTACAGTAAATTCACAATCCTTTCTCCAATACTCACAACATCTCCAGAACTGCATGACAGAATTACAAGCCTTACACTTTCCATCATCCTGTGTCTGTGCTACTGAATTTAAAGAGTACTGTAAAAATTCCTACTAACATAGCTACTACTTATAACAGGAATAAACCTATAAATTTTCATTTGGTAGATTTTGATGAAAATTAGATACCAGAGGGGCTTCTAAAAATACTTTTAGGCAAAAAATTAAAAAGATGTCATAAAGATGTAACTAAATGTTCACAGTATAAAATGCTGAGGAAATATAGACATTCTCACTCGTGTTTTTAAAAAGGTTACCCAAATGTTAATTTTTAATTACTTAATTTTCTTACATTTAAATTGCCTTTATCATTTCACTCTTTTATCAATTTCTTTGTTAAGCAGTTTGAAATAATTTTTTTCTTACCTATCACAAAAATGTCTTTCCTTCTGTTTTTCTATTGTTTCTCCCCTCAAAGAAGAGTGATATTCCAAAGGAAAGTCTTAACCTTAGTTTACTTTTCTGGTTTTCTGAGGCTTACGTTATTTCTGTTCTTAAAATGTTTATAAAAAAAATATTTAATTCTTTTCTCCACTGACTGCATGATCTTGACTTCTTTATTTCTTTTTTTGGCTCCTCTTTTTAAACTAGCAGTAAGTACTGCACATAGCAGATTATCAAATGCTCTTAAAACAAAGCTAGACTACATTAATTAATGTTGTATGTGCACTTGAAGTGGGTAATATAGTTCATCCTCTGGCACTCAGCTCATTAATTTCAAAATGTATGTTACTAAACCTCATATCTTGGTTTTATCTAATTAAATTATTAAGATGAAACTTAATAAAATCAGAGGTTTTTAAGTGTCATTCCAGGCACAGCTACAATTAAGAGATCAAATATGCATAGTTTTAGAAGACTCAACCCAGCAAGACCACTTTTGTGTATGATCAATTTTGCCCTGTTTTTTTCCCAAGCTGAACTGTCTTTATTTCAATAATATTATGATTTGCAAAGATAGACAGGAAATTAGTACATACCACTCTGAACAGATAGGTTAATTAAAGTTCAGTCTGGTATTGATATGTACATATTATAGACCATATGGAATCACAGAGTAACCTGGAATCACTACTTTGCAGTCAGTCAAAATAACAAGTACCAGGCACAGAATCACAGACCTTCATAATGGAAGAGACCTCAGAGGCTTTTTATTCCAAACTCCTGCTCAAAGCAGGAGCAGCTCCAAGGTCACACCAGGTTGCTCAGGACTATGTCCAATCAGGTCTTGAGAACCTCCAAGGACAAAGATATCATAACCTCTCTGGGAGATCTGCTCCACTGCCCCACTGTTCTCACGGAAAACAAAGACTTGCTTATATGAAGTCTGAGCAGTTCTCTTCCTTCAGCTTATGCCTATTGTATTTTGTCCTTTTATCATGCAACACCATGAAGAGCTTTGCTCTGTCTTCTTCATGGCATTCTCGTAAGGTTTGGAAGTCAGCACACAACAGTTAGTTGCTGTATCTGTCAGAGCTCCCTTCCCTGACTCACCTGGAACTGGAAAGGTTTTTCACAGGATTCAACCAGGGCTACAGCCTGTGCTTCTGACTGAACACAGAAGAGCTATGAAGCTTTAAAAGGTAGCTGCCATGGATGTACAGTAGAAAGTGGTTTGGTGTAAGACCTAAGGTGCAGTGGTGGAAGGATGAGGAAAGATAAGTTCTGGGGCCACATTATCATTATTTTGGCACTTATCAAGTCAGAAAGTATGGTTACTCCAAACATGACATAGTCTAAAAGAGCTGGTCATGCATATCTGGGCTGAAGAAACCTCCCCACAGAGACAGCCACAGCTCATGCCGCCTACACAGTGATTATTATTCACTGACAATATTGGCAACTACATTTGATATTTTTCTCTGACACCTGAAACTGGGATATAACAGTTTGTAGAGTTAAGTTAGGTGGCCTTCATGTAGGTCAAGTAGCCTCACCTACAGAGGCTATTTAGAAATAACTGTAAGTCATGTTATGTGGGTACATCCCACATGTTTGTTAGCACAATGTTAGAGAAAAAGTTCTCTACACAAAATAAGCTTGAGGCCACTGCACAAGAGAAGTAGCACCAAGGAGCACATGCACATCACAAGAGAGGGGATGTAGCTTCAGTCCCATTTTAGCAAGGTAAGTCAGCCCATTCATGATACTGGGCAAGGCATTGCCTCTGCTGAGCTATGCAGGATTGGCCACATATTAAACTGTTGGTTCAGGATTGGAACAAACTATTAATTTAGGTGAATTGAAGGCATCTTGTCTATCTGCCAGATCTATGCATGCACATCTAGAAGGAGGTATGGCTGCTCTCACAGGAATGACAGTTTTCATTTAGCAACAAGAATATTAAAATGTATTGTCTGAGTTTAAAAAAAAATTCTTTGAGGCAGCCAAGATGTCTGTCCTGCTTTGTCTATGTTTGTCTTCTGAGGATGCTTAGGGAAACACCTAAAATCTTCCTAAGGACAGACCAGCTCAGTGAGTAAGGTTTCTATGCTATAAAAGACTCTTTGTCTATATTCATTTTAGATTGTACCTACAGAGGATTTATAGAAACAATACCTAGGTGGCACTGAGGAAGCTATCAGTGCTATTTACAGACAATTTAAAGGAATAAACCTGCAGTTACGCCTGTGTTTGCTTTCCCTTGTGGTCTCCCTGCAACGCTTTCTAATCCTATTGTGACTTGATTGTTTCACAGCAAAGTGCTCCGCAGAGGCCAGTAATTGGCACAGAGGTTCAAATTAGATTGCTGTGTGTTTAGGAAAGCAGGGGTCATTTCCCATCAGCACCACTCATTAAGAAGCAGAGTACTAAGTTTTCTATTACAAAAAATACTCAAATGTGTGTGCGTGTTTGGGAGGGAGGTTTTATGTATAACCTAGAGCACAATCAGTCTGTGATCAACAATATGCAAAACAGCTTTGGTAAAGGAATAGATGAACTATATACTCAATAAAAATTTTCTTAATGCTGCATCTGTCTGCCTGTTGTACACAAATTCCTTTTCACCTTGTAAATATGAAGTTAAAGTGGGTGAATTCAGTATCAGGCTTGGAGGCAGCTGGAAAGTTGGCCTTTTATGCCCCTGGCTCCTGTGAATTTTAATCAGGTTCCCAGTGTTAATTGCACAACAGCCAAGTTTCAGTTCTGGCATACTCGAGGCCCCAGCCAGCTCCTGCACTTGCTGTGGGGAGGAAAGAGAAGCCGGGGTTCAGAAATTAGTCCATTGGGCCCCAAATTAACTGAAAGAAGAGAGATAACCTCAGTGTGCACCAGAAAGGAGGATAAAGGGCAGGCTGAACTAAGAAAAACAGAAATAATTAAAAATTATGTCAAAATGAGCAAATGCTCTATGCGACAAACTTAACTGATTGTTAACAAACAACTAATCATCTGATAATGTTTAAACAGAGGAGGGGCATTTGTGCAATTCTTGCCTCAGCTGAGATACCCTGGGCACCTGAGTTTCTTGAAATGCTGAGTAGTGTCCTTTATCTAGGATGACTAAGGGAGGTGTCTATCTATGACCTACCTGTGGCTCCTTCAGTACCAGAAAGTATGCACTGCTGCACTCACACCTCTGGGGAAATCTCACTTGCTAGGCTTCCATCAACCATTTTTAAATCACTGTGATTTAGCATCTGTTTTGCACAATAGCCTGGTGGTTAGAGGTCTCCTTCCAGAAAAAGGACACCCAAGGAGTAGTTGCAGGCAGCTGGAATCCTATACTGCCCTGCTGCAGAGGAACCCTGTGGGAAGAGAGTGACAGTGTATTTCTAGGGAGCGTATTTTCTGCTGCTCAATGAACCATGGGCAGGGGAGAGGGAAGGTCACTGCATGGAAATTGCAAGAAGGCAGGAGGAAAACAAGCAGATGAGTATGTGGGGCTCGGTGGCAGCACATTCACCTGGGACTGAGCAGATAGGAAATGTTGGTCCATGCCCTGAGGAATGGGAAGTTTTTCACATGATGCCTTGAAATTAACCCCTTGAGGACTCCCCATCCTGCCTGGTCACTTAATTTCATATACCTGTGTCAAGTTTCAAATCCCAGTTTCACAGAAGTGTGATGCAGGAGACAGATGGTGTCTGGAACCTGTGCCTCATACAATTGCCTGCTCCATCTCTAGTGGATCTTCATCTAATGAATCCGCATCAGCATCTTCCTGGACACCTCCTCCATTCACTGGGTTCAGAGCTGATATGCTGAAGTCAGCCTTGCAAATTCTGCTCCTAGGGCACCATCCAGCAAGTGATCCTGTGCTTAAACTGCTTTGTTCTCCCCCTCATGAATCTATTATATAAAATGTTTCTTGAGCCCTTCAAAAAGTCCTAAAATCTCCCATGGTGGAGAGAGAATCTCATGAGAAAGGCCCAAATAGACCAACCCAGGATCTATATCCTGGGGCTACATCCTCTGGCTTGCGGACAGCACATTTTTGGACTCCACTAGTGTCCAAAAATGGACGCCTAAGAAAGATTGTAAAGACAAAATGTAAGAATACACAGGGTCCTTTCCCTAGACTTCTCCTAATCTCCAATTGCTTCCACCTCTGGGCCTTCCTGAAATAGCCTGGGATTGTATATCTGCCGTAAGCATCAGTTTAGTATTTTTTTTCAGAGTATTTGTCCAATGTCCTTTGAACCTTTGCAAACTCTTTTCTTTCCAGGAAAACATTTATTCTGCTGAAAACAAAATACATTGAGATTGTCAAGTAAACTAACTCATATTTCCTTTTCCCTCTCCTCTTACCAGAAAGATGCATTTTTCACACATCAGAATGGAAAAAAATCTGCTGTGTATGTGGAACACAGATAGCACTCTTCACTTTTACTTGCTCCCTCTGACGTGAGCCTTAAAGGTACACTATAATGATGCAACCTGTCACAGAGAGCGATATCAATTCTAGGATGATGATACAAAACAAACAAAAAATTATACCTATCTGTGGAGTTTTGCTGTGTAAATGAAGTGAAATTTCAGTCAGTTCTGGCATTTCTCTTGCCCCCTCCCTACTCACCATCAACCTGTGTCATGCATTATGATTTTTTATCTGCATTATCTTTTATATCTAACATGGCAAGTTAGCTTTGCAGAGACCCTTATCTGTATACTGGGGACTGCATTCCTCTGTCTTCTCATCACATGCCTATTGAAATGTTGTGAAATCCACAGCCATCTCTGGATTGCAAACGTGCTAGCATGTAAAGTATTAAACAGGAATACAGTTTTTACTTCAGTTCTGCTGAGATTTGCCTTTGTCTCCCTAGGATTTTACCACATATTCACTAACATGCTGAGAATACATCTTTTTTTCTCGGTATGGCAACAGAAACACTGTTGCTCTCTCAAATCTCATTCATTGTCATTGGACTTTCACAACTATAAACATGTGGGAAAAAAACCTGCTTGTCTGCTTTCTTCCTAGAGAAGACAAACCGTGAGAAACCAGCATGATATATTGAGAAATATACACATGCATGTGGTGTCACACCAGAATGAATGGCACAGATGCCTTTAAAGAAAATGGGAGGAGGTGGGGAAAGACAGAAGAAGTGAACACAATGGAAATTTGAAATTTTATAGAAATAAATGGCTTTGTAAGGTTTTATTTCATGACACAAATCCTAAGAACAGGAGAATTGCAGCATCTACTGGATCAAAATCCCACTTAGCCCAGTATCTTCCAAAGATGGCCAGTAGTGGTGATCTAAGAATTTATAACCATGTTATAACAGGATCACCAGCTGATAGAATTTCTCCAGAACAGAATTTCTCCAGAACAGTCTCCTTGTCACCATTGATTTCTTGAATGGAGCTCTATCTGATGGTCCAGGGAAGATTTTTCTTCCATTCTTTCACGCATTTTTTTTTAATTACATTTTAAGCATATAGAATATTCACTGGCTCAGCTCTACAGCTATCAAGCACCCCTTTTCTCTCTTTTAAACCTACAATTTGCTAGTGAGAAAATAACAATGCACATTGTTCTGTGTGGCAAACAAAAACCTTCTGCTTCACTAATGTCCCATGTCACAAACCTGAGGGACTGACCCCTGAATGAGAGTTTCAATCTTTCTAGATGTAGCAATATCAACAACAGGGTCCATATTGCAAAGCCCTTTTCTAAAAGATGTGCTTTCATTGACTTAATAGTACCACAAGGTAGAATGAAACAACTTTGTATGTACAAACCTACAAACCTGTCCAAGCTATTCCTTTTCACACAGTTTAGGGTAAACAGTTTTATTGAGACCATCACAATCAGTAAAACAGACACTAGTTGCACAGGTCAGAGAATCTGACCTTAAGTACAAGCCCTGCTGAGGTCGTTACATTTCCTCATATGCTTACACACATGGATTATGTTCAGAGTGAGAGGGAGGCTATAATATATAAACTCTTGTGGCGTGTATTGCTCAGGATTAACATTACTTTTCAATGGTTCAAAATGTGGTCTAAATTTTGTTGGTTCCCCTATTACCTGAAAAGATTTTTTTTCATATGCACTATTTCTAATTCATCTCCTCTCTTTTTAATTTATTCTAAAGATACCATGAAATCAAAATAATTCAAAAATCCATTAAAACATTCAAATACAATAATTTCACCTACAGAAAGGACGGTATGTAACTATCAGAACAGTCTAACTTATGTCAAATGACAGGTCAAAGAAAGTTCATTCCTAACAATGCAAATCACAAATCAGTGTCTCAGGAACAGCATATATGGAACAATGTCTGAAACATCAATAGCAGTTTTTCCCCCTTATAATTATTATTAGCTTGGTAATAGTCGTTAGTGACCTATCTCCTTCTGCTGATTTAGTAAAGTGCACCTAATAACAAGCAGGGGTCAAATGTACAAACCAAATGACACTGCGTTCCCTAGGTACATAGTGCAGTTTCTAATGATGTCATAAATGCCTCGCAGTGTTTATGTCTCATGCACCAAAATTAAGCCTATTAGAGTAAAATATGCCAACTGAAAACGTTACAAATCTTGTCTGGAATATAAAGCAAATCTTCCTAAACAGTTCTAAAATGACAAACTACCTCTTGTGTTAGAAAAGCTTAAACTCTAAAATAGATTCTATTTCAGCTCAAAAATCAAGGTTTCAGAAATTGCATATTTATTATGTAAATAGTGAGAAAGAGAGGAAGCATTATCACATTATGACCTCTTTTTTGCAAGAGGAATTAATTTTTTTTGCAAGGAATTAACTGTGACTTAAACAAAAATATCTTTTTTTGAGAATCCATCCTTTTCCTAAGAAGGAGAAAGTATTGTCCTATTATTTTAGACTTTATATGAATATTTTAGCAGAGAACAGATGACCTTCTCTTAGACAAAGAGAGCTGGTTCAAAGCTCAGGGAAAAACTAATAATGCTTATATCCATCTCCAAATTAAGGTAATCCATAAAATCAGCTAGTCCCTCACTTAACTGTGCTGGAACCCACTCAAGCCATTGAGTTTAAAACCGTGGTATTATTATTCTTTGATGTCTATAGCTTAGCAGCACAAAGCTGGTCTCCAAGCACTTACTCTCTATAAAGAAGCACAAATGTTTGGCCTTTGAGCTGTAAATATTGTGTCATCATTGATTTTTAACATATAAAGTGTATTTTCCTGAATGTCAAGTATTCTCAAAGTGTAGGGACTCCCATGAGCACAAAGTGTCAGGAATTAAAGACAGTTTAAAAACAGGAGCTACAAGCAAGGAAAGAAGAAAATAATAGCAAGAAATGAGAGAAAGAAGAAATGAAAGAATAACTAATATGAACTTGCCGAGTACTATCATTTCTCTCCCAGATGAAAGTGTCACTTGGTGAACATATCCATGATACCGTCAATAAACCTTTCTTACTACATAAGATGTTTTTCTTTAAGGGTTTGTGTTCCCCATGCCCCAAAGATTTTGTCCTAGCTAAATGATAGGGCTGATTTGAGGATCAGATATGCAAACAGTGGAAGTGTCAGTACTTGAACGGAAATGTGACTCTGAAAATTACAGCACTTCAGTGTTTGCTATTCTGTGTTCTATCAGCTGTTTTGATGCTACTTTGCCCAAGTGATCTCCTTGAGAAGTTGTTTCAGAGTAAGACCCTAACTTAGCTGGGGAGGATAGACTAGAATCAAGTCACTCTGCTCTCCTGGACACACAAGTTCTGCGTCACCTCCAGCAATGTCTGACTCCTACCATGAAGTACAGAGGGATGACTGGAGGGGAACATAGCTTCCCTCCTAAAACACCTGTGATGAATCCAGGCTGAAACAGCACCTTGATGACACAGCCAGGAAGAAAAGCTGAGAAGGAGATTCAGTGTACTGGATGCAATGTCTTTTACAGCATAGCCTCAGGCAGCACAATTCTGTAATGTCCTTTACATAGACTGGTGGTCAATCACCAGCCTATCTAATAAGGAATAAAAAGAATGTTCTTTTTTGATGATTATTCAGAGCAGACCCATTCCCATACCTTCTACAGCCAGTGCAGATAGCCAAGATTCCTGACAGGGCTATACAGAGCAGCTTATGTCAGGTTCCTCCTTTGACTCTCCACCCCTCCCACAATCTTGTGGGAATACTTCCCTAAGACAGATCTTTGAATAGCGAATTCAGTTCAGATTGGAGGAGAGATGCAGTCTTTCCTCTCCCAAAAATATCTTCAAGTAGCTGTATTGTAAAATTTGCAGTGGCTAAATCCCTGTTTGCTTTTATCTTTCCCTATCCCATATGCCACAATCCATAATTATTTGAAGGATATTACACACCAGATTCAGATATTTCTTTGAACTATTTTCTCATTTATTGTGCTTATTAGATGTTTCTTTTGGAACTTCAAAAATAGTCTGTCATCCATCTAAATTTCACCTGCCTAAGAACAGTCAAGTTGCTGTCAGATATTGTCTCAGACATTTACATAAATATTGACTATTTAATGCAAAGCATTCTTTAAATATATGGGGACATATGCCAGCTCCTCTTAAGAAGGTTAATGAACTCTGAGATGTGAAACATTTAAGGAACATTAAAGGAATCCTTTTGATAAAGGCTACCTCTTGAGACTTGGTGAGGATTTCCAACTCCCAATGTTAAAGCACTGATCTTGTCTCAGCAGCAGACATCCAGGGCCTGGAAAACCTGCCCTAGAGACCAAAGATACTTCTTTTATTTAGTATATCAAGATGAAGCTTAAGAAGTTATTTGACAAGTACGAAAGTGCAAGCACGGGGAAAAGACTTCTGATAGCAGGTTCTTTTTACATAAACAAAAGTGTACCAGTTTCTCAGAGCTAGAGGTAAGTATGTTCAGGAGTAAAAGCAGGATCTGGTCTATTCAACTAACTGAAGTTCAGGAATTGCATGTATACTATTCCAGTGATGGTAACTGAGATATCTAGCAAACTGATACTCCTAATGGAAACTTATCCTACCTGATTAAAAAAAAAAAAAATCTTATCCAAATTAGATATCAAATTGAGGTGTTTTCAAGTCTAAACAAAGCAATTACAGAAGCCCTTTGGAGAACCCTTCAAATTCTCTGAGAAACACCTGAGTTTTTTGTTTGGGTTGGGTTGGGTTTTTTAGTATTTATGCAAGAATTTAATTAAGAAGTCTGCTTTTTTAAACACCAAAACATTTAAGAAACAATTAGGTAGACAATACCTCCCCCAAAACATTCATTGTTTTTAGTTGGATTACCTCCTGGATAAGAGCTACAGTTAACAGTTACATTAGACATTGGAAGAAAGAACTGAGGACTGCATTTTACATCTAGAAGTGGCTCTCAGAGGCATAACCTCAGCTATAGGGTGTGATGGAAGGATCCCAAGGTGAAATTCCATGTCTGGTGGTGATTAAGAGATAACATAAGATGCATCTTCATCCGGATGTAAAACACTTATGAAGAAGAGCAAAGGAAGTGGTGATGTATCAGGAAAGACATGTAACTTGTCAAGTCACACAATATCAGCTCTTAGATGCTACCAATAGATTTGAGTACAATTTTAAGGTGCATTTGAAGATCTCAACTGGACCCATTTGCTTCTGAGATCCTCTTTCTATGCATCTGACGCTGAAGTGGAAACTAAATCCTCTCTGTTTTGCAAACAACCACCTGTAGTCACCAGGATCTCCAAGTAGAACCGAAGTCCCCTCATAATCAGAGCTCCTGGAGTTGTAGGTGGGGACCTTTCTTCTGGATTTTGCGTTGAGGATATCTCTGTCTAAATGCTCATACGTACTTTTGGCATATAACTTATGATTGGTACAGATGGTTTTAAAATAGGTACTGTGGATTAAACTGAGAGAAAACAAAGCCTACCAATTTGTCAAATGCAGTTATTGTGGCTTTCATTTGTCCTCCCACCACAAGGGAGAATTGTCTTTTTAAAATAAATTTAAAACTTATGAGCAACACCTACAAAAAAAAAAAAAAAAAAGAAAAAAGCCTGGGGTCCAGTAAAGATTGCAAAGGTTACAGGTACTCCTACACATTTCCAGAAAATTGTTTAACTTTATATCTTAGCAGTAAATATGTCTTTCTCTCTCTGTCTCTTTCTCACCCACTTTGAAAGGTGACACCAACAATTTAATGTACACTGGGAAACACGACAATGGTTCATGTTGTGCAGGAATAGTTTTGAAAATCTAAAATACAGCTATTGATTGTCTCAAGCTATTTAATATTCAATTAGGCATTGAACTTTGGAACGGGCAGAATATACAAGATTTTTCTATCCTTGAATAGCAGTTCATCTTTGTCTATGAATAATACATCTTGCTACAATAGTGCAGTCGGATACTGATATAATTAGATACATTTCTGAGGTCTGCCTATGGTTCATGCATCAAACACTGATCCTTCAGGCTGCCTTGTATAGGTCTATAGGCTTGGGACACTAAAGAAATGAACACAGTCATGCTAACAGTGCCCTCACTCCAGTTACAGATGTAAGATGACAGCGACTGCTCCAAGGCATACTAATTACAAAGTATTTAGCAGTCAGTCTCTAGCACACACCTGCCAGAAGCAGAGAGGGGGGAAATGTGATATCCCTGTTTCTTATGTTACACAGTTCCCAGCTGGAAGGTAAGTTCTTAAGAGGCCAATGACTGTACAAACCATATGCTATCACAGTTCAATCACGCCCATAGCTTTCCCCATTTTAATGTATATTTGGCATTACTAGGTAATGTGGCATCTTCGACTAATCTGATGGATATGTTAACTGGTGGGAATATTGAGATAATACAGTGCTACAGATAACATCCATTGCATTATGTTAGCTTGTGTTTCTGCATAATGGCTCCAGCTCCTTACTTGTTCTAACTGTAAAATTTGCCAGGACACAGCCCATTTAATATAGACACAGATTTTGTTATTTCAAATTATGCCTACTGTGGATCTTAACATTTTGAGTTCAAATAGCTCCTAGAAAAAAAAGTAAACAGCTCTGTCTGAGTGAAAATTTTACCATGTAGATCTTTTAGCTGAAAGAAATAATATGTAAACCAGTTAGAAGCATCTAAAAAAAAAAGATAAATTTGATATGTCCAATTTTTGTTGTTTTTAATAACTAACTGCAGACTATTATCACCTTTAAAATCAAACTTGTTCTAGAGTCTTATAAAGAAAGTAGAGAAAAGGACCAGAAGGAAAAAAGGAATAACATACCCATTTAGTGATGCTCTGCTATATAAAAAGGGAAATGGGGAAATAAAATAAAGAAGGGTTTAGCAGCACTACATTTCAACAAATTTCAAATGTGTGCTTATCAAATTCTCTGTTCATGAGGGATTTCAAGGAAGCCAGGCACTCTAAAACTGGGGGAAAATGGAATGTTTTTTTTTTTTCTTCTGACACTGGCAAAGGAAAGATCAAATTTATCAGAATCAGGGAATTGCTTTGCTTTCACATCATAATACACACAACTGCTGAACCCAGTGTTTTCTACAACAGTCTTTTTACTTGACTGCTTAGAGCCCTGGCCACTGGGCTAACAGAGTTGCCCAGCCTAACTCCAGGCACACTCAGGCTTTGAACCCACAGCCTCTGATGACACAACAGAGGTTCAGTCCTCTGACCAGCAGCTGCGCTAATACGATTCCATATTACAGTAGAGCTGAAGACAAGAAACCTTTAGAAGCTGCCTGGTATCTGAAGAGAGAGATTCACAATCAGAGTAGCAGCAAGCCACATCAATGTGCTTTTGTCGGCTTAGAAAACCCTATTTCATATACATTGGGTCTACCATTAGCACACAGGGGCCCAGAGTACTCAACAGAAGAAAAAAGGTTCCCTAGTGCTTTGACTACACATTTTCCATTTCAGTCTTAAGACTTTTGGGAAGGGACTCCATCTTTTTCCATGCAAACTTTCAGCTAATAAGTAAAAGATTCAATCAAATTGCTTTCAGCCAAAAATTTTGTGAAAATTTTTTGATGAACTCACTAACTGTAAAAGATTTTTTTCTTTCTTTTCTCATTCTCTCCTCATCCCTGAAATCTCATCCCTCTCTCTTGCTTTTGATCTTGTCAAAGAGGGAGAAAGAGAAAATTATGTAGAAGTACAAAATGTGTTTTACGACCAATCACCTGAAGCTCTTGTATGTAACTTCCATTTAACAAAAATGCCTATGTTCATTTTTTATTTTAACTAGACAAATACAAAAAATTTCAAACATCATCCATTTGTGAAATACAGCTGTTTGCATTACCATGAAAGAGATTTGGAACTCTTTTGGTTTGGCTGTTCAGTTTATATGTCATCTTTAACTGATTAAAGAGGAATGAGGAAAGTGACCTAGCTTTTCTCTTCCCACTATTCCCTTCCCCCTTGTCTTGCTCAAACAAAACAACCTTGATCACCAATGTAAGTCATACCTCAGTGAATTCTCTTGATGACTTTCACGCTGGTTGTTTTTGAGAAAAGACTGAGAAAGGCTTCCGGATTTCATCTATTGTGTGACTTTATGTACTTGGCTAAATTGTATTTTTCAATAATTTAGATTTATGTATCCTTCTGTGTAGGCAGAGAACTCAGGCTCTAACACAGTGGCTCCCACCCTTCTGTCCTTCAGGTGCAGATAACTATAGCTAAAAGAGGGCTAAAGCAGACAAGTGGAAAACAGAAAAGGTGAGAAAAGAACAGTGACCTATCAGAAAGTTACCATGTTTTCCAAGGAAGAATTCACCAAAATCCCCATATCCTCACTTCAGAAATTGTCATGCTACTACAAAATCTGTGTGTACATCCAAATCCCACCATGTAGACTCACACTTCCCTTCACAGAGCTCAGCTGTAGATATCAGCATTGCTGGAAAACGTGTTTATTCACATTAACAAAAGCATGTCCTTAACCCTTTCCTCACCACAGTATTGCTTACTGTGTTGTCAGACAAATACCAACCCAAGTACAGCTATGGTGCACAGATGCTCTCCTGTTCCTCTTCCATGATCCCATGGGCTTTACTTGCTAGTGAAGGAAGTGCAATTCTTCAGCCTTTATTCCTGCATGATCGACACTTTGCATTTGACTGTGTCTGCCTGGGAGCTCACTATGCCAGGGGGTTTCTGGAACAGAGTGTCAGAGGGTAATCCCAGTGTATGACAGTTGGCAGAATGGAGTTCAGTACTTTTCCCTAAAAGCAGGACTTGAACTGCCTAGTGAACCAAGCAATTTCTCTTTGAAATGGCCTACTAAAGATCTGGACTTCTTAAATTACTTTCTCCTTTTCCAAGTGGTGTCCTTGCTTCCAAACTACTTTATAAATGGAGCAATAAGAGCTACAAGAAGCTGTATTAGATTACCACTAGATAGTCTCTCTTCTCATAAGGATTTAAGTCTGTTATTCTCAGTGTATTTAATTTAGGCCAAATTCTAATTAAATACTTGATTGCGCACTGCATTTCACTGCTTTGCATGAAGAATCTCATCTGCTTGCACACTGTGTGGGATGGATACATAAATGTGCAATTACTCACTAACAATATTCTATATAAATCTGCACAGTTATAACTGAAAAAGAAAACTAGTGAGGTTTTGTGACTCTGCTACGCACAAAACACAATAGAGCATAGCAAGGTAAGCAATGACAATGGCTTGATTAAGGATAGGTAAGATAGTAAAGGTGCATATTACATGTATATTAGTTACCTGCCTGTGTAGCCATCTGAGTCACTGCCCACAAGAAGCCAGGGTTTCTGCATCCAGCTCTTCTGTGACATCACAAGGAGAAGACATCCCAATGGCCTGAGGCACCTGAGCCACTCAGATCTATTCTGCCACCTTTCTTCTTAGACAGTTTCCTGAATGTCTTCGGTCATGACACCCACTTATCCAAATCCTAACAAGCACACTAGTAAATAGTAAAGCATAAGAGTGAATTCTGTAGACTTGCTAGATTTTAAGCTAAGAATGTCCACAAGAGGAACCATGGATCAAAATGGTTCAAATTTTTTTTGCAGTAACTAAAGCAAAACACTCCTTTAATACTTTAAACAATATATGGGTTGGTTTTTTTCCCTAAAACTGACATTTATTATGAATGTTTCTTGAGTATACACCCATGTGTTTTATTTTTATAAAATAAAATATCAGGCTTTGCTTCACATTTATTATTAATGCAAGATACACCAATCTCTCTTAAAACTGTTGTATCAGGTGATATTTGCAGGTGCAGTTGTTTTGTTTAGCACATGTTCTTTCAAGGAAGGGGCACATAAAATGTTTCCCTCACAGTCCACAGGCTGGTATCTCAACAGGGAGCTGGACACATACCTATATTTCATAATATGTGCTCGTCTGTAGACTGTTCCACAGCACCCTGCCTTCAGTGCCACAAAAGTGCATTCACTGACATATTCCTATTTCCAGCTTCACACATTTCTATATGCAAAGAACACATCATACACATCCCCACTATGGGAATGTCTGAGGGGAATAATCTTTACTTGCAATCAGAGGTCAGTAAACATGCTGGAGCAGGCTTTTGAAGACTGGTTATATGCACTGCTGGTGCTGGTATAGCACATCTGGAAAGAAAGGAAGCCTGATGGAGCTGGGATGCTGTGCTGCCTATAGAACAGCAAAGTCCTGATCTTTTTAGGAAATCTTTCTAGAGAATTGTCCTAAAACAGGAGAAAACCTCCATTGAAAAAAATGCCCTTAAAGTGAGCCACACTTTTGAAATGTGGCCCCAGCTGCAGTGACATAAGGGAAACAGGGCCTGTGAATTTAAATCACTGCTGTCTTGCTGGATGTGTTATAGAATCGGTTTGGATACCTTTTATGTTCTTTTCTTGATTAACTGCATTTGGTTTGAGGGTATTATTTCTTCAGGATACTGCCCTAGTTGCACTTGGCACAGGTGTTTGAGCTGGGACGTCTCTAAGTAAAGCAGTGATGGGCTTGCTGGGAAGATCAGCTGAAAGGCACAGAAACCCCACCTTTACACCAGTACCTAGGAGTACATAGTCCTATGAAGTAATGGACAAAAATAGTCACTTCCAGAGGATCATTCATCTCTTAAGCTGAATGTCTCTGCACTCACCATACAGGTGATTACTTCTCACCCACGTGGTTTATTGAAAAACTCACAGGTAGTTGGATGGAAACTGAATTGAAAAACAGCTTTGTTGGTGTTCATAAGATATACTAGAAGAGCTCTGTATGAAAGAGAACATCTGATGAAATCAATAGTTACTGTGTGAAACCAGAAGATACTTGTTGTCTTTTCATTGCCTCATTATTTCATAGGAGTTATAGCTGTATGTTATACCTAATACTTTAAAGATTTTTTTAATGGTGAATATCTGTTAGTATGTTTTGGCAGATATGTCTTGCTTTTTAGATCTAAAAGATGAATATTCTTCAAGTCCAATAAGGGCAAAGTTTCATGCTTGTATTTTGATTATTGTTACGTCTTAAAATCTATTGACACCATTAGATTTTCTCTGTGTATCAAAATACTAACACTGGAAACTAATATTTAACCCCTATGTTAGAAAAGCTAAAAAAAATCATATGCTAGGAGTTGCTGCTTATCTTTAATTTAAATGATCAGCAAACATAAAACCAAATGAACTAAAAATGCCCAAACTGGCATTATATGTTTAGTGGGTGGAAAGACTGATGTGAAAGCTGTTGTAAATACCCATTCATGAAATCATCCACTATGATCAGAGGTAATGCAGTCTGTCATGTCTTGAAAGAGTAGTTGAGTACAATTTCTGATAATACAGACATTGAACTGATGACAGGGACCATAAGAAGAGGATATAAAACTCATTTTAATCTGTGGGCGCTTTTTCTGTAGCCAACCAGCAGAATTGAGAGAACACGACAAAAGTAGACAGGGGGAATTATTTAAGGAAAGTAAATGTTAGAAAATGCCAACCCTCTGCTATTAGCAGCCAATTTTGAAAGGGACTTTTAAACTGAAGTATCTCTGTGTGGAAGAGTTTTCTGAAAGCCTCGTTCAAAGTGCAGTGGGGAGGCAGCTAATTTTCCATGTAATATTATCTGAGGTGTGGAGGATCCTGAGATGATACAGCAACACAAAAGACAGCACATGACCACAGTATTAGTTTCAGTGAGTTCAGTAGTACCATCCACAGATAGCACATTAAGTAATGAGTTCTAGCAGTCCAGTCAAGCTGCTTGTGCCATTTCCCTACCTAAATATTTTATATATAAAAGTATCACTGGGACCCAAACAATGAAATTATAACAAGAAACCATGAGTCTCTCTTTAGTGCCTAATACCCTTCATCAGCTGGAGCTTTCAGTACAGAAAGAGAAAAAGAAAAGACTAAGCTGAGAAAGTTATAAAATATATTCATATGATTTATTCTATGATTTTTACCATCAAACCGAATATGTAGTGGCACATGCCAGGTGACCTTTTGGGTGGGTGTAACAGCCTCTAAAGCTTTCTCAGCACTACTCCATGTGAAAGTGCAAGAAACCCATTTTCCAGTTAAAAATATATAGGGGTAAACTAACACAGTTTTAACTGAGATGGGGAAATGTATTTTTTTAATATTTGTGATATCAATGCCATTACAAGGTGCTTATAAATAACAACAGGCATCTGGAAGGACTGGCTCCTATCTCAGGATATTTTACATCAGGAGACTCGAAGTACTAATGAAAGGAAGGCAAGTAGAGAAAAAGAACTCTGAAATTGACAAATTATGTTAATCTAATGATAGAAGTTTCAAAAAAAGAAGATGGAACAAAGAGGATGAAGACTTTTGTATGTGCTCAGAACTTGTCTTTAATACTAGAGCATCTATGGAGCACACTGTACAACTGTATAGGCAACAGCATCACATACTACTGTGATCTCTAGTAGATGTAAAAGAAAAAATTACACTTAAAACAGAATACCACAAAGAGCACAACAATACTTGCTTACCTTTGTTTCCCTTTTTCAAAACATCTTAAAGATTGCTAAGGAAGCAATCTAGCTGCTTGGGTCAGTTTGAGCAAAAAATAATTTAAGACTTCTAAAAATGTTAATACAAGTGCTAAAATTTATTTGGTTAATTGCTGGAATAATCAATAACTAATTTTCATTCTAAACTAGGTCCTTCACGTGTCTTAAATAACCCAATGGAAGATCATTTACATCTCAATAACAACCCTTAACAATGTCATGTCATCAAAATCCAAACTAAATCTCAATAATGTAGGTTAGTGACCAGTAAAGGACTTATTACCTGGGTCAAGTCCCTGGGGGCTATGGTGGGCCAATTGGTGAACGCCTTCCTTGTGTGTGGCTTTTACTTCAAAACATGAGCTTGCCATCCCAAAGGAATGATCCCATTATTTGGTGCTATGTCATTTTCTAAATGGTTATACGTTACACATATTTCAGGAGCCTGCAGCAGAGTCGTAATATGAAGGTCAACCAAGCATAACAAAACAAAACAACAACCAAAAAAAGGAAGACAAAACAGACATCAAAGTAATATGCAGTAGAGCGCTTTAAAATAAACAAATAAATAAAGCTTTGAAAGCTTACTTGGATCTTTACCTTGTTTTCATTAAAATGTTTCTGTGCAAGATGGTAATTAGCAGAAATGGGAAGTTAATGTATATTAGTCTTATGTACAAGCTAGGAAGAGAGAAAGGCATAACTATTTTAAGATGCATTTTAACAATGCTTTCGTGATACCAACACACTTGCTGATGATATTGAAATTTTTATGTTAATTAAACAACCCCTAACCACTCAGTACATCTCAGATATATACACTTTGTAATTACCTCCATTATTGAAATAGCTAGTTTGATTTATCCTTGCCACAGTAACATTCTAGCTTCTGTTATTTTTGTCTTTAGAAAAACATAGGTCCCAGTGAGGGAATATAAAACTATTACTGTAAATTAAATATTAAAGCTAACTTATTTTTGCATAAGAACACTGTCAAATAATGGTGATAACTATTCCTAAGAAATGAACTTTTTTTTTGTATTTTTTGGAACACTAATTAAAATCTAATTTTCAGTTCTTTTGTAAATTCATATAGTTAGCAGGTTTAGTTTTACTGATGGCAGTGGCTTAACAGGGAGCTATTATAGTCTTAGCTTAGTGATTAAGAAATACAACATTTGTTGAAGAGCTAGGCCTTTTAGTCTAGAATGGATTATCACTTGATCCTTCCTTAAGCATTTTTATACAGGAGTGCATTATCCTTGGAGCCACCCTGGGCTCCATGCCTCATTAACCTGGGTGTTAGATAAATCAAAGGCAGCCTCAGAGACAAAGATAAGCAAACTGCAGGCCAGCAAGACGATGATGTATGGATCCAGGAGGCTAATAGGAAAGTATTGACAGGAAAATGGTGTGCTTATCCTGCAATCACTGCATATTGCAATGAGAGCTCCCAAAAGCAGATGGGATACACTTCAGGGAATGCAGGAATAGGAGATTGTTAGGCAGAAATGGATCTTCACATCTTAAATTCTAACAAGAACTTTCTTTGGGGCTGCACTTCAAGCACAGCAGAGAGGTTAGTACCCAGGCAACTGCAAACTCTAAAAAGTGAATTCATGGTAGGGGTAAACAATATTATTATTTTAAGATTGTAATATAACCTCCAAAGCTGAATTTCACATATGTCAAACATTAAAGCAAACACACTTTGCAGAGACAATACACTGAACAAAATTCCATATGCTCAGAAAAATAATTTCTGCAGCCTCCTGCAGAAAACAGCATTTCAGCTGTTAATACCTTTCCAATGAGGAGGGTGGTGTGATTCAAAATTTGCAAAAATTCTGCAAAACAGGGTTCATTCTGTGTTTTCCCCTTGTGCTTGTTTTCTGTTCAGTTGGAAAGGTAACATATTCTAAAGAATCTAAGCCTTAGCCACAAATCAACTCTCAGGTCCAGTAATCAGTCAGTTTCCACTGCTTGGAGAAATGGAAAGTGGTCCAAGTTTTGTAAGGCCTGCTGCTGGTTTTCTGGGGTTTCTTTGCCAACACTCAGTTCACTGGACTGATTTTAGAAGGATTTGTTTTGCAGGGTTGGGGTTTTTTGTCGGTTTAAAAAACAGCTTAAAAAATAGCTGCACTAAGGGAAAGCTCCTAGAAAATAAAGCTGGATATGACACGATTCATTCTCCCGTTTATTTATTTCCCTTGACCATGGTCTGTTGTAATATCTTTTGTCTTAAATGTGCTTACCTACTCTTTAAAAATAGTAGGTGTCCCCCTAAATCATTTACCATGCTGTCTTTTTCCTTCTTTACTTTAACTATCAGCCTAGTAATTTTAAAGTAATGTTCCTGTGGACCCCACTGGGAGCAGGATCTAGTCCCAGGCCTACATCCTTAACAGCGTTGATCTTATTTTCCCCAGTGTTGTGACTTACTAGGGACAAGGGCCAGGATGAAGAACACCCAGCAGCATTTTGAAAAGAGTAAACAGAAATTTGAGTTAAGCTAAATTTGATACATAAAATTTGAGTCTATTTTACCAAGGCTGGTCTGACCAGCCAGACTGTTCAATGCCCAAAAACAGCTGGTGCTCAAAAAAACAAATGTGCACTGAAGGAAGGTGCTATTTGCAGAGATGCTCTGTCTCTTGCTGCAGAAGTGGGAAGGGACACAGGCAGGGAAGGACTCAAGTGATGGTGAGAAGGAATTCATGGTGTCACAGCACTAAGGTACAGATGAGTAGCACACTGGGTTCTCGCTCCACTTCTGCCATGGAGATACCAAACACATCTGAGAACATACTTTATTCTGCAATTCTCACTTTTTCAATGCGTACCTTGGAAAGAAGCACGGTTACTGCAGGTGCACTGATGGGGAGATGGACACCTCTGGGACTCAGTGTCAATTCTTGTTTCATGTTGCTTACCTCAGCATGCCTGAGGCTCGATGCACCCAGGTTCTTAACAAAGGAAAATTTAGGAGGTGAGATGGTCCATTAACTCCATACAACCCTTACCTAATGGCACCACATTTAAGGCTTGCACTTGATACTCCTAGGTGGAAACTCAAGGTAATGGGAGCTTATACGCTTGGCCTTTGGAATGTTAGTTTCCCTTAGTCTGTACTCATCCTGTGTGTTTCTACCTTCCTACAGCCTATATGCAGCCTCTCTTTTAAAATTCCACCTGGCTCTATGGACTACTACCTCCTCCTCACTCATGTTCCTAGATAAACTGCTCCTTCTTTTCTTGCAATCTTGGCATCACTAGGGAAAAGGATGAAAACAAATATGAGCAAGCTTCTCTGTGTTTCCCTGGCTGATAAAATGTAAAAGCTTTGTTAACAGGCTCAGGGAGCGCTGTGGAGGCAAAGCTTGTCTCTGTGCCTGCTACAGGTTCTCATAGTGAGAAGGAGGAGGAGGATCTAGAGCCCTTAGTGCTGACTTCAAACATCAGTATCCTTTCCCAGCAACTCTGTGAGGCCCAACCAATCTCTAACAAGCAAGTGAAAAGAAAGCAAGCCATGGATTTATAATTTGGCTGAGATTGGGGAGGCTTGAATAGGGATAATGAAAAAGCATTAACTGTAGTTTAAGGAGCATCTCTCTTTTCTGAGATGCTTGACCTTTTAAATAAAAGGTTGAAAAAATATTGTTTCTAGCAAAATACTATTTTTTAATCATCAAACCTAGTCCCAAAAGTGCTGAACAATCTTTGCCAATTTTTTTCTAAACCAATTTTGTTTCAGGCAAAAATATGGCATAGAAAATTATAGTCCAAATAGTCAAAGAGCAGCTGAATTAAAACCAACTGAACAAAGACTCTCATAAGGGAAAATAGCACAGAACTTGATGTATATGTTCATGCGAGCTGCACCCTGAATTATTCTGCTTTGAAAGAGCTGTGGAGCTTTGAAAATTACTTTCCTTTCATCTGGCTATTCTGAAATAATGCTTCAAGAAAATATCTAAGTGCAGAATTGCTCTGCGCCACCACAGACAGAAAAAAGACATAAATAAACTATTTTGTAAGTCTGAAATTTCTAGTAGCAATATTCTTCTACTATGGAAATTTTACATTTTCTGGTTGTTGTTCCACTTTCTCTCTCACTATCCCTTCTCCCCCACAGAATACATAACTGCTAAATTTGTGATGTGTACAGCCCTGAAAATTTGGAAGTTTCCTCCTTGTATTCCAAAAATTATTGTGCCATTTTCACCCAGAGGAATACCAGATGTGTTTTCTGTGATATAATGTATGTGTTTTCTAGTGTGACAAACTGTTGTATAAGACTTTCTATTAAATTTGGGCTTTGCCACATGGGATGAATCAAATCCTACAGAAATATAGAATTGCATATATAGTTACACTTGTCACAGTAATAGTTATGACTAGATATTAAAGGAGCTCAGTATATCACAGGTCCTATTGCTTTTCTCTGTGACACTGGCTTCCAACCAGTTTGGGAAACTTTACCAACATCTAGTGAGTTGACTAATCAGAAGTTATGTTCTTTAGAAAATCTGTCCTCAATATGGGTTCTAATTATACACTTTTGAAAGGATATTTCTTGACCTTTGCATTACAAGTCATTATTATTCCAGCAATTAACATGATAACAAATTGGAATTTCCTGAATTGCAGATAATGCTACTATTATGCCAGGCAGAGTAATACTACAAATTTCCTCCTCTGGAGGGACACATGGACCATTTGTCTAAGTTAGATGTATTTAGAAACTGAGCTGACCTTCAAATTTACCAGATATGTTAAACAAAACCCTCTTTATCATGTATGCTCTAGGAAACCTCCAGTCAAGCCTTTATACTAACGATAGTAATGCAAATCACACCACTTTCAAAGCAACATGCTTAATAAATTAAAACACAAATCTTATTTACCTACTTACTCACTTCTCAGTCATCATGAGTCGATTCCCTGACAGGTTTACTAAAATACCACTTACTTGTTTTCCTATCATCACTGACAAAAAAAAAAAAAAAAAAAAGACAAGTGCATTTTCCAGCTCAGCAGGTAGGTAGACAATTTTGCAAGGCTTAATTTTATATATACATATATATATATATATATATATATATGCTGTGTATCTTCTATATTTTCATATATAAGTTTTAGTGTATATATATATACATATGCATGTATGTATATATATTTCTAACAGTAATTCCCAGTGTGAACAAGGCATCCCAAACATTTTCCCCCTCTGAATAATAGACCGAAATTAACTAAGCATGGCCTGAATGCTGTGCATTTTCCAGCCACTTCCCTGCTTTTGATTTGTTTGCTGCACTTTATCTGGTCCCCTACATGATGGCAGGGAGCAGGTTGATTAATGCCCATGCAGAGCAGTGGAAGGGGCGGTCGCAGGCAGGTGGGTACACAGAGGAGGGGCAGGGACTCGGTTGCTGTCCTGGTGGTGGCAGTGCCTTTAACATCCCTCCCGGGGTCTGCCTGTTATCTGCCTGCCCCCACAGCCGGCAGCTGTGCTTCCCGATGGCCTGATGGACTGGCTCGTGTACCTGGGGACGCAGGCAGGGTGCATCCATTACTCATTTGTGACAATAACCAATCGAGGAAGATGTAGAACTCAATTCCAGCAGAAAGACCTATAATGTTGGAGTCAGGAGGTTATCGCTGTGGGACCTGCACCTTGCTCCTTACCCCTCTTATCGAGAGCTTTACGGCCCCTGCTGGAGCAGCATCTTGTAAAGCTGAGGGCTGCAGATCTGGAGCCCAGATTAGCATGCATCTTCCTAAATGCTACAACATTTAATTAAAAAGTAGGTGTTAGTCAAATTGTTACTGACTGAGAAGATGCTTTTGGTAAACGGGAGGCAAAAGCTAAAGTGTTTTACCACAGAAGGAGCTGTCAAACAATTTCCTTGAATTAGATCTTTGTAGAAGATGATATGTTTCTCACTATTCTCATTTCACAGTGAAACTTTATACAAGGGACCCGCACAATCCCAAATCCACACCATAATGCCTATTAATCCAGGTGAGAATCTGTGATTAAGGACCACCTGAAAAACCATAGCACTTGAAAAAATTACAAGGGACATAGCTTTTGACAAAGCAAAGATGTTGTTTAATGGCTGCCTATTCATATTGAAATGTTCTGAGAAAGAGACTGTCTTTTAGAGTGAAATTAGGAAAAAAACCTCAGGGAAGATCATTAGGATATGTGCAACAAAAGAAATTAAAAACTCACTTGGTGATTTACAGCCTTTTCTCTAAATATCTTGATCCTAGGAGGATCCAGGTAAATGTTTTAGGTGCCTTAATTGTTTAAAACAACTTAAACTTCTGAAAGAGAAGATGGAAATAGGACTCATTTATCATTAATGCCTTAAATTATATTTAGGAAGCTCATTTAATCAGTCATAGAAACCTCAGATTCTGGCAGTACCTTAGCAAACTGTGCCTGAACTGGAAATGGAAAGAAATAGTTTAAAAAATGGTTTTATCGGGGATAGGATGTCCTGGGTTAACAGTGTAAAACTCCTAATTACCAAATTACTGGTAGATGATATCACCCTCTGCATCACCAGAATACAGAATAAGAATTTAATTTTATCCCTACAGAAGACTATAATCCTATTCACTTAGCTATAAATCAGTAGATCTAATAAAAACAACATTCAAAAATAATCTGTAATATTTTTTACACCTTCTAAGAAAACTTTAAACTGGAAAGACAACTGAATATTTAGGCATAAAACTGACAATCAGTTTTATGTATCTATCTCCATTTATATCTACTTTCTTTAGGAGAGTGTTCCATGATATATGAATAGCATTTTAGCATAGCTCATTTTAGTATGCTTTCCTCTGTACTTTTCCCAGGTTTATTAACATATTTTAACCTTTTTTCAGCATTACCAATGTGGACTTTAGCAAATATTAATTATTCAACATATCAAAAGCCCTGTAAAGGTAGGATGAGAATAGAGACAGCAGTAAAGAACCTTCTACTTTGCAACCCCAGAATAAAATTAGCTGAATTAAAAATTATACTGCATCAGAATAGAATCAGGAGAAGCAAGACTTAGAGAAATATTTAGGGCAGGGGAAATAAGAGCACCCTTGAGAAGGTGAGAGACAAAAAGAAGGAGACAAATAAATTTTAAACTGGAAATAAGTAGAGTCAAACAAGAGGTCTGGGTATTAAAAATTAGTATTTGTATGAACAGAGAGGACCTTGCAAAAGAAAGATGGGAGAGGGAGGTGATCACACGGTTACTGAGTGAAGACTCCTACAGCTGGGCTGTTTTGCCCAGGCTTGAAGAGCCAAAGCACTATGATAATAAAAGAGAAGAGCAGCAAGAACTGCCAGGTGACCACCAACCAGAGAGTTCCCTTCCACTCTGAAAGGGCCATTGCAGCCACTCTGAAATACTGATGGTTTGAAAAACCAGGAGAGATTTTCAGCAGTTTATGCTTTGAGGAGAGCAATCCATTATTCCTGTTCTCAACTGATAAATCAAACCCCATTAGAGAATCAGGAATGAGCATAGCTAAAATAGCTACAGCTTGGCTGAAGATCTGGGGACTTACAGCTCTTTTATCTGCAGCTAGACAATACAAAAGAAGTGTCTAACTTCAGTCTCGTGAAAGAAGATTAAGGACACTTCTGCCTAAATCTCTCTTATGAGATGCTTAGACCTTTAAATTTTCAGGAAATTCCAAGCAGAGCCTACATACAAATAGGGCCTATCTGGAAAACAACATGGCCTATATACCATAAAAATGTAGGTGTCTGGATTGTTGGTTCAAGCACTGATACTGTACAAATGTTGCTGTGCTTCATGGTATGGCTAATGCATGGGCCTGCCAATGCAATGCCTGAACACATCTCAGGGAACAGCTCCAGCCTGAGACTGCTCTCTCCCTGTTGTAAGGGGAATTAACTGTGCTCTGCCACTTGCTCAGAGGATTGGAGAAGAGCCCCTGACCCACTGAGCTTATTAGTATAGACTTTAGGTTCCTTGTTCCTAAAGCTGATGTAGTCTAAAAGACAGCATGTACAGACACCACAGGGGCAAAAATTATAAAATTCATATAATCCTTTATGCTGGAAAAGACCTGCAGTATCATCCAGTCCAACCATAAACCTAACATTGTCAAGTCCACCACCATCACTAACCCATGTCCCTGAGTGCCACGTCTACACATCTTTTAATCTTTTAAACACATCCAGGGATGGTGACTCAACCACTTCCCTGGGCAGCCTGTTCCAATGTTTAACAACCCTTTCTATAAACAGGTTTTTCCTAATATCCAATCTTAACCTCCACTAGTGCACCTTGAGGCCATTTTCTCTTATCTTGTTTCTTGTTACCTGAGAGAAGAGACCAACCCCCATTTTGCTAAAACTCCCTTGCAGGCAGTTGTAGAGAGTGATAAGGTGTGCCCTGAACCTCATTTTCTCCAGGCTAAACAACCCCAGCTCCCTCAGGTGCTCCTCATCAGACCTGTGGTCCAGACCCTTCACCAGCTCCATGTCCCTTCTCTGGACTCTTTCCAGCACCTCAATGTCTTTCTTGTAGTGAAGGATCCAAAATTGAATAATATGCCACTCTGAGTATGTGTGTGTGTGTGTGTGTGTGTGTGTGTGTGTGTGTGTGTGTGTGTGTATACATATATACATATATATATACACACACACACACATACTCAGAGTGGCATATGTTTTTATAGATATATATGTGTGTGTGTGTGTCATTGTGAGCATGTCATCTACAGTAAAACTATTTCTGATGAACTTTTCAGGCAGGATGCCTACAAGTTGAATATCTAAGTCAAACCAGTGATGTATGGTACTTTAGAATCATCAGGGAAAAATTAATCGACTTCCAAAAGTAAACCCAGACAGTTCAGGTTTGAGTCTTAGGATGAGGTTAATTGTTCTCTGAAGGTGTCGCTTCTCCTTATTGGTAATCCATAAAGCCCAGAATGATGAGATCAGCCTTAGATTTTAGATGGCTAAAAGCAGGCAAAATGAGTTCTACTTCTGTGACTTTTTGGCTGTTCGGACAATTCAGCAACAAGTGTTGAAATTAGAAACACGGCCCGGATCTTCTCTTTGTCTCTCACATTCACTTCCCCTAACAGTGAGATTTGGTTCCACAGGTACAAACTGAGCTCCTGTTTTCCAACTCACTCTGGTTTGATTGCAGCAAACCCAAGAAATGCTTGTGAGATAGTGTCAGAAAACGTTTAAAGGAGAGAAAGCCTTTTGGAAGAATAACTACTGTGCAGGGGTATCTGAAAACAATATTCACAAGTTTATTTTAATTTGGTATTATCTAGACAGGAACACTTTGAACTATTATACAGCTTAATTAACTTCAACTAGTGCACTTTTCTGAGTTAGCCCTCTAAACATGGGGTGAATCTGCAATAATATCTTTAGTCATTTTTAGGTCAGATGTAGATTTAATTAGGTAAGCATATGAACTTCAGCATAGAGATGAGGCAAACAAGTTAAGACCCATGTGGTTAGATCCAGTCAGCTCACCCTGTTTTTTTAAATGAATATATCATTAACACTTTCAATCAGTATACAATAAATTCACGTTGTTTGCCACCCTATGTAGGATCACCTGGTCACTACCTATGGCCAAAATATTTGTGAATGTAAAAGGATCTACCCAGTTCTGCAGCCCTGTTCTAATTAGCAAAATTACATGGGTGAAAAGGAAAATGTCTGCACTGAGATGGATTATTTTTAGTTCTAATATTGAGCTTGTGCCTTTTTTCATCAACTATAAATGAAATCATGATCAGAAATGCTCTTTGTATCTCTAGAATGGCTCAGTAGTCACAACTAATAAAAGATGAACTTTCTAAAGTAGATCTGGATAGGGCCTTGCATGTACATTTCAACTGGACTGCTTTGAAATAATCTGTCTATAACAGGAGCCTAGTTAACTACAGACCAATGATAACATGTTTAACCATATCAGCTCTTGTGATACCTGAGCTTCCTGAAATGTTCCAGAATGTGAGGGTTTAGATTTTCTTTCTTTTTAGGATTTTGAGGTGACTCCCTTTTTTTTACATTATCCCCTTCATTTGAAAGATCAGGAAAATTGAACTGCACCATGTGTGAGTAACATTTTTAAAACTTCAAGTGAAAGAAACAAGAATGTCCTTTAATCTTGCAAGAAGCTCACTAAGAACAAACCACAAGCCTAACATTTTATGATGCAGTGTGTCTTTGGTAACAATGTATTTTCACTACAAAAGGACTTATTACCTGTTTATCTGTACCACATTGGACACAGCTGTTGGAAAGCTGCATGGCAAAAGAATGACCTGAAGGTCCTCATAGACACCAAGCTGAACATGAACCAGCAATGTGCACCTTCTGCAAAAAAGGCAAATGGTGTCCTTAACTGCATTTAAAAAAGTGTTACCAGCAGGTCCTTCCCCTTCATTCAGCATGGGTGAAACCATACCTGAGTGCTGTGTTCACTTCTGGGTTCCTCAGAAGAGGAGAGACATGGACATACTGGAGAGGGTTCAGTGGGGAGCCACAGGGATGATGAAGAGACTGGAGCATCTCTCATATAAGGACAGGGTGAAAGAGCCAGGACTGTTCAGTGTGGAGAAGAAAAAGCTCAGACGGATTCTTATTAATGTGTATAAATACCTGAAGGGAGGCTATAAAAAAGACTAAGCCAGACTCTTCCCAGTGGTGCCCAGTGACAGGGCCAGCGGCAATGGGCACAAACTGAACCACAGGAGGTTCCCTCCAAACATCAGGAAACACTTTTTTATTGTAAGGGTGACTGAGCACTAGCACAGGCTCCACAGAATGTCTGTGAGTCATCTCCATCCCTGGAGATACTCAAGGACTGTCTGGACATGGTTCTGGACACCAGGCTTGAGCAGGGGGCTTGAACCAGATGACCCACGGAGGTCCCTTCCAACTTCAGCCATTATTTGATTCTGGAATCCTATGATTTTTTTACTGAAAAGTGTTATCAATCTTCTGTGTATACCCCACATGAATTTGCCCCAGAGTTACTCACACAGTACATATTACACAGCTTGTAACACAGCTGTAGTTTCCATGGCAGTAACATGAAAAGTTTTTTTCAAGAAAAACTTGAACTAAGACTATATGCAAGCTTTGCCCACATTCCATTGTCTTACACAAAATTAGAGTTTGACAAAGTCTAGGTAGGTTTGGAACATCTTATGTTAAAATTCTAAGTTTAAAAAAATCAGCTGTGTACTAAAGAAGTTAGTATATGAGTTCCATTAAAGAATCCTTTTGCTACATCTCTATCCCATCTGGATGCAAACCTCTGTCTTCCTGTAGATAGAATGAATGTATATATAGCTGAATTTCAACATCACTGTACTTGATGAAACACAGGACTTCAAAAACATGTTCAAATCTGCGTGAAGCATGAAAAGCCACTCCTGGCACATATTCAAAAACAAGGAGAAATTGTTGAACTTAATTCAGTTGAAACTGGTAAAACATAGAAAAATTTTCAGATTTCCATCACCTTTAAATGGAGTTATACAGAAAAAATATTCAGCTGTAAAGAAAATTTTAAAATCACCTTCATTGCCTCAGATCAAAGGGTTCCTCTTAAAATCAGGAAATCATGGCTTGGATGGATAGTGGAAGTTTTCTTGCAGTTAGACTCTGTTACCACCAAAGGAAAAATTAAGGCAAAGTCATTAAAATATCTCAATAAGAAGAGCTGTTTATTATGTCTTGGACAGATGAAGAAACGCTCAGAAGTCTTACTGCTTTTTTGAGTCTCTCCTCTTCCATGATGGATTACACTGTCTAGGTGGATTGACATTATATCCCAGAAAAAAATATACCTGATTGAAACTCCAAATTTTAAATTCAAAAGTTTAAACTTACCCTAAACTAAACTTAAAATTAGCAGCTTAAAAAGAAAGTTTCAATGCTTTGATTTTCCCAGGAATTTCCACTGTGAGAGGTAGGAAATAGTACAAGTTTTGACAGCTTATTTTTTGAAAAACAAGATTTTTCCACAGTTTATATTATTTAAGAGTAATTGGAATAGCAAAATGAAATATATAAACCTTCACATAACACAATAGAAAGCAATGGTAAAATATAAAATGCAACACCTTTTGAAACAAAGTAGAAACAAACAAAAAATAGACTATATTTCACCTAAAACATAAATAAGCTTTGCTGATTTTTTAAAATTAAATGATTCTTACTGTTTTTCAAAGCAAGATATCACTGGAACCAATACACTTGTACAGAATAGTTTGACGAATCCAGACTTTTTACACTAAGGTTATTCTTTCCTGTATCTCTTTCATGGGAATCATACAGTTGATATTTTGGTATCAGGATAATTTATAAGGTATTGATTGAGTTTTAGTAAGCCAAAGTTTTCTCAGTCATAATTCCCAATGAAGCTAGCAGAAGTTCTGTTCAAATTGAGGTGAGAAGTCTGATCCAACATAATGAAGTTTTAATGATTCAATGGAATTTGCAAAAGGGTTCTTAGTATAAACCTAACCAAAAAAAAATTTGTTAGTTGGTTTGTTGCTGTTAAATGTCACCATAATACTTAAGAGGTGGAAAAGCTGCTCAGTTGAAAGGAATCAATTTTAAAAAAGAATAACGGTGAGGGAACTTAGCAAAATGCCAGCAAGGTAAATGACCACTATATTCCTAAAATAAATCTGTCCCCTGGAAATCTCCAACCTTCCCTTTGTAGATCAGCAGACAACCTGGACTTTAATTGCATTTAAGTCTGCTCATGCAGAAGTTAAGAGACCTGCCCCAGCAAAATGTGATTCTGTATGGAGAAATAATTATATAATTAAATGTAATTTTCTTGTATTTTCTTCTCAATGTGTTTGTCTGCCAGTGTTTTCCTCTCCCTTTCCTTCCATTATATCCCTTGCAAAGGAGATGAAGCAGCCGTGGTTTCCAGTGAAATGGAAGGATAGCAGCAGGTCCACAGGAAGAATTCAAGATGCTTGCCATAAACCATCTACCACATACAGCAAACCAGGATTTTTTCCAGGATTATTCAGAGCCAATGCAAGCCTGCAACATACAGTGAAACGTTTGGCTTGAACACCCTATGGTGATTTTAATGGAGGAACAGTTGTTCACAAGTATGTGGAACTCCCCTCTTTTTTCTTTTTTTTTTTTTTTCTTTAAATATTTTCCTCAGCTTTGCTACAGGAACTTAACTTTTAAAAAATTACCAGGTCATCCACTTTAAAAGTACCTTCATTACTGACAAGTAGAGAGTGCTTTAGGAAAACTTTAGATATGATTTAAGCTTACAATATGATTCTGGAAACCACAATGTATATCTTGTATGACTTCACTTTCAAAAGCACAGCTTCAAGATTTGCATAGAGTTTGTCCAAAGTTTCAGAGACACCAGTGAACTGCAAACATATTTTCACTGGTTTGATTTGTGGATTTGGGATCTCACATATTTTAAATTTATAAATTTTTTTTAATTATTAAAAAAAACAAACAAATTTTAAATAATAACATTAAACATAATTTAATTTTAGTGATACATAAGTTAGCATTAAAATGTAAAATAGTTTCAAAACAAAACTTAAATTTGTATAAGAAAATCTCTAGACTCTTGAAGATTAAATACTTGTCTCTGATACTTTTAATACTACTTGGGCAAAACCAGAAAATATGGCTAAATATTGCTCTCAAGTTTGGCTCACATGAATGTAAAATCCAATGTACATCAGCTAAATATGTATCTGAAGAAAAAGCTGTGGAGTAGAGATTTAGTCATTCCTTCTGCAACAGTCCCAGAATATGCAAATTATTGAATTCATCCTTTAAAAGACAATCACACACAAAACAATTTTTTGTCTAATGAAAAGCAAAACATTTGGTCTATACAACCTTTTACTGGCTGACCATTTCGTGTAATAGATATACTCTTTAATTCTACACAAACTTATACATTTGTTAACACTGGAGCAGAGAAATACATTCCTTGAGATCAAAGGTACAATGGAGGCTGGAACTCCTGGTACTTTGAAGAGTAATAAAAGCTCTGGGTCTGTTTTTTTTTTTTTAAATTTCCAAATGTGAAACCCCTTGTACATTTTACCCAAGACAATGCATGTGCTTGGATCTGCAGAGAATCTCAGATAACACCATGAAGCAGCATGTTGCCATGTTTGGCTGGACTACCCAAAGCAACACCACTGTGGACCCATGAATGACCCTTTTCTCCCCCTTACTCAGCACTCTGTGTAACACAATACAAGCAGAGGCTGAGAAAAAAAGCCCAGAGGCTATCTACAACTTTACTGATCTGCTATAAAATGTGCAATCAGCTTCCTGGATGTTCTCGTACTACACTTTTTTCATCTTAAGATGTGCAGAATTGAGCACAGGGGAGGGCACCTGAAGCCAGGACTGGAACCTCACACCATGCTGTACCTAGAGCCTCAGATTTCCTTCCACTGAGTTCCACCACCAACATGCACGAATGCAGTTAAACAAATGTTCACACTAATACTGGAAAGGGATTTTAGGCAGAAAGAGAAATATAGACATACATCATGTGCCAGCGACCTCTGCAGAGACTTACTGTGGTGAAGGTTTTAAAATTCTCTGCATACAAACAGTTAATCACCACAACCATTTAAAATGTCAGTGGAAAAAGAAATGGTTTCCAAGAGCATATAACTGCCCAGATAGCTTTCATCAGCCCAGCCACATGAAAGACCCAGAGGCAACTGCAAAGCCACCATCAATACAAATGCCTGTGGAGTCCTCTCTGGTGCCAGATCCTGCTGCTTTGGCTATAAACAATATCTCCTGTAGTGCTGCATCTAGGATCTCTGGCTGCCAATCAAGCAGGAAGAGAAGGAGAAGGAAGAACTGTCTAATGCACTTGAGTAAATGTACTATTGCCATTAAGTGCTATATTTTATACCTTTGTGGAATAAGTGGTTTTGCAAAAGAGCAAACCTCCAAAATGTTAAAAACTCATTGCAGAGAAAATGTAGTGGCAGCTTTGATGCTTATTTTCTATGAATATGAACATTTTTATAGACTTCAGTCTCCCCACAAAACATTAGGCTAATGGACACTGGGCAATTCTTCTTAAGTAACTTTATGGTCAGTCATTCTTGCATGTTTGGGTCAATCCGGGTGATGCTCCTAGTGAGCAACAAACAGCAGACGGTGTTTGCAACATGTATCCGTCTTCCTCATTGGTCCTGACACAGGTGCTCCCATTGAGAGCAGGGTTTATATGCTGAAAGCAGACAGGGAAGTTGTGGTTTTAGACTGCACACATGGCTCTTGCCCTTAGCACTGCCGTAATTTTGCACCTGTGTCTGAAGCAGTTCATTCTGTTTCACTGTGAACAAGGCTAAACATGATGCCCAAACTGGGAATATCCGATTTGCCCTTTTTTGGCTGGTGTCTGGTCTGTCTCTTGGATTAGGCTCTTGCAATGGCTCAGATTATCATGAGACTCAAACCAGTCATTGTATTTGTGTTCATCGTCAACTCAGGACATAATCAATTGCAAAAGAGCAGACTAGGCTCCAGCCTGCAAACACAAACTGTCTAGTTTTTATTAGGGTGCATGCTTACCACAGTGGCAGTGATGCCACTTCCACAAACCCAGCTGAATAAGAAAGGAGTGACAGACTGCAATCTTGGATATCTAGTCTATAATTACTCTGTATTTATTTAGATATGTCAGCAATAGCATTTGCATCAGGGGCTAATTGCCCGTTCGGTTTTATGCTAGTAATTGACTGCAAGCCCAGAAGTGCAGGCAGAAGGAAAAAAAATAGAAACAGAGAGAAAAAAAGGTCTACTGAAAGCTAAATATAAAACTTAGCTCTGAAAGCTCTGGTATTACTTAGATAAAAATGAAGCTATGAATAATTATTGCTGTCAAACTTCTACTAATGAAAAAAATGTCCACTACAAATGTATTCAACAATTGCAGACTGTGGCTGAAGGCATAATTTAACCATGTTGCGCTGTCCTCTCTTAGCTGTAAGCTTTTCTTCCAAATTGAACTAACTCTTCATTTATAGTTAGCTGCTAATGTTTTAGGCAAACAACCGAACTCAATTGGCAGTGCTGAATTTATTACACATTACAGAAAAGCTCAGAACCTCCTGGTAGTACGTAATTAAATAGCACATTGACTTCCTCTTTCTTTCTTTCTTTCTTTCTTTCTTTCTTTCTTTCTTTCTTTCTTTCTTTCTTTCTTTCTTTCTTTCTTTCTTTCTTTCTTTCTTTCTTTCTTTCTTTCTTTCTTTCCTTTTCTTTCTTTCTTTTTCTTTCTTTTTCTTTCTTTCTTTCTTTCTTTCTTTTTCTTTCTTTCTCTCTTTCTTTCTTTCTCTCTTTCTTTCTTTCTCTCTTTCTTTCTCTCTTTCTTTTCTTTCTTTCTTTCTTTTTCACTTTAAGTGACTGGATAATCAAAACAATTAGAACTTTTCTGTAAATTCTTCAATAGGTCACCAGAATGTAGAAAATAATGCCTCAGTAAGAGTATTTCAGTTTTTTTCCAAAATCCTCTTAAAATTATAAATATTTCTAATATATTAAATATGTGAAACATATGCAGGTAAATTATATTAGCAAGGAGTTGATCAATGAGTTGATTTTTTCTCTGAATTCCAAGGTCCCATCAGTTCTCTACTGAGGTGGTATTACTGAAGGACAGAAATTTACTTTAGAGTTACAAATAAGATGAAATTCAGATTCAGTATGTTCTGTGTTATTTCTGTATCAAATAGATATTGCACAGTTCAAAATCAAATGCAATGTAATACTAAAATGGCATAGGTGATTAATATTGGAGACCAGTTAATGCAAAAAATGTTAGTTCTGCCTAAGGAGGATTATACTGTGAGACATTTGGTTTATTTTTATCAATTAGCTTAATCTTTGATTTGAATTCTACACCCTCTGGCATCAAGAAGATGCTTGGATGTTTTTTTTTTCTTTAAACAAAGGATTATTCTTTCTCAAAAGGGGATTGTCTAGTTCTTTTATTGTTTTATGTCACACAAGGGAAAAATGCTTTTGAGGCATTACCTCTGAATTTAGCAGGGACGAGAGTTTACTGCTATATAATCATTAGTCAATGCAGTAGCTGAAACCTTAAACAAAAGAAAACAAACTACAAACAGGCAAGCATCCCCTAAAGGCACATCAGAACACCAGAGAGAGGAAGCATGGATTTCAAACACGGCTGCCCAAGCATGTGCTAAATATTGCCGCTCCTGACTTTAAACAGCACACTGAGGAATACAACATCACCTTCTAGTCTTTGAAACAATACTAAAGCTAGAGGAAAAAGAATTGAAAGGGTTTAGAAAATGCACTTTACTTCTACCCTTTTCTTTATTTTGAGACTTCATGAAAATTATATCTCCAAGCCAATAAAATCTTTCAATATTAGGGAACCCCACCATAAAGCTATTAGAAACGTAGGATTAGACCTCAAATGTCTTTTTTCATGATGTGTGCTTCACCAAAACAAGCAAACCGCCTGATCCTTGTGAATTGTCTCTGACAATTACTGCTCACACTGTGGTTGTGAGCCACAAGAAAGCTTCAGAAAGATTTTTACCATGGCTGTACAATTGCATGTACAAACAATCACCAGGGCCACATTTGCTTTCATATGGGTGATCACCAGCCTGGGGTAACTGTAACTACTTGGAAGGAGCTAATTAGAGAACTGTATTTCATCCTGATATATGGTCAAATACTATACAAATAATACATACAGTGAAAAGCATCTAATTTATGCTACTTGTGAAAAAGGAGGGTGATGCCTCTAACACAAATGAGAAACATTAAATACATTCTATTTTCTTAGTTTCTTTCTACTGGCATATTAACTATGAATTCACAATATATTGTTGGCGTTATTCAAGACAGTGAATTAATTTAAGTATTTGTCAACTCAGAATAAATTGTAGGTCACTGATTTGAATACAATCTACATCTGTAATGAACTGAGACTGGATCCAGCCCACTCTGCAGAATCATTTTGAGAATTTAGGGTTTCAAGCAGGAGTCCAAAATACACCATCTGATGATTGTTCAATGATCTCTACATCTGGAGTTCCTCTGTAAAGATGGGTGTCCAGCATGCATAAGCTTAAATCTGTAAGTAATCAACTGGAAAAAAAATGGCTCTGTCACAGTCCATCTATCCAAGAGAACTGCCCATCCATTGAAGGATGCTGGTGTAGGGAGGGGTTCTCCAATATTGCTACTTTATACACTTTTGGAACCCAAGATTCCACAACTGCAGCTTCAGTTTGCAAGACTGAACCTCACCCTTTCATTGCCTGTAATGGCACAATGATTTTCAGGAGTCACTGGGAAAACAGAGAAGACAGGAGGCACTAATGGGAGTTTATGGGAGTCAGATGCAGAGCAATAAACCAATTCCAAGAAAAGTTATGAATTTAACATGTCAAGAAAGGAGAAGTCCCAGGAAAAGATGACAGTTTCAAAAAGATAGGTGTAAGTCAGGTCTTTAGAAAGAGTTTTCCTGTGTTTGGTCTTCAGCTGTTTTTGTGAAATGTGGAAGGACAAATAGAAGCTGGATGAGGTTTTTTCAGGGACAACTCCATGAGGCAAATGAGATATTTTGCCATATTTTATCCTCAGATTGATTCTTTCTGACAAGAGCATGACCTCACAGAATGATGTCTAGACTCACTTCCAAATCTTATGACCACATAAAATCAACTGAAAGCAGAGGAAAATTCCCTCGGGGACAGATGTTTTTCCCAGTGTCACAGCACTGTGATTGCATGGGAGCTGCTATGCTGGGTCCTCTTTTCCATCACTGATGCTGGAGCTTCCCCTCAAGCCAAACCTGTCCTTTACCTGCAACAGCTTCAAAGTTTTTGCAGTAAGACATAGTTTCATTGGGACAGCATAGCAAAAGGCAAAAAACAGACCATCTCTTTTTTCACATAAAAGACATGGGACTGACAGAAAACTCTCCATTAGGTAATGAAAGAAAGGCTCTACCCAAGTCACTTGAGGGTTGACACTGCTCTCAGTATTAATAAAGAACAAATGCTTCCTTATATGGTCAGATTTTAATATAAGGCTTTGGCCTAACCTAGCTGTTATTAAAAACTCAATCCTTGAAAAATGTACTTTTTAAAGATATTTTGAAAGTCTCATTTGCTGGAAATGCACTAAAGATGATACAAACCATATGCTTTACTACAGCCTTGGAAAACAGACCTTTTCATTGGATAATGATGTGGGATGAGAGATATTTCATCTTTCATACATTTATTTGACAATGATGAATTTAATTCATTCTATCACATTGAATGATACATTTATATTCAGTATGTAGTTTAAAAGTTCATAAATGATTAAAGTCTTCGCCGTTTTAATTATAATATGAAGAGAGCAGCTAGAACTTATTTGCAGAGAATAATGTGCAAGTCAATAAATTTGGTAAGTTCTCGTGACAACATATAAATGATGACTTTAGTTGCCTGACTACCTGTGGAAGACAGCTCGATAACGAGAATCTGTGTGTTTCTTTTCCAGCAGAGTGAAGCTGGAGTCTGCTCACTTCCTGACTTCAACAACCTCCTTTCAGCAACTGGTAGCAAACAATTCACAGAGCTTTAAAAGTTATTCTGTACTCCTGCACTAATGAAAAAATCATCTGGCAAAGCAGAGGACTGCAGACAGCTATCATCTACCAAGCCAGGAGCTGTAATTTACCTCACCCGTGTAAAGAAGAAGAAGATTCTTCACCCTGGGAGAATCAATAAGAGCTCTGAATACAACAGGCAAGTAGCTTTTGACCTAGCTTTGCACTATGCAGGCAGTTTAGCTCTCTTCACGCTCACCCCTCACCTGTTTGAATCACAGAGACCACACCTAGATAATCACTAGTACCAAATGCCAAACCAAAAGCCTAATGCAAAGATTTCATTGACTTCTTTTGGCTTTGGATGAGACCCACATGTGTCAGCCACTACAAGGGGACTATCCAAGATCCAGTAGTGACATTAGTACCTGTCCACAAGGAACTGAACCAGTATCACACAAGTCAGACAAAAATCGTAAGTCTGTTACTGTCCCTTCATGCACTTTGGCTAAGGCACTGCAAAAGGATTGGAAGGAACTTTGCATAACTTCATGCAACTGAACATTTAGAATATATGTTCATATATTCATATATTCATATATTCTGTCCATACAGAATAACTGAAGAGAAAAACAGTTGATAAGTTGACCTTCACACAATTTTCTTCCTTAAAATTCGGAATACAGTAGAACCTAATTTATCTTATTTATGGTCTTTTTGGCCTAAGAAATCTGCACAAAATTATGACACTCGGAGTGTTTATTTTAGAAAGAGAAATATTCATAATCTTCTCAAGTTTGAAACAGCACAAAAACTAAGCAAAGTGTTTTTTCCCATTATCCTAATTAAAAATGAAACAAACAATCAAACAACTAACAAAGTAACCCCACAAATAAAACAAATTTGATCAAATTTTGTTGAAAAAGAAAAATGCCTTTAGGCTGAGGAGTCATATGCCAAAGTATAGCCCAGAGCAGGTTAAACCAAAGGAATCAGAAAGTCTTCTGGAAAAGGAGGGCATATAATGGAAACGACAACAGACCTTTAACTGTAGCAGTGCTGCTGGGTGCCGCTATAATTAACTGAAACCTACAATCTCCTAGGGTTAATAAGACACCTGTCTTAAAAACTAGCAGTCATATTGGTTTTCCAAGCCTGCCACAATACTTAAAGTCTTGATGAAGTTCTTACTGTGCCAAAGGAACTTACTAACAAAGCCACTGAGTCAATTTAACCTAGTGAAACTGGACCCTGTAGACTGGGTTATCAGAGTTTTGTGTTGAGATAATTACAGCACTAAAGAGAGCATATGGGCTGTCAAGGCTGGCACATGGCCTGCGCCAGCTGTTACCTGGGTGCTTTGGAAAATCTAGTGAACAGCATTTTGGACACAGAACAGCTATATGTAAGTTTTCCAAGATATCTAGTGGGAAATCCTCATAATAAATTTATTTTTTATATGGGGAAGGATTTCACCCAATAACACAACTGCAAGAAGTACGACCTTAAACTTCAAAGGAAACTATCAGAGGAAAACAATTTTGCATGGCAGTGAAGTACACCAATTGCAAGCTTCACTTTGCTATAGAAAGTAAACTATTCAAGAAATTAGCTTTTGTATAGCCCAGCTGAAAGCAATAATGAAATACACCTATTTAGAAGCTTTTCTAGAAACATGCCTCTGAGTCTGTGGGACTTATCCTATTATTCCTGGTATTGCTGCTCCATGAAAAATGTCTTCCTAATGCAATGTCATAGCTAATCAATTACTAACAACAGTTATTATTGATTAGCTGTGATGCTCTTACAGGGCCTGCCTTTATGAGGTAATATCAACCAAGGAAAACATTTAAAATAGGATGTATCCAAAGAGTTAGAGGGACAATTTAAAGAGGAATTGAAGAGAAACATGCCCAGACAAGAATACGACAAACGTTAAGAACATACAGCAAAATTTCATAACATGTGAGGACTGGAAATTATGATTATTAGATCCAGGAGGATTATAGTAAATTATATTAAGTATTTAGATAAGTAGACTTAATTACCCAAACCAAACTTCCTAAGATGCAAGGTCATTCTCACTATGCCTGCAGTACTTCCAATATATGTGATCTGAGAGAATGACTGGGACACATGGAGACCGAAGATCCATGGGGGAGCCAATGCTTAATTTCCAAAAACTGACCAGATGCATCAGAGTTTTGTGAGCAAAAACTGTTTGCCATTACTGTGGCTGGGATTAGTGGCGCTGCACTGCTCTGAAAGGCCCCTGCAAGATCCCAGTTCTTAGTTTCTCATACCAAATTAAACTCCGAAAGTTGAGGTAATTAAGCTCCAGCTTCAGTTTCAAGTCACCTTAACGGGCAAAAACACAAATTCATTCCTCTGACACCATTACTTTCATGGACCTAATGTAAATATATCACTATTTGTTTCACATAATTCAATTTCATGTCTTCATGAATCTCTTGAGAAATTAATGGATGGAAAATTAAAGATTTACTATCTCTTTGAACATGTCATTTCAGTAGGAACCTAGTTAACCTTTATTTCCTCCTTTTCTGACTCAAAAATAAAACAATTTCATTGCTTGTGAAGAAGGAGTTGTAATAAGTTGGTTCAATTAATAATTTTCTGCATGCTGAAATGCTTACTTTGTTGATCTGCATCAGTATTAGTAATGCATAGAAAAGCTGAAGTAGTAACAATATTGGTCTCATATATTTTTCAAAGCAAAATCTGGCTTTTTTTAGCACTCTAAACCCCTGCTTGATTGAAAAGGAATGTGTTTTGGAGTTGAAAAATTCAGTTATTAGATTTAAATTTTTTAAACCCTGTCCCTAAAAACGTCAGGAAATCCAGTTGTATTACCTCAAAATAAGTGCATTACTGCATTATATTTTGCAGGCTTTAGCAAACAAACAAAAAAATTCCCCCAGAAGAATCTTAATTCTTATCTATGGAAAACATTAAACTGCTAAATGCTAACAACTGGAATTAGTCCTTAAATCTCTAATGAGAATAATAAAACATGAGTGCAGTTTGTGCTGTAACTTGATAAGGCCTGAATTTACTTGCTGTTAGTAAAAGTTCCTGATCCAGCAGTATGGCGTTTTACTCCCTGAGGTACAGGAAACAATATCTGTCCTTTAGGAGCATCCTCTGTGGTAAGCACTTCTTATCAGGGCTATCAAAGGACTAAGATAGCAGTGTAATATCTAGTAACAGCAGCTTTATGAGCAGATCCATTACTGATTTAAATCAATCTAAAGCAGGTAGTTCTGATTAACCCATTCAGAACAAAGCTGACCTCCTCGCAGGATTATTTCTTCTGAAAGTAATGCAAACTGTTTCTATGCTACCAGATGTGACATGCACTAAATCCAAGTAGTAGCAGCAGCAGAAGTGTGGACAAAATTCCACAATACCGTAAGCTACTTTAAAAAAAAAAAAAAAAAAATCCTTGTATTAAAACCTCGTCATTCTGCAAATACTTTGCAGTAGTAAAATTTAATATTCTTGAAAATTCTGATTTGAACTAAACTAGGATACTGTATGCAGAAGGAATTAATTTAATTGAGCCTGTCTAAAATCATCTTGCTGTCAATTTGTCTGAAAATCTATTTTTTTTATAAAAGTCAATATTTAAATACCGTTGACCAAAATTTTCTGGCAAAATACTTATTGGAAGGCAATCTTCAGATTCTATTTACCTGTAAAGATATTTTTATTCTTTGCAATGGAAAATGTAATTGAAACTTTTCTTGAATTTCCTTAAGTAAAATGAAAATATTGTTATCAGTCAGCAGTTTAGCAAGTCACAGCTACTTTAATTTCTGGTGTTTTCACTTTATATCACTGGAAATTCCCTCTCAAGTTTTAATTAAAAATCCTTTAAAAAATTGCTTGTATTCTTTCATATGTCTTAAGAAGTAAGGGGCTTAGATACAGTTTTTAAACATTCCAAATATAAATTCATTTAAATGATGATTTGCTAATTTGGCCAGTAATTAGATAACAGAGGTCTTTAATCATTACTTTTTGATTAGTGTTTAGAAAGACAAAAAACCCACTGCACTCAGTTTGACACAGCTGGGAAATGCCAATCCACTCCCAGCCAGGAGAGGCCCACCAGACAAACACGGCGCTTCCAGAGATTAGGAGAGCACATAAACAATACACATTGTCGACATCTTCTCACTACTTGCTAACTTCAGCTCAAGCAGTTGTATGTACTAAATGGTCACCTTCACAATTATCCTGGGCCTGATCCTGCCTTTCCAAAGTCAGCCTGAGCTAAATTATTGATTGCAACAGTCAGTCCCTCGTGTCTTAGGAGTTAATGGGATCGAAGTGACATATAATCAGCATGCGTAATTTGAGGAGCTCGAACTTCTTGGATTCCCTCATGGCTTATTTTGGAGACATTGCCTTTATCCTTCTGAATAATAATAAGAAAGAAAAAGAAATCTGGATTCTAGCAAACAAGTCGCTTGTTTCTCATCCCAATTTTCTCAGAGGTTGTTTAGAGCCTGACCCTGTAATCCTCCCATAACCCTTCCCCAGTCATATACTTTCCTACTCTTAGTCTAAAATCCACTCCCTACCAGAAATAAAAAAAAATTTGGATAGGGTAAACACATGCAAAAGCTCAGCATTTCTGTTTCTGTCTGCATTACAAAGGTTCACCGACCAAATGAAAACCCTTACACATATGAACTATTTTAATTAGTGTAATTTAGTATTCTTCACAAATGCAAAAGGTTACACTCTTACTGAATCTTTGATTTAAACATTTCCTATTAAACTGTGTAATTTTAGTCCAGTAAGTGCTTTTACAGTACTTTATGCAAACGTGAACTCTTTGAGATAACAAAATCAGCATGAATTTTGTATTAGAAATATATTGCAACATTAATAAAACAAAACAGTGTATTTTCTTATGATAATATAGTTTAAAGAAATAGGTTTATTTTCAAGATTCATACCATACAGGTGACAAACTATTTATTTACTCCTGCCTTTACTGGTAGCTGTATATTTCTTATTAGATAATAAATTTGTTCTTCCAAATTATTTTGCTTGAGCATCAGAAAATATCCAAGTGCTAAAGGGAGAGATGGCACCTAAAAATATGCTGCTGAAGTTCTCTCTCGATAACACTGGAAGTTGTTCTGTAACTTGATCAATTTCCTGCATCTACAGAATATTGCTTTATAAGGCTGGCAGGGGAGAGAAATATCAAAACGGGCTGAGGTATTTTCAGTTCTTCAGAAAGAGATGAAATTAAAAAGCTCTTCCTTCAGTACCTTTTCAAAAAAAATCTTAAAAAGGAGAAAAATCCTTTTTTTTTTCTATCTGATTCAGGAATAAAATTTATGCTCTTTATATCACATATTGCTTTAACATTTTCAAAATGAAAGCTAAAACCAGGCCCAGAGCAACGGAGCATAGTTTTTAAGAGTGTCAAATTATCTTCAATAGCCATTTTTTAAATAAAATATGAAATCTTGAAGCAGACAGCAAAGAATTGTATTGAGGGCAAAATCTTTCACTTAGACATAAATTTAAAGAACCCACATCCCTGAATCTTAAAAAAACACAGGAATATTGTTTTTTAATTGCCATAGAATGCATATGCCAGTAGTATGAATTACTTTCAGGTGTCAGTTTTAACAAAAGTTCCTCTACATTTATTTCTTTAAACACACTGCCATTTGGTGGGTCTGCAGACCTACAGGAACAGAAGAACAGTAGTATTTGTACAGGCTTTTTGTTCCAGGCTGTAAATGTAATCCTGCATTTCAAGGTTACCAAGAGGGAGGAAGGCATTATCATTGTTTTTTCAGTCTGACTGTCCCATTTAGGTGATGTACATACTCTGAGCAAATGAATTGCTTTGAATTTTACTTGTATTTATTAACTGAGATTAGGAAAGGCAGTAAAACACTATATCAAAGCATTATGGAGAAAACAACCAGAATCAATCTTTTTCGTTTGTCATAGACAGCACTTATTTAAATCTAAAATATGTTCTTTGCTGTCCTTGGTCTATTCTGGTAGATAATAGCTTGTACCAAATATAGGGCTACAGAATCCTCTCTTCTTTTTGAACATAAAAAAAACCAGAAACAAAACAAAACAAACAAAAAAAAGAGACATATCAAACTTTTAATAATAGAAGAACAACAACAAAAAAGCCCCACCAAAACCCTGTAGTCTGTTAGATCTCTGCTTCTTAGATGACTAGATTTTATTTCCATTTTCAAAATCCTAAATGCATTATTTTTGCAGGGCTTACTTCCAGCATTTAATCACTGTGCCCCATCATTCAGACATTTATTGGGGGGCAAACCCTGCAACAACAAGAAATTCAGAAGGGCCTTGTAAAGGAAAAAAAGCCAAAATTGCTAAGTAATACTGTGCATTAGAACTCCCTAAATAAGGCAGCTACACATCACATTTCTCATTCAGACAATTGTGCAAGAAAAGCATTACTTGACTGTAACCGTTTAGACTCAGAAATTAATTTAAAATAGACATGCTTGCATGTATCCGACACTGATTCGGTCTCCCCAGGTTTTGTAAGTTTGGTATCTGAAACACTGCAACACTCATTATTATTTTTTAATTTAATGCTCATTATTATTTTTTAAACAAAGTAATACTGAATCTCCCACATAGGAAGGAAGATAAGTAACAATATAGTGCAGGCTCCAAGTTAAATCTGGTTCAGACAGCGTAATAATGATGTCATTAAGGCTCCGAGCTGAATGGGAATCAGACAGTACCGTAGTACAGCTGCAGACATAAATCTGAAAGAACTTTTTTGGCTACATTCTCAGACTTACCTTGAAAGATATTTAGGAGCTCCAGCAATGTGAGTTGAAAGAAATGCTCTCAAAGGGAGGTTTGCAGACTGAAGAACCTGTGTAGGCCTTATAGGCACTTTCTTCTGTAGCACAGGAAGGAACATTTTGTTAAATGAATAAACTAAGAGAAATAATTTCAGAAGAAGTGCAAACCAGAAAACAAATAAACCTTAATACTACCACAAATAAATGAGACTAAGGCAATTGTGGGACTGCTCAAAGCCTTTTTGCCTTGCTGAATGAAAGCAATCCCTAAGACTGAATGGGTAATGAGATCCTGGCTCCTGAGATTTTAGCTTTCTTAATCATGTTCATAATTAATTCAAGAACATTGATAATTTCATTACATTCTTTTTGTCTTATCAATAAATGATGTGCCTGCACTTTTGGTCCTGTGTACAGGGAGAAAGGAGATGCTTTGGGTAATATTGCACCAGGAATTGTATATGTATATATGTATATATACCTGCATATATATATATATATAATCTATATGACCCAAAATAGGGATGTGGTAGTTATTATCCATAACCAGGCCTCTATTATCAGAATATGATAGCAAGCAGTTACAAATAATTAATAAGCTTTTTATGCAGAAATTTAAAACCCTTTAAAGAAAAATATGCTGCAAATAGAATTCCTCTCTGAAAGATAGGTACCTAGAAAAAATGTATTTTCAGACATATTTAAGAATGGATTTCACATGAACTGAAACTACAAATATATTTTTTAAGCATCTCTATATATCTTGTTTTTAAAACAACATCTTTTGAAAAAAAAACCCAACTCCAGCTCCTTTTCCTATTTGGAGAGATGTGCCCTTCTGTTTGTCCTTCCAAACACATTTCCAGTATCAGCTTACATCTGACACCAAGCTATACTCACCCACTCTGCTGAAACTGTCCAGGGCTTTTTACATTGTGGGTTTTTTTTGGTGGAGGGTCTTTTAGTTTTTTAGGTTTGTTTTTTTTAAATTTTTTGGGTTTTTTTAATGAAGACTGAAAGCTTTCTCTTTATCTAACAGTCAGTCAAATAGGAAGCATCTCTTTAGGATTTACTATCTGCTCTGTGTAGTCTTCAACAAAGCAACAGATCAGTTTTTCTCCCTTTTTTGTTGTTGTTGCTTTAGAGGTATCATTGATTTTAGACAGCAGAGTCTGTAGAAGTGAAAGTTTCTGACTGGGAACAAATACTGCTGTGTTATTTGCTCTCACTAGTGCCTTATTTCATTCTGACATCAGTGAGACCATCCACGGAGAACGTGTCCCTGCACAAGAGAAAGCACCATAAATGGGTCGCAAACAGTTTAATAAGTGATTTCAAAACACAAGCTATACTCAGGAAATGTCTACCACCCTGTAGGAATCTCTGCATTCTAGCTGATTATTTTTTTTAAATAATAAAATCAGGCATTTCCTTCTTAAAAGTGGGTTATAAATGTCAACTTAAGGACAAATATATTCCCTATCAAATGTTCTCATTTTCCACTCTGTTGACACCAGCTTCATGGGGATGTTACTCCACTGAAGGTGGAGTTCCACTGAAGGTGGTTCAACCAGCCCAAGGTGGCTCTGAGCCAGCAAAGCATCTGACAGGTCACCTGGGTGCTACATGTTTCCCCATAAAGAAAGAACACTGATGCATGTACAGATAAAGGATTTCCATTCTGAGGATACTTATCAGGGCTAGGGAAGGAAAAAACCCCGAATTTCATGCATGTGTAATGTTTTGGGGTCATAAGTAGCCACACACATATCACTGCTACTGCTAAAAAAAGAGACCAACAAGCAGTCCCTGGTCCAAGGCCAAATGACACCAACAGACCGCAGCCCATAGTGCTCACAGATACTGCCTTGGAACAGAGGTGGCCAGGGAAACCTCACCCAAGGAGCCCAAAATATAGCTATGGAACAGATCAGCAATTGAGCAGGGTGGACAAGGGGGGCAGCACACTTAGCCTGGTCTCCCAGCATTCACTTATCTTCTATGACTCTGATATCCAAAGAGGTGCTAAAAAGTCTGGTATTAAAGATCTAGAGCAACCCTAGAAGTTAATCAGCTCAGAATTGTCAAGCAGGTTTGGTTCTTTAAGGGGTTTCTCAAGGGATGGGGAAGGCAGAATAAAGGATCTACTACAGTGTAAAAGTAAAACTTCCCCTCTTCAAGTTTCGAGCAATGATATATGAGGATAACAAGAGGTAAAATCAGGTAAGCACAGATTATTTAGGGCGTTTGATGTGTTTAACTGAAAAGACAGGCCCTGAACCATCCTTTGTAGTGTCCCTCCCAGATTACCAGCACTGTTCCTTGGGGCTGTAAAAACAAATCCAAATTTATTTAGGCAATCCAGGTACTCTTATTCCCAGTAAAGAGTGTGCAAGTCTTGAAGAGGCCTTTACCCCAATGCCCCTGAGCCTTTATGGCCATAGCCATAAACCAGATTATCCGAATTGCCTCCTTGGGGGGGGCCTCATCTCCCCACTCACTGTGTAAAAAGCCTCTGACTACACTCTCAGTTGAAGCATTTTAAGGGAATACCTTGAATTAGGTGGAATACCATTCCTGGGTGCAATGAATTAAGAATACTGATTGCATTCAATTAAGTAGAAAACACTCCCCCGTCATCCTTGCTGTTTTCAGAGGGCAGAATTCAAGATAAGTAGGTTCAAATCCTGGGTTTTGATTAGGTTTTTCTTGCTGTAGGTCAGTGTAATGCCTTCAGGTGTTATGAATCTAAGCCTTATTGCTGAGATCAGCAATTGTAATCCCTCTCAAATTTAGGGCAACATTTCTTTGAAGCAAGTCTGAACTATAAATAATGTGGAAATCTCTCTGAACTTGATTATAACTGTTACTGCAAGAGCTATTGACAAGATGCTAAGCATCTTTGGCTGGTCTATGGAGTTTTTCAAGAGTAGTCTCAAAATGTGTTTGAAATATCTGGCCCTTTTTTAATCTAGTAATTTATATATAGTATTAGGTCATCCATGCTTTATTCCTAATCTTTAAAATGTGAGTACTACTCCTTGAATTTGAAACTGTCTCATCAGAGCAGAAACCTTAAAATGTCCTAAGGGATTCGGAGAATTATCCTGAAATTCATGAGAAGAATCCATGTCACAGTTACTGGTAGTTATCAAAATTTTTTCCACAGATAAACCATCTGTAAATTCATAACAACAACCATTATAGTCAAGGTCATAGAATTGCATTTAAAAAATAATTCCACTCACATAAGCGTGAGCAAAATTAGGTGGGGTTTGTAGAATGACCTGATTACAAGAGAAAGAAGTCCAAAAAGAGCAACACAGAATCACTTAGCAAGGCAAGCTGTTGCCTGTGACAGTGATGTATGAGACATAGGTGATATATGTACTGGGTGGCTTTTTCAGTAAATCACTGAGTTATTTACTTCCCTGAGGAACTGGGCCTGTCCCTGGAAAAGACTGCACTGTGAGATGCACCAGTGGGGAATTAATATTGGCAAAACAGTCAATTTTGATTTGTTCACACAAAAGAATCATAAAATAGAATTTAATAAATAATACACCACAGATGTACTGTCTCTTGTAAATATTAGTGCTTTAAAATGGTAGAATCTGGATCTCCCTGTTGTTTCCCTCATTAACATGAAAGAAAAAATCTCCACAAAACTGGTTTTAAATAAAGTATTTAGCCAACACATCCCTGGCAGGGTATAAACAGTTGCACATCAAAAAATAAGAAGAACACAGAGTATGGAGCTCAGAAACCGAAAATATGTAATATCACTTTCTTTTCTACACACTGCATATTAAAGGCAGAAGACAATCTCTACCATCTGCAAGGAACAACTGTGAGGCCACTGCAATTTCAACCTTCTCCTATGGACCTTTGCTATAGGGCCATCCATAGGGACTCTCAAGCACAGCAATGGACTGGGTGCTCCCCAGAACCCCTCAGCTGGCAGAGCAGATATAAAAACAGCCACTTGTGCCTTACCCCTTCCCAAGCCACTGTGCTTGCACAGGCAGGAGCATCCCCTGTGCTTTGCACCTGGGCTTCAGCACCTTGCCCTCAGATTCACCACGTGAATGTGCTGCACACATGGTTTGAGGGAGAGCTCAAAAGGCTATCCTGGTGCTCAGCCTGACACTGATGCATAAGTCCCGTAGCTCCTTGTCTTGTAGCAATTTTTCTGTGCCTGATCTTAACAAATCTGAGTTAAAACCACGTAGACTGAAACACTACAAAATATGTACATGGTCAAACTGCAAAATAAACAAAAAATAATCCATCATTGACACAAGAACTAAAATATGGCCACTTACTACATCAAAAATAAGGAAAAGGGTTTAAATGCTGTAAACAGTTGTGCAGAAAACAGCTCAACATTACAGTGTTATAGAAGTGTTTCTGCTAACACTAACACAATTTTCAGAAAAGCTTTACACAAATAAAGAAAAATCAGACACTAATTTTCAGAGTAATAAAAGCAGTGACAACTTTATCACTGCTAATGTGCAGAAAATGACTTTTGTGATACATAGCATATTATGATAGAAGTGCAAACAAAATACTTTTTCCTCTTTAATTCCCCCACAGCATGGTCATTCATTGGAATTACACCACATTTCCAGTGCCACAGAGTGAATTTTCCTTATTCTGATTTGGGGCTGCTATTCACATATACTTTTTTCTTTTGGTTATTACATGAGAGCTTTGAAGGATCTCAGCCTAAAGCTTACACATTCCTAATGCTATATGCCAACATTTCCAAATCAGAAGTGTGAAGTACAGTGGATATGGTACTCACCTTGGTCATGAAAACGTGACTGGACATTAAAGCATGGCCCGACTCAAAGAGTAGTGACCAGGAGTGCAATAGCCAAGGAGTATCTGGTTACAAGTAGCATTCATTAAGGCTTCATGCTAGTCCCAATCACATCTTAATTGTCATCCCAGATAATCAGGTGGAAAAAGTCCCCAGGAAGTTCATGAATGACGTCAAGACTGGAAGCACAGTTATTATGCTGGAGGGCAGCCATTCAGAGGGATCTCAACAGGCTAGAGAGAGGAGCCTAAGGAAGTATCACAAAATTCAGTAAAGAAAACTGCCCCGTTCCTGTGTCAGAATAATTCCATGGATCTGTATAGAGTGCTGGCAAGCTAGAAAGCAGCTTTGCAAAAGATAACCTAGACTCTGGAAGAAAATATGTTGAGCATTTGTCAAGTACCATGCTCTTGCAGAGATGTGGACCAAATGCATGCTGAGCTGCATTGACAAAATTATAGCCAGCAAGTCAAAAGACACGATTATTCCTCACTATTCGACACCTCTCTGACTGTACCTGGAATAATCTTCAGCTTTAGACTTCCCAGTAAAAGAAAGCTATTGATATATTGGACCAAGTCCAGCAAGGAACCAGCAAGATAACTGAAGCCTTGGAGACAAAAATACAAAGAGGAGGCTGAGACAGTTTACTCAGGCTGAGTGAACACAGCCCCAGGCAGCCTAATGTAGCTAAGCTGCATTGAGTGGGGACCAGAGCACCTCCTCAAGCTCGGGTTACTCTGCTACTCTCTGAACAGGAGTTGAAGAATATTTTACATATTTTAGACATAAAACCATAGTACATTCAGAAAGTGCTCAAATCATGACCTGCACAGTCCCAGGTTTCCCATACTCTAAACTTGAGAGTGGTGGGTGAATCAGGGTCATCAGTTCCTTACAGTACTTCTGTCCATGCAACTCCTACCACTGCCATTTTTTCATTAATCACTTTAAACTTCATGCAGAGAACAATGCTAGTTGCACCAAAGCTTCAAAGCAACTGTAACTTCCTTTCTCTCTCTAAACAGACATCTTAATGAATGCCAAACCAACCATTACAATGTAAGGCATTAAACTGCTATATACAGTAGTTCTGTTCTACCTGCTCTGACCTACTCATTTGCTTAATGTATTTTTAATACTAAAAATTATCAATTATTTCCAAGTCACAGCAGCCATAGTCATCAAAGGCTTCTAGAAGTGAAAATATTTTGAAGATCCTCTTTATACCACAATTATTTTATAAAGGGTTAAATATCACAAATATGTGACCTAATCCCAAACATCTGCATTCCACCCTCCACTATTTGTTTCTTCTCCAAGTTTCATCTCCTTTTAGAGATTAGAGCTACCTCTGGTTCTAGTAACAGTAGGAACATCTTGCACTTTGCTTCTTCACATTACATAGAGTGGAAATCCACTCATAATCATCATATACAGATGTGAAATAATGCAAAAAAGATGCTTGTAAGTCACATATACCTGAGCCAGAAGGACGTAACAGATGAGGAATTTATATAATGCTTTTTATGCACAGGCAATATTTAAGCAGGCAAGAATATATGTCATTGCAACTGTTTCAAGGAGCAGATTGGTAAGTACAGGCATTGATAGTGACACAAAAGACAGAAGGTAAGATTGGTCAACAGCACATAAGAGCTGAAAATTATAAAAACAGAAGAAAGGCATGGAGATTACCAGAAGGGTAATTAGAAACACCAGGGAGAGAAAAATGTAGTTGTTGCGGAAATAACAGAAATCAGAACAGGAAAGATTTGCAATAGATAGAACTTGCTCTAAAAGCCATGATCATGGAAGATATTAAGCATTTGCATAAAAAAAGCCAAACTTCTGATGTAGCTAGAATAGTAGTATTCAGTTAAATACTCCTGAAACTGGAAGCTGAACTTACAGTAATTTACATTTTAAAAGAAAAAAATAACACAAAAGGTCATAGGAAAGACAATAAATTCCAAATGCTGTTTCATAACTTTGTACAAAATCATAAAGTGCACTACTTTTGATTGAATTTGAATTGACAGCAAAAAATTCTCATTTACCCTTATTTGATGCTTCATTGAGTGACTTGTGGTTCGTTACCAGCTTTCTCAATTGATACATCTCTTTGCAGCCAAATAATGGATAAGCGACACACGCTATGAAATATGCATTTCACTAAGAAACTGCTTTCCACATCTTGAGAACCCTGGGTAGTATTTATGCTTGAAATTAAACCAAACACTAAGCATTGATTTTAATATGTTTAGATGAAATCAAATTGCCCTAACTGCATTAACACTGTGGAACATGCAGTAATCCATGTACTTTATGGGCTGATAAATCTGAAACTACAGTAAATGCATAATTATGCCATCAGTGATATCTGTTTCTGGTGCCTATTACTCAGATATCGTGCTATCTACAGCTTTATGCATGAAAGTAACACCAAGGAAGCAATTCATTTTTCTCACAAGTTACTGAATCAGTTTAAATCAAAAATCAATGGCATTAATCAACTACATTTGTAATTTCAAGGAACAGTCTTTTGCTTCCTTGCCTATGGAGCACTGACTGACTTTGAGGAAGCTTCCTGCATTAAATATTTGGAGAACTGTGAGTTTGTTGAACCCCTGCTCATTTCAGTTCCTAATACTGTTGTTTTTGCCATGCATATTAACATGATTGTCTCATCTCTCTTTCCATGTTAGACAGAGAAGCATTATTTTGATAATTTCCACTCCAGGACAAAAATTTTTTAAAAAAACCCAAAACCTCAGACTGCACATTGCTCAGATAAATACTGGTTCTAATACTCACAGAAAGCGTTCAGATATGTTAAAGGAAGAAGGAAAAAAGGAAGGGGGAAAGGCAGAAAATGGGATGAAAGAATGGCAACAGGAAGGAAAGGAAGACAGGAGAAAGGGAGTCACCAAACCATCTTTTCCAGAAAATGCCATATAGGCAACTGCAGGGTTTTTATTTCAGATGCTTTTAGAATGATTTTTTTTTTTTTAATTCATTGACAAATGAGGAGAAAATATGAAATTATTTTGACAAATTGAAAAAAATTTAATATTTCACATGAAACTTTTATAAAAGTAAGACTAATCTGACAAAGAGTTTTGAATTATTCTCAAAATTAAGGAGATGACCTGGAACTCAGGACCAAGAGCACTGCTAAGAAAGGCAGCAGCTTCTGGGTTCTATTTTGAGATCTTCTAGATCTTCTGGAAACTTACTGGGATCATTCAGGGATTCCTGGGAACCCTTCAAGAAGTGTCAGGTTGCTGCTTCTGCACTGTGAGGCCAACTACAGGGTCTGTAACTTCCAGGAAGCCCTAGGTCTGGGACATTGTGGAGAAACCTCTAAAGATCATCTGAACCTTGGACTATTACAACTAATCAAGAACCTGTTGCACAACTGGTATTCACAACAGGGGATTCTGCTTTAATGCCACAAGACCTTCTCTAGTAATGAAGGAACCCCATCTGAGAATCTCCAGGAAGAGAGGGAATCCACTTGAACAAGCAGGGAAAAAGCATCTTTGCCAGTATGTTGGCCGGCCAGGTGAGATCTTTAAACTAGGATGGGAGATGACAGCTAATAATCAAGTGAGGGGGATGGCAAGCAAAAGGTGGGCAGAAGAAACCTCAGTCATCAAAACCGAGTTTTAGGGTGACCACCTCAACCACATGTACATAAATACAGGACAGCATCATGGGAGAAGTTCTCGTGTCTTTTCTGGGAAAGCAGTACAACTGGGTGTTCCTGCAGTATGTGCACACAGCGTGCACAGCATGGGGAGCAAACCACAGGAACAAGAGGTATGTGTGCAGTTGCAGAGTAACAATCTCACTGAAATACAGATATGGTAGGATAGCACACAAAGGTGCAGTGCTGCAGTGGATGGATAAAAGTTCTTTAGGTATGGCAGGCCAGGGTGGCAAGGGTGAATGGAACAAGAAAAGCAAAAGCCTATCTGGAACTGAATCTGGCAGTGATATGAAAGGCAGCCAGAAGGAATTCTTCAGGTATATTAGTTACAAAAGTAAGACCATGAAAAATTAGGGCGCGCTGCTGACTGGGGCAGAAGACCTGTTGTGGAAAAGGGTGAGATACACAATACCTTCTTTTCTTCATTCTTTATTTGCCTTTAGCAATCCCAGGTCCATGAGGCCTGTGGGAAAGTCTGGAGTAAGACAGACTTACCATTGCTGGAGGAGGATCAGATTAGAGAACATTTAAACAAGCTGGACCCACAACTCCATCAGATTTGATGGGATACACCCATGAGCGCTGAAGTAGCTGATCAACCTCTTTGAAAAGTCATGGCTTGACAACTAAGACAAAGGCAGTGTTTCTTCTAACCTCAGGAAGGAGGATCTAGGGAACAGCAGGCTGATAAGACTCAAATCCTTCCTGTTAAAAGTGATGGAATGGATCTATCTGGAAATTTCCAAAAACATGAAGGACGGAAGGATGATTTGGATTAATCAGCCTAGATTTATTAGAAGGAAATCATGCTTGACCAAATTCATTGGCAGCTGTCCCTTCCTTCCTTCCTTCCTTCCTTCCTTCCTCCCTTCCTTCCTTCCTTCCTTCCTTCCTTCCTTCCTTCCTTCCTTCCTTCCTTCCTTCCTTCCTTCCTTCCTTCCTTCCTTCCTTCCTTCCTTCCTTCCTTCCTTCCTTCCTCCCTTCCTCCCTTCCTCCCTTCCTCCCTTCCTCCCTTCCTCCCTCCCTTCCTTCCTCCCTCCCTTCCTCCCTTCCTTCCTCCCTTCCTTCCTCCCTTCCTTCCTCCCTTCCTTCCTCCCTTCCTTCCCTTCCTTCCCTGTCTCTCTGTCTCTCCCTTCCTCACTTTGTCTCTCATTTCCTCTTTTTTTTTTTTTTACTTTCTCTGCTTTTCTTTGACATGAGGAAGATGAGCATTGTGTTTGGAGATGACTGTCTCTCCTCATTATGGTGAGCCTAGACAATGTTTATCCAATTTTTACATAACTGACATGATACTCTTCAGGTACAATACAGGAATCTGACAGCAAATGCACTTGCTGAAGTGCTTGTTTGGTCAACAGAGAGTAATAGGCATTGTTATTCTGTGTTCATCCCATCCTGAAATACATACATACATGTGGTTAATTAAACTGCTCCATGGCAGCACTTTTCCTTTATTCTCATAGTGATTGCTCAGATACAGAGATGTAAAATGTAAGTTTACGTGGTTTTAGATTTTTTTTAATGTATAAAACAATAGTTTTTAAAATAGGAAAAAGAGTTTGGTTTCTTTTCTTTCACTAAGCTGGTGAAACAGAAGTTATACCTGTTGGGAGACCCTTTTTACTACAGGGCATTGGGGTTTTTTACTGTAACATGCACTATACTGTCATAAAAGCTGCTATATAACTCTAGCTGTTTGAAGAGGTTTGACATCATTCCACTACCTCACCATAATTCAAGCTACAGAACTTGAATACTGACAATGTTCAAATACACCAATACATACAACATTTAGTGCCAGGTTTGGTGATGAGATAAAAATCTGTAAGTTCATATGATTTGATATGTTCTTGCTGTAGAAGAAGAGGTCATCTGCTGACAGACGCTTTTGATTAGCACATTTCAGTTTTGTATCAGATCCAGGAAGAACATATTAATAATTATTGTCAAATGACTATGTACACCCTTTGTTATCCAAAAGCCTGGCTGCTGTTGGTTCCTACCCTTTCCTACTGTCTGCAGAGGGAGAAAAGAATGATGTTTCTACCCTAAGTGTCCATCAAGGCTCCTGAAGGAATGCAGTTGTCAGTCCAGAGCAATCTACTTTAGGCACCATAAAACATCTAACCAGATAGGATTCTGAACACCCAGAATTAACAGACTGTGATCATTTTTCATACACCGACTGTGTGGTGGTTCAGAGAACACAAGTTGCAGAATTAATGTTTTACTGTCCAACCACTAAAGTAATTTTTTCAAACTGGGACTAAGGTGGCTAATTATTTTTGAAAGTTAATAATAAAATGTTTCATGCTTAATTGCATTGTGACTGTACCTACAAGAGCCAGCTATTAATCAAGCTGTTATTATGTTCAATGCAGTACAAAGATAACATAGTAGGATAGCCCCAGTTCTCTTTTTCCAAATGCCAGCAAATGGTATGACTTTTACCATTACTTCTAGAAATTTATGCCTGGATCAAATTATATAGTTCTTCCCTCTCTTTTCATGTTTATCTTCCTTGCTGCATAATTTCATGCTGTTTTGTTCTTGATTCTGAAACAAATATGAAGAACAGTTCCACAAGGAATGGTACTGTAATTCTTTACTCCATTGCTGGAATTAACAAGATTTTTTTAAGGAACAAACTTCTTTTTGTAAAACTGCTACTAAAAATAAAAATATAAACAATTATTGAAAATATATAGTCACAAAAAACCCATTAAATTTATCTCTTAAACAGGTTTATTACTTCACTACGTATTTGAATAAAGATTTGTCTTCTGTAGCTTTGGCACAAGAACAGATTTATTTAGTTTATAGAAACAATTATTTTTTCTCCATCATCTACCCAGAATGGAATTGTTTAGGAGGTGTGTGTGCTTTGTCAAATGCTATTCTGACAAAAACAATCTGTTCAAATATATTTAGATCTCTTAATAAATATATAGGCATCAGTATTTTTTATTTTTTACAAAGGCTTCTAATTTATCGAGCTTTTTTATTGCCCATCACTGGAAACAAGCAAGAGAGATGCCTCACCTACATTAATATTGCTGCTCTCATGTTATTTAGGGAAGACTCAGCAACCTTAGTATTGCTGACACAGTTAATACCATGAAATACATGCAAACATAGCATCACATGTAAGGGATGCCATCACCTTGATCTTTTGGAAGCTTAGGAACACAAGACACTTCTCAAAGTTGGACATCTTACACCAGAAGAAGCGCAGTTACCCGTCCTGGGCTTGGTATGATGTTTCACACTCCTTTACGAAGCTGTACCTGAATCGTTTTCTTTCTCAGATATTACTCTGTCAGTGTGACCAGGAAAAGTTCAGCACCATTGGAACAAACTAATTTCACAAATGTGAGGTCATCCTTCCCACTATTTTCATTTTTGCCATTAAAACTCAAGTCACCTGTGGACTACTAGAGCATGGGAATGAAAATGGAAACACATCTCTCAGTTATACAGAATGTATGGGATGCAATAGGTATTAGGATTATTCTGCTTTGCCTACCTGTTTCTTTAGGATTTGTGAGGAGAAGGCAAGGCTATATACTGCATGGACAAAGCACACCAGGTAAGTCAATGGCCTTGGCCAGGCTGCCCTGGGGAGCAAAGGGAATCTTGCCATTGACTTGGCTAGGCTGCAGGTGAGAACAGCCTATATTTGCATTCTTGCACACCTGATGGCAGTAAAAACAAGCTCTTTTTTATGCCTTCCTTTAAAAATGTTTAAAATCCAGCTGAGGAAATGGCTGTTAACACAACTGCCAGCATATTTAATAACCTCAGCTTTTAATTCCTAGCTCTCAATTTGTTTTATCCAAAGTTTAGCAGAACTGAGAGTGCTTGGGTTAAATAGTTCCTGCACTAGAGAAACTCCCCTCTCTACCATTGCTCAGGAAGCACAGGGAATGAAAAGATGTCTCTTTGGCAGCTGGTTCGTTCAGTCTGCCAACCGAGCACAGAATGATTAGCAGTGCACTGCAGAATAGAAACTGGTAACTGTACCAGTGGTGCAGCAGCTACATCATCCATAATGACTGAAGAAAATACCCTAGGATTAGACTTCTTAGCCAGCTTCACACTTCACACACAGATTGCACTTACCATGTATAGAGAACTGCATTTCCTAGAATAATTTCTGACTTAAGGATCTTGACTCTTTCACAAGTTCAGCAGGTCTGTGTCAGTTAAATTACATCTCCTTAATGTATCACTCTTTTCCCTTCTTGAGGGCTATCCCTCTAAATTATTTTACTTCACATTCCTTACTCTCATTACTTGCCTCTTTCTCTTCTGCTCTCCAACGTAAAACCATTCTGTCTCTTCTCCAGTGGAAAGTGTACCTGCCCATGTCAAGGATTTAGAATTAGATATCTTTAAGGCCCCTCCCCTTCAACCCACACCATTCTATGATTCCATGACATTAGTCATCTCCCAAATCAATTAACATAATTATTTGCTGATTTGTTTTTTATCATGAAGTAAATTGTTATTGTCCATTTTCTTGCTTCTACTCACCTTATGAATCTTGTGATTATTTTTTCTTCCTTTTCCCCTCTTGTTTCAACATATTTGTGCAAGAAGTTGTATCCTCTTTAATTTCTCCTACTCTGAGTCTTTCTGCTCCACTTCAACACTCATTTCTTTTCATTTATCTTCATGATTTCTGAAATACAGTTATTCTACCTGATTCTGTCTTGTTATTTAGACAAGCATCTGACACACAAAACACAAAATTGTTCAGCAGCTTGCTCTTCCACACTTCCTTTCTACTGAAAATTGACATAGTTAAAGGACTTTAAATTAATTTTCCATCGCTTATTGACCTAGACATACATGCTTTTTGCAGATGTGACTTTCTTATTCCAGGTAATAAATTGTCCTGTTGCTAATATGAATGGCAGGTCTACAAAATATTGCAATGGGAGTCTATTAACATACTATGACATATATTTCACTAAGAATAGGAGGTAAAAAACAGTCTTACCTCCTATTGTCATCTCCTTGAGGAAGAAAAAATTGTTTTGTGATAGAAAACTGTAAAATTGTTTTGTGATAGAAAACTGTAAAATATTCAGATTGTGCACAGAAGGCAGAAGAGATGTACCTTTGTTTGAAAATATAATCCTGACCTTTAAGGGTATCTAGCATTTTCATAAGGCTTGGGCTGATTCCTAGTATGTGATTCAGTCAGGATGTAAATAGATATCATCCAACTGTTGCAAAAAATCTCCTAAAGTAGGTAATTCGATCCTCTTTATAAAAAATAGCAATAATCTCAAATACCTGTCGAATGATAAATTTCCTTTGCACCCTGACTTGGATGGTAGGGCAACTCAGGCTTGTAAAATTATTGAATTCATTGACCACTATGTGTTTTGGAGTCTCTTCTATTTCCCTGGTTTTATGCTACAGCCCTTTTCTTTGACAAAATTTTCTTAGCACCCTTCATCCAAAATATTTTAGATGGACAGCCAGTCTCTTGATACGATTGGATTATATCATTTCGAGAAGAAGACTCATACAATGCTGTCCATCTTTCCCTTTTGAGGCATGGTATCAGAAGGGTAGGAATATATCACTCATAACCTCAGTCTAGCACTTAAGAGTAGAATTGTCTAAGGTTATACTTACACTAGAAAATCAAGTCCATGATTGAAATGGTAGAGCAGAATGGTAGACCTGTACTCTAAAACTCAAACTTTTCTTCCTTCCAAAACACCTCCTAGGAACCATTCTTGTCTAAGTCTGTCTCCTGAACAACACTTAGTCATCATCTGGCAGAGGGCTAGATTATAGAGGGCTAGTTTGCACAGCTTCAAAACTACATGTATCAATCAATGACAAATTGTGGGGCTCAGTGTATGCCAGTGTTGGAGCCTGTAACTTGGGCCTGTTCAGTTTACTGGTGAAGACAGTTTTAACCTGATAAAACTAAGAGTACAAGCACCTCAATCTGCTCAACATCACTGGAATTGAAGAGAAGCACAACTAGAACTATTGGAGGACCCCCTGCCACAGAAAGGAAAAAAAGTAGCTTTCCAGTTCGCAGGGGAGTGAATAAGACATAAAACTTTTCTCCTTAGAGTTCACTCATCTCTAAAGATAGGCAGTGTGTGACTATAAGAATGACTGTGAGTAATGGGCCATTAATTCTCATTTGCAAAATGAGACAATATGATACCATTTTTTACAGGGAGGATAAAATGGAAAAGTTATTTATTACTTTGCCAGTTAGAAACTGGCTTATGCTATGGACAAATTATTTTGAAATGTCCTCTGTATAGGTAATTGTGCACAAACAGCTCAACTGGAGAAAAACAGAAATTAAGCAAGGCTACTTCTCAGAAAACAAGGCATTTATAGGTTGTTACAGGATCTGTGAACTGTACAGTTTGACGTACCAGCAGTAATTTCTATGGAATGGAAGTCTATTCAAATGGACAAGAGGCCAATATAATTCAATCCTGAGTAAACAATATCCAGAATCTTTGTGAGCTGAGCTTTTCTTTAAACAAGAAAATGCTTCACTTCTTCTGGTTAACTCTGCATGACTTCTAACTTCTTCTCTGCATTAACTTCTATGTGAACTGGGAAGACTTCTTTGTAGGTGTGTCTGCAGATGAGGATGCACATTTCATAGTTGACATTGATAAGGACATGGGTTAAATTCATACATATGTGTGCATGAACAAATATATTTCCAATTGTGCACAAAAGGGAACAGTTTTCAAAATAATTTTTAAAGAAATTTATTCAGCTATTTATGTCTCAGGTGAGCTCATTAATAAACTAGAACCACCTCACAAAATTCAATTTTACATACCACCTGAGTACTATAGAGGATAGAGATATGGACATTATAAAAACGGCATTTGATTTCCTGTTCTAACTGCACTGGTGTCTTCAATACTGCAGTAAGTTTACCTTGGTCAGCTGGGAAACATCCACCCAGGCTCTCTTCACCCTCCTCAACTGAATGGGTGAGAAAATAGGATGAGCACCTCATGGATTGAGATGAAGACAGGGAAATCAGTCTACAGTACTTTAAGGACTGCTCCAGCATGAGTGCTTTCCATGAGGTACATTGTCAGGTTTTTGCGTGCTAGCTCAAAGAGAGCCCGGAGGTGTAGCCACAACCCGACTGCACTATGGCAGGCACAGACACACACAGAAGCGCAGGCAGACGGGGGTGCGCTCCTCACCCGAAGGGGCCGTCCCTAAACAGGGTGTGGAGGCAGGCAGGCAGAGGCAAAGAAGGGAGAGAGAGGGAACTCTCCATGTAACTTCTACACAGAAAGTTTATTAAGGTAAGACGATGAGGGAAGGAGATGGAGAGCCGAGGATCTGACAAGGGTCTAGGGATTTTATAGGGGGGATAGGAAAGGCGGGGATAAGGGATACAGCAAATGGGATACTTGACAGGAGGCAGGGTTGAGTGCAAGGGAACCAATGGAAATAACACAAAGGAGGGATTTAGGGAAGAAACCAATGGGGCATAGAGGAACAAAGAACTTTCTAGAACTGATACATATTAAACTTAGGAAATGAATATACACAACCTCATACATAAAGCAAGGAGGAAAAAACATTAACCAATCAGGGGAAAAACATGCAAACAGCCGAACAAGGGAATCATGGGTTCTCACCATGACTGTAGTTACATGCTAAACTTGTGATGCTGACCACCACAGCTGGTAGTCTGAGTTCTTCTCCGGAGACAAAGTGACTACAGCCACCTGCTCCACCACAGTACAGTACTTCAAGAACACACTGCTCCACTATGGGTCCTCCCAAGAGGGCACAAGTCCTCCTGGAAAATCTGCTCCTGCCTGAGTTCCACTCCGTGAGGTGTGGTTCTTGCCAAGAGATGCCTTTGGCCCAGGGTCTTCATATGCTGCAGTTTGGTATCTGGTCCACCCTGGTCCTTTCTGTGGGCTGCAGTACATATCTGCCCCACCGTGGAGCACCTCCTTCCCCTAAGGCTTCAATCACCCTGATGTCTGCAGAGTTGTTTCACATTGTCTCACTCCTCTCTCACAGTTGCTGTTCTGAAACCTTTTTTTACCCTTTCTTAAATACGTTATCACAGAGGCACCATCAGTTGATCAGCTCAGCTTTGGCCAGCAACAGGTGTGCCTTGGAGCCAGCTGGAACTGGCTCTGTCTGACACTGAAGGCAACTTCTGGTGTATTCTCAGAAAAAAAACATTGCTGCCAGCACCTTCCTGTGGACACCCAACACAAAGACCTGGCTTACAGTGCTATGGATCACTCTCTAAAGAGGCAGAAGCTTGACATGAGCCAGCTATGTGCACTTGCAGCCCAGAAAGGCAACTGGATCCTGGGATGCATAGATCAAAAGCAGTGTAGCCAGTGAGTCAAGGGAGGTAATTCTGCCCCTCATCTCCACTCTTGTGAGACCTCACCTGGAGGGCTGCATTCAGCCTCAGGGTTTCCAGCACAAGAAAGACATGGATCTATTTGAGCATGTCTGAAAGAGGCCCAGGCCTTAAAAAATGATCAAAGGGCTGGAGCACCTCTCCTATGAAGACAATCTGAGGTAGTTGGGGTTGTTCACCCTGGAGAAGAGAAGGCTTCAGAAAGACATTATTAAGGCCTTTCAAAATTTAAAGGGGCTTATAAAAGATAGAGGAAGACTTTTTACCAAGGTCTGTTGTAACAGGACAAACAACAATTTTTAAGTGAAAGAAGGTAGAAGAAATTTTTTAGGACGATGGTGGTGAGACTCTGGAACAGATTGTCGAAAAAAGTTGTACATGGCCTGTTATTGGAAGTATTCAAGGCCAGGTTGGATGAGGCTTTGAGCAACCTGATCTAGTGAAAGACATCCCTGCCAGGGGACATGGATGAGAGTGACAGGGAGTTTGTACTAGATGATGCTTTAATGTCCCTTTCAACCCAAGCTGTTCTATGACTCCATGAAAATAACTACAAGATAATTCAACCATCAGCTCCTCTATCATTAAGGAAAAGAATATCACTTTTTCAGGACAAAAGCTGTTTAGAGGTCATTTCACACAATGCTGAGACTGGGACAACTCAGATATGTTCAACTTGTTGGCAATGTAATTTCATGAATGCTTGACTAGACCAACAATGAAGGAATTGCTGCTGTGTGACCCCAGACAAGCTGCAGCCTGTCTTCCCACCAATTTCTACCCTGTCTGCTTGAAACCTAAGTTTTCTGGGAAGAGATTATCTTTTGTCTGTATTATTTAACATCTGATATGACATGCTATCTTCCAGTTGGAACCACTAGACACTATTGTGATACAAAGAGCAAATAATAGTGTTCTAAAGTATTTCTATTCTTCGTGGTTATTCCTTAAATTAGATGCTATTCCCAAACAACTTATTATAATTCTTCCCCTGAAATGCAATGCTTGCATCAGCATTGATAGCCTACATTTTTATTGTCTCTATCTATATGACATTTTCTATTTATCTACCAAGGTTGTATTCAAATGTCTTGAAATTATCTTTTCACTGTCTTATTTTTAAGCCACACAAAGCAGAGGCTCCCTTCCAAACAAAGAAACAAAAGCTGTAATAACAGATGGAGTGTATTATATGTATGTATTTTCACCATTATTTCACAGGACACTTTGAAGCATCCATCTTCACGGCATTGTTCCATCTCGCTTGAAAGATTACGGCAGTCTGTGTTCAAAGGATGAAGGCAATCTGTGGAAGTCCAGCCACTTCCAGTGATGCCCTGTCTTTTCTATCTGTTAAATACTAAGCTGTTCCCTGGAGGTCCTTATTAGGCCTTTGTATTTTGTCTTAAAAGTTGTCCTCAAACACAATCATTTTAGATTTAGGATCACAGTACTTTCTCATGCATGGGACAAGCAAACTACAGTAACCAATTTGCAACTCCGTTCCTTGATTTCAAACACATGTAATGGCTAACTGCTTGCTTCTTATTTCTTCTGCTTTTTCACTATAAGAATATAAGTAGATGTGCTTTTTGACCTCCCCCCTTTCCTCACACCACCACCTACCAATGAAGATGTTTTACAGCATAAATAATTAATGCTGTCATCTTAATTCCTAGGCTGCTACCAAGAAGCGTGGCCTCTTCACAGTTTCTTTTCTGTTTCCCCAGTCATTGCTGCATCCATAATGAAATGCAACATGAATGTAACATTAAAGCTTCAAATTTAAAAACACAGATGTTTAAATACACCCTCACAGTAATGATAGGTGAGCAAAGCTGAATATGTCTGCTATTTCTGACACTTACCAAACATAAGGTCTTGCAAAACAATCTGCTAGTTAGCAGTAGAAGGAACTTGACTCCATACAGCGTGAAGATTCCCTCATTATCCGTGATAAAGATCTTATGTCTCTGTTTGTGATTTCCGGAATATTGCTGGCAGATGCACTGTGAACGTTGCTTTCCAGCTTGCCTCCAAGACCTCCAAGACTCAGAAGCAGGAAACAAGAATTCACTTTCTTTGGCAATTACAAAATAGACTGATATGAAACAGTTTCAGCTTTTTCCAGAACAAGTTAATGGTCAGCACTGCTTATGAAGCACCGTTAACTCGGATCCAGCATCAGTAAAGTTATGTTAAAGACCATGTAAGAATCTTTAACAAGATCTCTTCTTGGATAGATTTTGGGTTCTAAACAGGTGCTTACTCAAACATGCTCCACAGCCTTACAGAGGTGTTGTAGAGTTGTTATACCATACCGTTGTGTTGGTTAGGTTGCCAATTGTCAGGTAGCAGACATTGCCCTTAAGATTGCATGCAGACATTGGAGTCATTGCTGCTGGCACAATCTCAGGATGGTAGGGAATATGGGGTAGTACTTACTATCACATTTAGAATTACTTATAGGGACTCTAAATATATAATCTGGTTTATTGCATGCCAGGAAAGAATAACTTGAAGAACCAGTGAGCAATACTACTGGCACTCTCAGAATTTCAGAAAGTACCTCTATTTGTTCAGGACTTCAGGGAATGGCCAGTCACCAGTTTACATTATTAAAATTGAGATGATCCTGATTAAGTTACTCTCCGCAGGCACCTGAAGACAATTGAGATGCCCCAGGGCAATATACCTTCACTTCTGCTACTACTACAGAGAGTCACCAGTCTCCCATAACTCCTGTGTCATATCTGCCAGCCCCATGTACATGTTTGAGACACCTTAGGGCACTTACAATGGCTGAAGGCACCTATGTATGGATGACCAACTTGAGCCCATAGCAACAGACTAGGATTAATCTCACCTAAAACATCATTTAGTCTAAGCATCTCAGACTAAATAGGTTAGCAAGCATAGTCCCGGAAGGGATATCCTTGCTAAGGGGTGCTTACAGCTTCCTCTGGGACCTGATAGAACCTATCAGCTGGCCAGTTTGAATATGGACAATTCTTTAAGCCACTTAAAGTTGTGACCGCCTCTGTGATCCACACTTAAGAATAGACAAACTCCCCCCCAAGGTCTCTCTCGTTTCCGGCGCTGGCACAGGTGGCTGCAGGCCCCGTGCGGGGGCCAGTGGGCCCGGCCAGGCCCTGCTTGGGCCAGGCCGGGCCGGGCCACGGCCAGCCTGGAGCCATGGGCCTGTTCCAGCCGTGGAACCCCCCCCACTGCCTTGCCGTGGGCAGCCGGAGCGGCTCGGAACCCCCCCCTCTCCACTGCGGCCGAGATTCAGCAAAGCGGCACCTCTGTCCGGCAGAGGTCAGGGGACCAACTGCGATAAGCCACATTCCAGCTGCAAGGCCGAGGTGAGATTAACCCTTTTATTGCTGTGAAGAGCTGAAAACCTGAGGGAAGAGAGAGAGGAGATGCTTAAAGCTGAAAGTCTGTTGTGAAGCTATGATATATCAGAGTATCCTGTTGTAATTTCATGAAGATATGGGGGGTGGAGTGTTCAACTCATAAGCAGAAGCACCTGCGCTGAGATAGGCAGATGCTGACGCAGCTGTAATTTCATGAGAAGTTTGGACAGAGAGAGATGAACCAGATGAACCAGATGAGGACTTTTTGCTCCAAAGAGGAAAGGAGAAAAACCTCAATTCCTAGAGATGCTTCCAGAGATAGTTTTAAAGATGAAGATGACCCTTTGCTCCAGGGAAGGAGAAGGGCCTCTGTTTTTCTTTGTTTCTGAACAGCTCAACATTAAAATTGTACCCCAGAAAACTTTCAAGAGTGGACCCTCGAAAGCAGTTGCGGGAAAAGCTGCAAGTCGGGGGAAGGGACTCACATCGCAAGCAGAGAGACTCCTCTTCCTAAATGGACTGAACAATATTTGGAAGTGGGTGGCTGTCTCGGTGTGATACTGTTTTCATAGCATGAGCAAAAAGAGACTTCTCTTTCTAAATGGACTGAACCAGGTTATTATGGAAGTGGTAAACAGACTGAACATCTTAAGGGTTGTCTTTACATTGTCAGTGGGAGACGGGAGGAAGGTGGGAGGAGGAGGAGAGTTCTAAAGGTGGTATAATTTTTTCTTTTCTTCTTTTAGGTCTGTTAATAAACTTCTTTATATTCATTCAAGTTGGTGCCTGCTTTGCATTTCTCCTAATTCTTATCTCACAGAAGATAAACAGCAATGAGTATTTTAGACCAAACCACTACAGATGCTTTTCCAGGCTCTAGTCTGTTACCAGTGGAGAAATACAAGCACCTTCAAAGGATATTCATTCCTTACTAAAGTAGATGTCAAAGGTGACTGAGATGAACTATCCTTGGAAAATTATATTTCCCTTGCCCAGGAATGCAAGATTTATAGTAAGTGACTATTCTCTTACTGTAAATAAAATTACTCATTATAGTAAGTGATTATTTATCTACAAATGTAACTTTAAGTATTTTCATATAGACAAATGTATTAGAATTATCATGTATTTTATCCTAAATAATTTTTAAAACACTACAGCTGGAATGTTAAAATTGTTAAGCTCTTCAAACTCAGTATTTTGACTTCTATTTTATTTAGTATCTGTGAAGTTTTTGACTTTCAACAGAACAAAGCACTTTTTTCCTTTAATGTTCAAAATGTTGTTTTCACAATGTGGAAACAAGTGAAATTTACACTTTGGAAGAGGCTCGTGAGGCCTACCCTTGAGTTATATCTCCCAATTCCAATTTAGTGGTGCACACAGATGGGCCTGTCTTTAGTTTAAAGATTAATATCTAGAGAATGTGGTTTTCTACAGCAGCAGTTTCCAGACTTTTTACCATACTGAAAATCCCTCATATGTATTCCAGTGGAGGCTCCAATCTATACACAAAAAAATTTTAAGCAAACTACCTACAGCAGCATTTTCATGTTTAATTTAGTAGGTCTTCTGATTTGTTGATGAAATCCTTATTATAGATTATTGGATGAAGAAGATAGGCTACTAGTACCCACTTTCAAAACATAAGAGGGTAGCAACAGCTTTCAGACCTACATTTTGAATATAATTAATGAAGTAACCAGCGCAAAGAAACAGAAACATCAACCCTTTTATTGGGAACTGGAAGTAAATAAAATTGAAGCCACATTCTACCAGAAGCAACACCCATTAAAAGTGTTCAAGTTGCTTTTTAGTTTTCTCTTTTTCTAAATTAAGATTTCTTAAAGCTCCAGATAAGATTTTTATGTTGTTTTTCCCCCCCACTAAAATCTGATTAAATGAACCCTACATACCCTTTCTGTCTGAAAAAAAAAATGCATGTAAAAATAGCCAGAAATTTCATCACAATATCCCTAAATATGCAAGAAATTCTGCTAATAAATTTAACCACGTAACACACTTTGGATTATCCCAATAACTTGCCTTCAAATACAAGAAAGAGCAACTCCAATCAAATATCATTATTCTAAATTAGTAAGGCTGTGAATCTTATCAAAAGAAATTGGCCAAAGTTTTCTTAGAATGACCTTCACAAAACTTGAGAACGAAAGAAGCAGATTTCAGAGGAAAAGTGCACATGACAATGGAAGGAGTTTCTTATTGTAAAAGATTACTAACCAAATAAAAACTATCTGCGGGAGAGGGGCTTTCAAGTACTCCGCTGGGTTTCCTTGAGTGGAAGAAAATTTGGAAATGGAAATAAAAATAAATTTATCATGAAGCTGACGTGGACAGGAAAGATAATCCTGTTTCAGAACAAATGGTTCTGCCCTAACTGTCCATTATACATTGGCTCCTGTGTGTTCTCAATGAACTGATGAATGCAAAAATAAGGGCTCACCAGAGTTAGAGACAGTGTCCCTTCACATTTTGATCATGATGACAACATCTCAACATCTGCAGTCAAAGCTTTTGTGTACCTCCAGCTTCTCACATGCTAATAAGTTAGATAACTCTAATTTCATAAGAGATTAAAAGTCTGGAGACACAGAGTTGATCTGGGGTTCTTCAGCTGTATAATAAAAATATCACAGTAAAAAAAATGCATGTATTCCCCACCAAAACATGAAGAATATAAGGAAACAAGTACAGTACAAAACCAAAACAAATGTTATTTAAAGTCATAGAAGACAAGAGAGAAACAGAGGCTAAACCATCCTTCCATTGTAAAGAAAGACTACTGAAAGGAAGACTTATCTGTGTTCATGTGTGCAAGAAGACTGGAGCTCAAACATGGCAGCAACCATGAAACGTCTTGACATTTATGTCACACATTTTTAGGACAATGTCTGACGCATCTGTTGTAACACCCACCCTTCATTATATGGGCAAGCTACAGTGTATTATGATGAGTCTTCCCTATCATATCACACTGGTCAGGGCCTGGTTGCCAATGAAGACAAGTCAAGAGAGAAGGTAGTTGGAACAAATACTGAACATGCACTGGACACCACTAGCAAAAAAGCATGTGTATCCATCACTGCCCAGTGAACTTCTCCAAAGGATTCACCAAGCCTTGTCTTTGGGGAAAATTCATTAAAGAAAAATCCTGTTCACCTGAAGAGAGTCAGGGTTTCACTACTTAAATCCTAGATGAAAATACAAATCAGAACTTTGGTATTATGTAGAGGGATTTCTCATTTTATATTGGTTAAGTCTCGACACTTTGACAAAAGAAAGAGTTACACACCAATTAATTTCTCAATATGTTTAAATCATGGGATCTGCTGAAATATGCAGAATTTCCTTCACTCCCCAACACAGTTTATTATCCTTAAAGTAATTATTTCCATTTTGCCTTTTTAGAGCAACCCTTGACAATATCAAAGTCCCTTGTATTTTATCCAATGAATGTGCACAGGCAGTGGAGGTTTAGCCTTAGATACTAGCTCCAATGGAGAAAAGCAGAATTTCTTCAATTCTCCATTTCACTGGGATTTGTCATCATAGACAAGATAGGAATAAGCCAGATAGATTGGATTCTTTTTAAATGCCACACTTTAGTCACACGTGACAAATGCAGAAAAATTCTGCTTTAGGAAGGTGTTAGGCAAACTGTTCACACTTGTTTGCAAAATGCAGTCTGTCATCAACAATGCTGAAAGCCAGAACAGCTATTGAAAACAGCTGAGAAACCTCAAGTATATTGGGCAAAAGTACCCAACACAAAGATAATGAGGAAAAAAGAGAAGGCTGCAATTTTCAGAAACAATATACCTCAAACACTGAGTTACCATAATCCAGAAAAGTGGGACTCAATATGTGCTACCTGGAAGGAGGAATGCAGGGTAGGAAGAAGGAAATGTGAAAGGTAGCTCAGGTTTGGGAGTCCTCTGACATTCAAAAGAACCAAAGAGAAAATGCATCACTGCACTGGGTTCTCTATCCCACAAAACAACATCCTTTACCCTTAGACTTTCCTTTCCACCTCATTCTGCTGCATACAACCTTGCATCAAATGTTGTGAAATACAGGTCTTTACATAAGCTCAGGAGTACCAGCTGTCTGGTTCCCAGAGACACATGGAATCAACTCGTTATTTGGGGGCTCTTCACCAGCACACCAACACCCAGCAAAGGGTGGCTTTGCTAATGCCATTTTAGACTACAGAGGAGAGAAAGAGAAATGTTGTCATGGTATCATCAGGGGCTTTTTAAGACTCTACAAGGCAAGCAACCAATACAGTGCTACACAGTGCACCAATACAGTGCAATACAGTCCTTGTGTTGTTTTCTTTAGTAACATCTTCTATTATTATAATAATTGAAAATTATAGTTAAAAATTCACCACTGAGACAGATTAATCCCACTTTAATTTACAACAATTGCCACCCGATTGCAAACTGTTTCCATATACAGAGTGTTTAATATAAAATCACTATTTAAGAATAAGAAAAGAAATTGTACAGTGCTTAAGAAAAAAATACAAGAACTGGTCAGAATCCTGGTATACATTAGCAAAGTCTAAGGTAAATTAGAGAGCTGATAAATATATTATCACCAACAGTGCATAAAGAAATACTTTAAGTAACATAGGGAAAAGGAATAAAGTTATTAAAATATAAATGACTTCCTCTATAATGGTATATGCAAGGGGGTCTCCACTGTATTAAAGCATATAAAAATAATGGAGAAGAAAATTGAGCTGTGAGTACTGAGGTTTTCTACATTTGATTATTTTTAATGTAGAAATCAGGCAGGTGTATAAGGCAATATACTACAGCTTCATATATAAATGAAGCAATAAGTTTCAGTAACTTGAAAATAACTTAGCTTAAAATTGAAGTTAGCTCCAAATGGAATCAAGTTGTGAAAGAGTCTTGTCAAAAATGAACAGAGATCTAAATTTAAAGTTACTATTGGCTAACAGAATAGTGGAATATTGGTTAAAGACAGTGATTTGAAGCCCATACTTACTTAAAAAATAAACAAAATCAAGTCTTTAAGGAAAAGCATCTGGCCCAAGTAAGACATAATTTCAACTTGTTGCCAAGTTAGCAATATTTACTTTCCTTATTAGTTTTATAAATAAAAAATCACCTTTAAAATGCAACCATAAAAACTTTAATCTGATTTTTATAGTAATGTTTTGAAAAAAGGTCAAAAAATTAAATATTTCTTTATCTACCAGTAATGTTTTAAACTCTTTTTCATTTAAAAACAAGCAAGTCAAGAACCCCTCAGTTTCCTTATGACAGTAGTCACCAAATCATTTGGCTATTTTATTAAAATATACATCAATAAGAAATGTTAAAAATCAGAAGTGACATTGTTTTGGAGGGTGAATTGCTAATAAAGCAACACAGATTTTCATCCTGTGTGAAACAGCTGGACCATGACGAGATCACATTAGCACTAATTAAAATGATATTTTTTTGTGCAGTTTTTGTTAATCCAGCTTCATTGGACTCAAAAGGATTTCTGAAATCTGTAATAAAAGCTATTATGTAATCTTACTCCAGTTCTCTTGCATCAGGTTACTGTGTGAAATTTCCCTATAATAAACAATATTTTTTTAAAACTCTCACTCAATAAAATCAATATTAACTTTTTACTATTATAGCTGGTTTTTCCCAATATATGAGCCTCATTTAATTAAAAAAAATTAAAGCTCTAATTTATTTTTGCTTGATGAACAAGAAAAATATCATATTAAAGGCAACATTTTGCCATGTTTCTCTTTCTCCCTCACTTTCCCAGGTCCCTGTTGTTCCCAATGTATAATTTGCAAAACATATTGCTTCAATACTTACAATGAGAGAGGCGGCCCAGCTGTGGGAGGGAAAGGACAGCAGTCTCCAATATTACCATAATAATCTGCCTAAGGTCCCATGAGCCCTCTGGAGTATACAATTCTCTATACTGCAGGCCCCAGCTGGAGAATGTTCTCTTGACATGTATGCCAACCTTTGCCTGCAGGCAAAATAAAAAAAGGCAGAGAAGTAATCATGAAAATAAAAAATCTTGTCAACTGTGGTAGGATGCAGTTTCCATGTTTTTTTTGCTCACGTAGGCAGTCATTGTGCTAACAAAATGATAGGAGACTTTAAAAGACTGCAGCTGGTATGTGTTTTGCTGGAGAGGGGAGAACATCATATGCCACACTAATTCTGCAACTCTAACTTTGGGGGGAAAAATGAGCAGTGATATTGTATTACTGTCAATATGCATGACAGCTTTATTTACCTCCTTTTCTGATAGCTGCTCATTACAGGATTTAAGCAGGAAAGTGAAACCCTGACAGTGTTGAGCTAATTGCAAAGGGCCAGATTGTGATCTCATTGTTTTGTGTTGGGTGGTTGGGGTTTTTTCATGGTGATGAGGGCTCTCAGGCAAATAGTCCTGCTGGCTTAGTGGGACTAATTGGGAAGTAAATATCCATCACTGTGAAAAGCATGCAATTGGCTCAGCAAACTTTCTAAGAAAAAAAAAGCATGACTTTAAGACAAATAATGAAATAAAGGGAAAAGGTGGTTGGAAGACACATGTATAAGATCAAAGACCTAATATATAATTTTGTCCTTCAGTTTCAACCTCAATTTGTACCAAAGAACCCAAGACCTTTCTTCTGATTTCATTCAAACAGAAGTAAGAGGAACACCAGCACCACAGAGCTCAAAACAAGTCCAATGTTGTGATAGATTTCTAAAACATTAAAAATAGTCTTCTCTAAAGAAAGACAAAATCTGTGTGCACCAGTCATGGGTCAGAGGCTGCATTTTCAAAACAAAGTAGGACAAAGAGCTATTTACCATTTTAATTCTAATTAACACCTAAACAAGATTTCCTTTTACTTTCTTTTCCTGCTAGAGAACATATTCCCACTCAAATGCATGGTATTTCATCCCACAATAAGATCATGGATTTTACAGGTTGTACTCAAGATGGAAGATCTTTGGTACTAAACCAGTATTCAAACTGCTAATGTCACCCCTCCTGCCTGAATGAGTTCAGAATGTACCATCCACCAAAGAGAGTCAGACATTTTTTAATCTAAACTATTTTGGACAGAGCAGATTTGTGTAACCATAAACCATTATGTAACTGGAGTGAAAATGACTGTGGTAAGTTAACAGATCAGAAGAGAGCTGCTCCAGGCTGAGAGGACACAGGCATGGGAGACACCCAGAGACAGGAATTGCTCCAAGCAGGAGAATTTTTAATGCAGTCACCATCTCATTCCTTTCTTCCTGCTCCCCACTAACCCACAGTTTTTCTTTATGCGATGAACAATAACATGCCTGTTAATTTAAAAGTACTTCTTTTCCAAGCTGCCTGCTGGGAATCAGAGGTGCCCTTCATAATCTCCCATATCATCCCCAGGAGCAGTTTGAGAAAGCGTAACTCAACATGGGGCAGAACCATGGGCAGAAAGATGTCCAATGCTATTTACCAGCACAGATGTAGCATGAACACAACTTGCTCATATTTTAAATAAATGCAAAGAATTTTTTCAGGTTAGTGAAACCTCCATGAACATTTTTTAATGTAAAAACAGTTATCATCCTGCAAAGCTACTGTAAGTAGTTCAAAAAAGTAGTTTGTAACTGGGTTACAGATCTCTGCAAAGCATTCATGCTTTATTTGCTGGCTCAATCATCTAAAAATAAATAAAGTTTGATATTATATGTCATTGTGAAATAAAAGAAAAAAAAGAGTTTTCACAAAATGTAACTTGAATATATGCTAGCTTTAGAAAAAATGTGTTTGGTTTATGTCTGAAACTGTTTTATGAATCCAACTCAAAAAAAACATGAAATGTATTTGCATTTTCCTTCAACTAGAAGTACTCATTGATATTAGGAATGGCAGTAAGTATTTTGGTTGATAAGCAATAGGAGTAGAACAGGAGGCCAGTCAATAGCCACAAAAAAAACAGTCTGGCAGAAAATGTTTTTTAACAAGTTTAGCCGTCCCTAATCTCCAAATGGCAAAATTGCACAATTGCATGGTTTTGTCTTGATAGTAGTAATACAAGAAGGGTTTTTGCAAATTAACTTTCTCTTACTTTTGTCACCTAGTGGGATATGAGAGACTTGTCTAATCCCAGCTATTTTTGCTTGGGATGAAATCTGGAATTTCTTGTCTCTTGTTAAGATACAATTAGTGAGACATGCCTCTGCCCAAATAAAGATGCAAACAAGACCATAGACCAAAGTCTATAGTATGGATTTAATTTAACCATGAATGTGAGGTAGAGAGATAGAAAGAAAAAGAAAAGAGAGGAGAGAGAAAGAGAAATTAAGCAGAAGATAGTCATGACACATGGAGGCAGCTGCATCCCACGAGTTCTTCTCCACCGTGGGCTTCTTGGTGGTGGAGGGTCCAAGGTTGTTCAAAACTTTTCACTATTTATACATTTTAGCAAACAAAGGAATTAATGCTCATTGCCTACACAGTTCTCCCATGCCATTGGTTAAATTATTTCCTTGACTCTAATGCTAATCAATTTGCACGTTCAGTCTTTTACTTCTTTTGAGTTGGTGGGTTTCTTGGGTAGATGGGTTGAGAGTTGGTGATCATGGTCTCCCCCTGCTGGAATTACCTTTCACCCAGTCTGATCTGATTTCAGCACAGTTGCAGAGTTGACTTTCCTTGTGGCCCATAAATTCTCATTCTTTGTGTCCATTATCAGTGATGCATTCTTCTCCCCAAGCTTTGTTATCCTCCCCCTAGGTCTGAGATAACACTCAGACAATTGTATCACCTTTTTCTTATCTGTGGTATCTTATCTTACAGTCCAAGTTCCAGGTATCCACAGAGGTATATTTGAAGGGGTGGGGAGATGGGGGACAGTTCAGTGGTTGTTGGTGGTCACAGATGCCATCTGTCCCATAATTTGGGGTGATATTTGCTTGATTGGTGATGTGTGTGCAAGCAGCTGCTTCTCTACAAATTTTCCACAGTGGGAATTTTTGTCCGGATGAAGTACCCAGTATATGCTAACCAGATCTCACCTCTGCCAGGCCTGTAATCAGCACCACCCAGTCATTCTCTTCTGTGCTTAAATCATGACAAAGTCCTTCTGTGGCCTTAACAGTGTTTGAGACAAGCAATCTTTCAAGTCCTTACATTTCTCTGCAGAGAAAGTCTAGTCAGCCAGCTGATTAGACAGCCAAAGTTAGGTAAAACAAATGGCCTGCTTCTGTTGCTTCGAGTTGATTTGGAAAATCTCTCTATGCAAGAGATAGGACAAGTGCCTTAAAAAATCCAGCTCCAAGTCTCTGCAAAATCCCAACCACATGTGTTATGAGCTCAGTCTGCAAGTACTTTTTTGCAAGTACTTTTCCATGCTTACCAAAGTCCCTTGGCTCATGTCAGCAGAAAACATTTGCCACCAACCCAAACAGTTCAAACTGCAGATGCTGCTGAGAAGCTGGCTCACCCCTGCAGGAGGAGGTCAGATGACACAATAGCGCAGGACACTGACAAAAACATGTACATATGCAGCCAAGAGTTACCCAACAGCCCTGTGATGAAAGGAACATACTGCTCAAGCCTTCCCAGCACATGGGATTGGGTAGTCCACAGTGGCTACAGACCTGATGCTGAAAAGCTTTCTGTTGAGTGTCGTGGAATCATAGAATGCTCTGAGTTGCAAGAGACCTTAAAGATTATCTAGTTCTAACCTCCCTGCCATGGGCAGGGACACTCTTCATTAGATCAGGTTGCTCAGAGCTCCATCCAGCTTGCCCTCAAACACCTCCCAGGATAGGGCAGACACAGTTTCTTTGGAAAACCTGTTCCACTGTCTTACCACCTCATAGTAAAGAATTTTTTCCTACTATCTCATTTAAACCTACTCTCTTTCAGTTTGAATCCATTCCCCCTTGTCCTATCTCTACATGACCTTGTTAATCATCCCTCTCCATCTTCCTTGTAGGCTCTCTTCAGGTATTGGAAGGCTGCAATTAAGTCACCACAAAGCCTTTCCTTTTCCAGGCTGAACAATTCCAATTTTCTCAGTGTTTCCTCATAGGAGAGCTGCTCCATCTCTCTAATCATGCTGGTGGCCCACCTCTGGACTCTGCTCCATCTCTCTAATTATGCTGGTGGCCCACCTCTGGACTCTGCTCCATCTCTCTAATCATGCTGGTGGCCCACCTCTGGACTCACTCCAACAGCTCCATGTCCTTCCTGTGCTGGGGACCCCACAGCTGGGTACAGCACTCCAGGTGGGGTCTCACCAGAGCAGAGCAGAGGGGCAGAATCCCCTCCCTGGCCCTGCTGCCCACACTGCTTTGGATGCAGCCCAGGACACATTTGGCTCCCCGGGCTGCAAGTGAACATTGACAGATCATGTCCAGCCTCTCATCCTCCAGCATCCCCAAGTCCTTCTCGGCAGGGCTGCTCTCCATCTGTTCACCCCCAGCCTGTGTTGATACTGGGGATTGCCCCAGAGCCAGGTGCAGCACCTTGCACTTGGACTTGAACCTCAAGAGATTTCCATGGGCCCACTTCTCAAGCTTTTCCAGATGTCTGCCTAAGGAAGGAATAGGAGACCTGAACATCCACACAAACAGAAAGATGAAAAAACCTCAAGCATTTCTGAAAGCGAGAATAAATATTTCTACCCTGCATTGAGAAAGAATCTGAGATCTGTTACTTTTCCCACTGCAATGGGCCTTCAAACACCTGAGCTCAGCCACACAACATAGCTGTCCAACAAATCCAGTTGCTGCTTTGGGGATAGCTAGCTTACCGCTTTTACTCAGAGAGAAAGTAGCAGACAACTATGTACTCATCCTGGAAGAATAAAAGCTTTGTTCCCTACATTATTTTGGATATAGCTCAGGACCAATCACTAAGCCTTAGCAGGTTAAAAAGAAAAAACAAAACCAAAATACAATTAATATCTTCAGTATTTGCACTGCCAAATATTCCCCTGTCCTCTCACAAACTTTTGGATGACTCTGAAACCGCTCTAAATCTCTGTTACGATGCATATCCCACATCAAGGGACTATATTTGCTGAACACAACACACCATTCAACACATGACTAGGAAAATTAGATTTTTGAGTTGCTACTCACAAGTTAGAAACTTAGCAATAGGATTTTAAAAGTACACTTCATATAAAGAGGAAAATAAGCATTAACTGCCAGGAAGAACTGACATAACAGAGACACTCCAAAGATGCAGAGATCTTTGTTTGGATAAAAGAGAACTTGGACAATTGAAGAAAGCAGGATTATGATGTTAATACCTAGGTGAAAAGAAAGCTGTGTCAGGTCTTACCGTCTTTTCTGTTTCTGTATTGTCTAGTATCAGTACATTTTATTCTCTCCTTCTCTAGGTTTCCTAATGCTGTCACCATGCTGTGCTCAGTTCACCTCCAGTTCAAGAATGAGATCATGATGCTGTGATTGAGCTGGTTACAAAAGGAAAACTGACTGTGATAATTCAGATTAATGTACAGGCATCAGCTTCCTTGGCAAGCTGTTAACACAGATGCAGGTCTTTACAGTTGCTCAGTTCTCTTTTTTGCTTCCAGAGTTTTCCCTTCTCTGATTCCCTGTCTCCCAGTGAAAATGAAAGGGACAGTGCCATTGCAGGTGATTTTGCTTCTTAGTTGTTTTCCTTGACATCCACTTACAAGCCTAAAAGCATATTTATTCACTATTTGTTTTGCTGTCACAACTAAAGCCTTCCATCAGATACAAGAACCTCACTATGAAATACACCAGAAGATTACCTCTGTCTCAGAAAGCTCTAGGGGGCAAGTCTAATTTACTTTTGTAGAGTCAAAGGCAGGGAAGAAGCTAGTAATGGAAATGTCATTCACTGGAGGGCCAAAACTAATAAAATTCCACAGGAATGGAAATATAAGTCTTTCCAAACAGGAAACATAGGAATGCAACTCATACAACCATAATTCAAAACCAAAAAATGACAGATCTGGGAGTAGAACAATGTGGGGTCAATTTACTACTTTGTCTGAGAGATACGACAAAAACAGTGGCAGGTCCTAGGTAAGTTATTAATAAAATAATTTCTAGTGGCACAGAAGGCTGAACCAAACAGCTGAATTTACAGCATCCCAAACACAGGTTTGTAGAATCCACTAATTCAAATCAGGGCTGTTATTTTGGTATATGGAACAGTGCTTCTATGATGGAGTCAAGGTTAGGAAACCATGGCTACAGAGTCAAATCCAGAAAGACACTTGAGGAACTCTGTGACAACCAACACTGAATTAAAATTCTTCATAAAAAGATCATTAATTCCGAATACCAAATTCAAAGGCTGAAATATCAAGTTCAAAATATGTGCAATGTTCTGCTATCAGGAAAATTCCAGAATTGAGAGTCACTGGGATTCATGTTGTACACAAGAAAGTGTAAGAGTTTTCAATTTCAATTTCCATGCTTTAGAACTCCTTACAAAGCAATGTGCAAAGACAGCAAGTAGCATAAGGGAGTTGGAGCCACAGAAAAAAGCATGCTCAGGTTGTTTGCCCTTACACTGCTTAAGCCAGAACTTACAGGAAGAAATCACTACCCATAATAGCAATGTCTATTATTAAAGTCCAGGGACATGTTCTGGCTGTATCTCAACTACACACTGGGAGCACTAGGCCACTGCATGCAGCAGTCTTATACATTTTTATGCTGCTATTATTACCTTGAGTTCAATATAAGGAATCCCAGACTGCTGCCCAGGCAGGATGTACTTGGATCCAAACTATAATCATAGAATCATTGAATCATTTAGGTTCACAAAGACCTTTAAGTTCTTCAAGTCCAACCATTAACCCCGCACTGCTGAGAGCACCACTAAATCATGGCCCTAAGTGTCACATCTACACACCTTTTAAATACCTTCAGGTGACTCAACCAGTTCCCTGGGCAGCCTATTCCAATGATTGACAACCCTTTCATTGAAGAAATATCCAATCTAAGGCGCAACTTGAGGATGTTTCCTCTTGAGCTGTCCTTTGTTACCTGGCAGTATTAACTTGCACAACCATGTAATAGGGAATAGTCATGTCATATTTGCCTTTAAAAAAATTTTCACCAAAAGTGGACTTCTACCACAATTGCAAATGTCCATAAGTCAAATGCAAAAAATTCATCTTAAAGTGATAACATTTTTTTGTGCATAAAAATGTTAGAGTTTTAAGCACCATTTCCCAACCTGCTCATGCTAGAAATGGTAGTTTTCAGAGAACGAGAACCTCGACTTTTCAAGGGAACATTTCACACATTTCTCACCCTGTATTGTGATGTGGTGACATAGTCATAAATGAAGTGGTGACATAGTCATAATCACGCAATGATACATATTCACAGAAGAGCTACTGAAGGTGACCTCACAAAGGGAAAAATTTCAAACATACTGTCAATAATGTTTCATAAAACACTCTAAAATATTGAATTCCCCTAAAATAACTTGATTTAAACTCTTTCCCAATATGTGACTGCTTGGTGTGCTCCAAACATTTCATTGTTATTCATTTGCAGGTGACCTGCACACCTTATTTTGAGGTTTTGCTACCTGCTGACTCTGCACCTACACTAAACGCAGGTTGACAAAATTCCCCACTAGATCATCCTGCAGTTTGTATATATAATAACTGACAGAAGAACTTCCTTCAGGACAGATGTAGTTGTTGGCTTCCTCACCTGGGGCATGTTTGCTCACAATCAACAGCATTTCACTCTCTAATGGCACACCACTATTTCAGTTGTTCACTGCAGTCAAAGAAATTGGAACATCAGCATTGAGGGGGGGTGCTTTAATCCTTGACAACTGATCTCTAAAATAGATACACTGAGGCACAAAAGTGTTCCAAACGTGATAGCTGGCATCAGTTCCTACTTATTTACTGACTGGATTATTTTTCCAGAGAAGGTTATTAGTTTTCTTTTCAATGAATATCACCTTCCTAATGAACACCTGAATACAGCATGCTACTTCCCCGAAGAAATAAAACTTTTCTCAGTGCTATTTCATGGATTGCAGGGTTTTGTCCACAGTTTCTAAAGTCTCAACAGAAACATTTTAAATTATATAAACCGGACTGAGACCCAAACTGAGCAAAACACTAATTTTTCTTGCTTAAGGTCACCCTCAAAACAAATGAATGGGTCTTTCTTGACTGAAGTGCTATAGAAATAGTACAACCACTTCTTTATTCTTCAGACTAGGCACCCTACTACCCATTGTAAACTTATCCTACTTATATGGGAAAATTTTGGCATTTGATTTTTTTGCTATTTCCCTGTTAAAATGATAATGAAAAATATCTTCTTATTAAAATGGTAGGTACATATGTTGGAAAAAATGACTATGTGAAATATGAGCAGTGACAAACTTGAAAAGTGGTCTCAAAACATGGCTATTAACATATGGCACCCTTGGCAGCATAAGTGGTCATTTAATGAAGCCCATTGTAGGCTGTGCATGTAACTTATGCTTTAACTTTTGTAAACAGCACCTAGTTGCTATGGCTTGAGGCTCTGTATAAATCATTAAACAAATATATTCAACAATTTATACGAAATCAAGAAGCAGGAAATCTCCATTTCCATATTTAAATCTGCCTGTATGGACATCATTATTTTATTAACTTCTCAATAGATGCCCTCCATCTGCATACTGCATTGACAACAGTTGGCTTTTTTTTAGCCTATACTTACAGAATTTTGTATGGAACTGTAGAAGAATAAGTTATACTGCAGTTTTTAACCTTTGTTTAAGTAATCAAGCCAAAAGGGGTCCATGACCAGATTAATAAGACGGCTACTTATAAGGAGATGAGCTATGGCTGCCAGTCACCATCAAATCAAGAATTACAGAGCAAGTATGTACAATCTTTTCCAAGCTCACATTGGGCCTCTTCCAGAAATTGAAAGAGACAGTCCTACAGAGGCTCAAGTGCAGTCTTTAAACTTAATATGAGTTATTGCATTAGCATCAGTTCAACTTCTCTTGTGCTTAAACACGTCTCAGTCTTTGTAGTATTGATATCTAAATTCATGTGGTTAGATTTTTATGGAATACAGAAAGTACAGAGTGCATAACTCTAAAAAAAAATGTACTTCTATCATTGATTTTACACCCAAACAGTTCAGAGTTCTAATAAAAGGCACACAGAATAATGGTATAAAATTATTCTTATCCCTTATTCTCAGTAGCATCAGTCAATGAGAAGCAAAGACTATAGCCTATCCATATTTAATTATAAAGAAGGTTTCTCTCTGATTAATTGAATCATTAAACATGCACAGATACATTTCATGGTATTAAATATTAGTTACCTTCCAGTATATTAAGAAGTAAAAATCAGAGTGGATTAAATGGGAAGAATTATTCTTAGTGTATGTCTTGTAGTGCATACCACCCCTTACTTGTTTCCCAGGAAACCAAAAGAAAGCATAGACATGCACACAGAACAAGAAAATGCACATAGGCTACAGAACAAGTGGCAAAAATCTTGACTTCTTTTTAATTTATTTATGGTTTTAGCTATTGTGCTGTTTATTCTAGCCTTTACAAAAGAACAAATCCAGCACTACTCATGATCTGGTGCTGGCAGTTAGTCTCCATTAAAAATACAATAAAAACACTACTTTAGGTATTAGGAGATACAGAAAAACATACTTAACCAAAATTTCTGCAGCATATGTTCTTAGTAACAGAAGATTTATCAAAACATTTTATCTGAGAACCCATGTTTTAAGTGGAAAGTAATTGTTAGCAAATGCTATGACTCAGTTCACAGGTTTATATATATATATATATATACAATTTACACACAGAGAATTAATTTCTGTCCAATAACTTCATTAAAAGAGAGTATAAAGGGGAAGATTAAAAAAAAGGAAAGGGAAATTAAACATCACTCAAAGAAATGACAAGGCTGAGAGAATAGTTTGGAGCAGAGGCTTTAAGCTGCCATGCTGTGCCTTTCACAGCTGCCTACACTTCATGTCATTAATAACCAGTAAATAAGATCTGCAGGTGGGCATATAGGGCACCCTGAGCCAAGAAGCTGTAGCTAGGGCTTCTGTCTCTAAGATGGGTGGCCAGGCTCATTTGCACAAGGCTGCTTATGTTTCCATACAGAAGTGTAACCCTACTTAGCATAGCTTCAGGGAAGCTGCTACAATACAGAGAATGCTAATTACTGTAACCAACTGGCAATGATGCATCCAAAATTAAATGGCCTGTAACTGAGCAGATGAACAATTTTTATAGCCCTAAGTTCAGGGAACATGGATATTTTGTCAAATTAACACACAGTCTATTTGGCCTTAATAGGTAAATTGAAGTCTTTTAAAACACATTAAGATGTGCTATTGAGTTATCAGTTATTAAATACAGTTCTCCTTTCAGCTTAAAGGTGTACAATTTGAATCTAAAATACCTGTAGCCTATTACATTTAAAAAAAACCCCAAACCACAAAACCAACCAAACAAAAATAAGCCTGCAACATTTTATAGCCCCTATAAGCTTAATTTTCTGGTGGAACTGCAACATTGCCTCTGCTCCCACTCTTAGTTCCTTCTCATTTCTTTGTACTTAGGCAAAATTCCCACTGAAGTCAGTAGCAGCTCTGAGCACAGAGGTCTTCAGGTACAGACACTGGAGGCTGCCTCCTCAGTCTTCAATTCCAGGGAAAGTTAGAATTTTTTTTTTTCAGAACACTGTAAGATCAAAGTTCTCACTTGACTTCCTAAAATGAACATTAACAAGTAAATCAAAACCAAGGCCAGACATAACCAGTCCTTGATTTTTCCTCATTGCACTTAGCAAATTAATTATCCATATATTTCAGCAGAGATGATACAGCAGTCCAGCTTTCCTACAAGCATTTTCAACAAATTCATGTATTCATCAACTAACTTTATTATACTCTTTAAAGTTACCAAAGATCTTTCTCTGAATGCTAGAAAATACTTGCTAAGATGAAAAAAAAACCTATGTATAAAAAAGTTCCAGAAGAGAAATTTTATTGCCAGAGTACAGTCCTTTTTAAAGGGTGTTTTGTAGCAAGTAAGATTCACAAAGAAATCTATTGGTGCAGTACACCTGGTGAAATGGTTCATTTATAGATTTGTCAGTAAGCAAGACTGATTGCTCTCAGGAAAAAGGAATAGTAAGAAAGTCTGCCTTAGTGTCTCCCCAGATAATAAACAGCTGGATCTAAAACCCACTGCCCTTAAGATATGAGTACAGAAATGTCACTGAAATCAAGATCTTTAGTTACTGGTCAGAATTCCCTTTTTTTGTCAGTCAAATTGAAACACAGATGTTTCTTCACCCAGCTTTCTAATACCAAAGTGTGGGATTCACCTTGTCAGCCCTAAGACAAATCTATGAAGTCTGGCCAACTCAGTCTAGCATCCCTTTATAGGCCCTGGATTAAAACTAGGCACTTGTAGAATACAATTCATCAAATTTATTTAGGATGTTTATCTGAAGATGTGATATATCATATCTTAGAAAGCTCTGTTTCTTGGCAGTGACTCCCAGGCATGGTTGGTGACATCTGCTAATATGTAGATACCTCCATCTTTTTGTTGGGTGAAGAGGAATCTAAAAAAATTTCTTACTCCTTTTTCAGATAGCCAAGATGGAAGTTGTGCACCCTGCACTCCCTTCAAAGGGCTCTTTATGGGTTCCTTGAAAAGAGCACACACACCAAGAGATCCCCCCTCTCATGGCTACTGGGACACCTCCTCCTTCACCCCCATGAGCACGGAGGGGTGAGGGGAGCTGTGCAGAGACGAGCTGTAAGGAGCAAAGCTGGCAAGAACAGCTGTAGCCATCATTCAAGCCAGAATTGATGGATATTGATAACATCATCACAGTATCTACAGTTTTCTCACTGGCCCCTCTCTCCGCCTATTGGTTGTTCATTCCAATTACTTCTCTCTTTACTCTTCCGTTTCTCCATTTCCCTCCTAACATAACTCCCCCCCCCCCCCCCCCGACAGATGTGAAAAACAACAGCACAAAGCTTAAAAAACTCCAGCAGTTCCTGGATATATGTTACATCCTTCCCTCTCTTCTTCTTTTGTCAGATCTGTACAGCAGTCTACTTCTTACTTATGTTTTTCCTGAAACTAGCCTCACAGGCTAAGTCTACATTTACCTGAACTGTGGTGTCCCAGGAGCACTCTGAAGTCTCTGAAGTCATGTCTGACAAGCTATCATCAAATACCAAAAACAGGGTGGGAGATTTCTGATTTAATCTGGTGACATTACCATGACAGACAAGAAGAAAAATTACTTGAATATTGAACATCTTTGTTAAACATTCTTGCAATGAAGAGATGGAGAAACTGGGATTACAGATTTCAGAGGTAAGTAAAGAAGGAAAGATCTGGGACTGATGGATCAATAGCATCTTTTATATCTTTCTGGCAAATGCCTAGTTCTGCAAGGAGACATGTACAATGCCCCGGTTGTCACTTCACTTCAGAGGTCTCTGAGCCGAGGATAACCATACATATATTAATAAAATGCAAAACTAAACTTTTTTACATTTTTAACAAAAAAAGCTTTCAAAGATCAATTGAATTTAATAAATTCAATCCAATTAATGCAAAATTGAGTGAAACATATCTACTGCATATACTCACAGGAAATACATTGTTTTTCTCTTACATTATTCTGAAGTTCAAACAATTTCATTAAAATGCACAGCTTTTCATATTCTAGACTAAAAGAATGCTGCATGTTTAGGGAAAGATTGAATTTTTAAAAAAAAGATGCAATTTCATAAGCTGGTAGCTTATATTCAACTACCAGATTCATTCTCAGAAGTGCTGAAGTTGTTGAGCAGTGAATTAGTGATACAATACTTCAGTGGGAAAACACCAATTGGGCCATTTTGCAGGTGTCTGCAGCAAAAAGCCAGGAAGAGCTGGGGCACTGTTACAATCATCTCTCTCTATTGCTTTGCAGCTTTTCTTTTCTTCTTTTCTGCCAAGAAAGATTGTCCAGGATTACCGAACTCGGTACAACTTAAAACACTGCTCAAATTCACAGTAGCATCTGTCAAACCACTGAATAAACTGGATAACCTGGATAACCTGGTTCCAGCCATCACACAATTGAAAAGAACTGGTCAGAGGGTGATATATTTATTGGATCTCCTTGGCATCCCTCCTGTTTGAAGATGTTAGCTGCAACTGGCCTGAGAATCCACTTCTGATAATACAATACAGAGAAGAGACAAACATTTTTTAAGGTTACAGCTGGAGCAATTCAATATGTCCCCCATCACATACACTTGCTAGCATTTCTCTGCTAGAAATGACTGTGCCATAGCAGACAATGCCCTTCTAGATTTTCCATAATGCAAAACAAACAAATTATGTCCAGCAAGTTGATAGCCCATGGATAATGAAGGCAAAATCAAGTCTAACTGCAGCAAACAGATAAGAACGGAAGGAGCAAACAGCTCAGAGGTGGAAACATCTTAAATCTTCACAGCTATTCATAAAACAAATGAGTTATCTGAATGCCCCCTGCACGTGTTTCTGACATGATACTTACAGGCTGACTTTTCTGAAAGTGCAGAGAAGCACTGTGTGTGACTGAGATTTAAAGGAAGGGGTCTCATAACTTGCTGCAGCGTGATTTCATTTTTTATGGTAAATGAGTAGTATATTCGGTTGGGGAATAGGACTCTGGAAATTACATCAGCTTTTTGCAACTTTAGATAAATGGATAGTCACAAAAATGATCCATTCTCTGTCAGCAAAAATAAGGAATGCTCACAGGGGTCCACAGGACTCCATACTGATGCTGAAGAGCACACCAGGACACTCTGCTGCTCATGATTTGAAGCTGTATTTCAGAGCCTCTCAGAAGAGCTGTGCCAGAATAAATAAGAGTTTTGGAGTGACAACAATGGGCAACAAGTTTTGATGTCAGACATTAAAGATGAATCATTGGATTTTTCAGAGTTGTAAAAGATAATAGTTGCTACATGATCCCATTACTCCAAAGTCCTCAGTCAAGTGAGATTTTAGGGAACATTGACTTTGACATGCTTTTTTACCAGAGCATAGGACAAAGAACCAAATGTACTGCAGAAGCCAACCAAGAAATTTGTCATTCTCAGCGTGAAGTATAGCATTCATAGTAAAATACAAAGTATGGGGTAGAAAATGATGCATCCTGTGTGGGGAATGCTTCAGGTCACTCTTCAGATATGTGTTCTTACCCCTAATATGTCTATATCTCTGTTTCTTAAACTACAAGATCAAGCATAACCACAAACACACACACAAAAATATATATTTAATTGTCAAGATGGAGATTATTAGCTGCAACTGGATCAGAAACGTTAATAAAGATTGCTTGCATTGCTTCAGTATTGCTTCAGGTGTGATGAACATGCTAGAGGAAGGACTGTGCTCCCTCCAAATGCTTGGGATCAAAGAACCCTTCCTCTTCCTTGCAGCATCTCACTTCAAAAATTCCTAGAATTTCTGTTTTCAAGCACAACTTCTTCATAAGTAAGTACTGGATTTTTTCCTAGGCAGAAGAGAGGCAGTAGCAGGCCCTGCAAGAGCGCTCCCAGGTACCCTCACCATCCTAGTATGAGTCACCAGGTCATGTATTGTCGCAGTTGTTAAGTCCACTTTACACCCCCCAAGTTACCCTAAAAGTGATCTCTCCCTACAACACTGTCCTAGAAAGTTCTCCCTTTGTCTGCATTCTGCTGGTCACTTTCCCTTTCCTCCCTCCCATCTCTTTTCCCAATGGTCCCTGTTATGTCACTCAACCTTGCCTGTGCCCCCTAGCCCTCAGACTATTGGTTTTGGATGCTCTGCCCAGCTTCGGGAGTTTTCGGGATAAAACCGGTGCGGGCTTTCAGTTCTGGGTTCTTCTTGCCTCTGCCCCCTTCAGGTGTGTTGCCATTAAACACCTCGGAGCTGCAGCAGAGAGCCCCTCTCGCCTCTTTGCCTCCGGCTCGTGCCTGGGCTGTGTGTGTGAGCGGCTGTTCGCCACCACCTGCGCAGGTGAGATCGTGTGCACGCGTGGGTGCTGCCAGAGCGCCGCCCGAGCGTCTCCACCAGGGACCCTGTGGAATGAACGCGGCATCGATCCACCGAAGCTCTCATTCAAAAATGTATGACCTCCGTGACAGGGACTGCAGCAGGGCTGAGGACATTCAACCTATGTACCCACAAACACACCCCTCACATGGCTTGTGGGATGTCTGGCAGAGGCCAAGGGGCAGCCAAGTGCTGTATGACAATCAGGAGGACACCACCATCTGTGATGAACTACCAGGAATCAGGACATGGTCACTGAGGGTGGGAAGAGAAACATCAGAGCCCTCTTTGTTCCTCTCAGAAAAATCCACACTTAGTCACAAATTACTCCTGCTGGGATGAGTGGTGTGTATCTTCCACATGAAGAGGTTTATGGGTGACAGATGCCAGTCAGTAAGCCCTACAGGATGACTCGTGGGCACTCAAGACCTTTCAGGAGGAGGTGAAAAACCTGCCAAAAGGTGGCACAATGTGCAGTGCACTGTTGGCTGGCTGCTCAAATTAAATTTTAATAGAACTTTTAAAAATAATTTCAGCGTAAACCACATTGTATGTGAGTGAGCCTAAATTAATAAAAAACTATCTTTCAAGAATGAAGAATAAACGTAATCTGAGATCAATATTTATGAAGCTGTGATTAATTGACTGATGACCAAATGATTACAAACTTCTGTCTGAGGCAGCTACTCAAATGTATTAGCTTTGACAAAAAAAAAAATTAAAAAAATACAAACTGGGTCAATGAAAAAATGCATTCCTAATCAATTTTTAATAGCACTTAAGATTTTATGATTTTTTAAACTTTCCTTTTAATAATTAATCAGAAAAATGAATCTAATTTAAACAAGGTGGTGTAAGGTGTTCTGTATCTGTTTGATGGTGTTCTTAATGAAGAAATTCAATTAGGGCTGACTTTTCACTATAAATCTCTGGTTTTAAGGAATGCTCTGATTGGCTGGTAAACATTTGAGAGTGGGAGAATAACGGAGGTGAACCGCACTGCTCAGCACAATCTGCTCATTAAGATTTTACACTGTTAATTCCAGCCTCCACTTGCTTAACAGAAAAGGGAAGGGAAGGGAAGGGAAGGGAAGGGAAGGGAAGGGAAGGGAAGGGAAGGGAAGGGAAGGGAAGGGAAGGGAAGGGAAGGGAAGGGAAGGGAAGGGAAGGGAAGGGAAGGGAAGGGAAGGGAAGGGAAGGGAAGGGAAACCATGATTTCTGTAATCTCTGCAACTTTATCAAACTTTTCTGATGTTTTACAGTGTTTTGCCTCATTCTTCACTACATCCTGAGGGGACAGATCCTCTGCTGGCAGTAGGCACCCACCACAAGGTGTTCTGAAAGGCTTTCGTAATTACGATTTAAATCAAGGCCTGTTGCATCAAACACTAGGAGCAATGCTAGAGATAAAATAGCAACGAAAATTTTCAGAATAATGGCCCTTGAATATATTCCCTGCAGAAGCACTGTCTCCTAAGTCAGTTAAATCTATGCAGATGGGTTAGAGAGAGACCTTATATACATAAAAGGTAGCTAAAATTCACCCCTCTTTGCTGTTATATTGCCTATTTCACAATGGCTCTGTATGTACTAGCAAATAAAATAAGATTAAAAAGTCTGCTTATCCATACCTCTTGATGGTCAGCACCGCACCTGGTACATCTGTGGCTCATTGCAACCAGCCCTCACCCAGACAGTCTCCTGTCTGGTGAAAAGTCCGTGCAGACATCCTTAGGCTTAGACATATGGGTGGGGTAGAGAGTGCCTGTACCGCACAATACTTGTGGAGCTTCTTCCTGCCCTCAGATGTCATTCTAGTATAATACAGTTTGTTTAGATAAAATATCTGAACAAGGGTCTAAAGAGAAATCAACCTCTTTCATGACCCTCAAAAAGAAAAAATGGTACAGCATAATGTCCTAAGTATAAAATCTGCACTGACTTCAGGAATAACCCAGCATCATCTATTTACTTGCTTGGCTCCTTGCTGACATGTCAATAAAAATGGAAAACACTAGAAGCACGAGATCAAAAAATCTAAGAGAGATAACGAAGAATGACGTTTTTCTTACTGAACTTTGGATGCCTCGGAGCAAGATGTCTACATCTGAGCTAGTCGCATTGAATTCCTTTGTGGGTCACAGAACTTGAGAGCAGGTATATTCTTCTTTAAGAGGATAAACTTACAGTGGTTAAACTCAAAATAAAAACTATCTTTGAAAGTGATTTGTCATCTTTTGCTATTTCTTGTGAAGAAGACTAATTGCACCGAGTTTCCACAAGACTGTCGATCTCAAACATTATTAAATCAACAAAGTTATTCTCTTTCTCTGTCCCAGTTCGCTTACCCAATAGCCAGAGATTAAACTTCTGGCCCCTAGCATTCCTTTTATTTCCTTTCTGGAAATACCAAATTATTTTCACAGCCAAACCCCAAAACACTGTTTTAAAGAGAGAGATGAAATTTACTTACATTTTAAAATGAAAGCCCACATGTGAACTCCCAAAGAGCAGGTGGCAAAAGCAGCCTACGGTCCTCAGGCAGCATAGGCAGGGGTATCTGAGAGCCACATATTTCCACTGAATGGCCTCAGAATGGCAGCCAGTGAAACCCCAAGACAGTGTCTCACAACAGGAGCCAGCGAGGCCACCACTCTGCAGGGCTCATCAACAGTAAAATCCTGAGCAGGGGGAACCTGTTTTCACCATTTAATGACCACAGGTCTGATTTTAGGCACCTAGATAGAATCCAATGCTTCTTTACTCAGTTTTAGGCAAATTTCACTCTGTATTCCCCTAAATCACACAAAACCAGCTGGGAAACCCTTTTATAAAAGTTGAAGATCCAGCCAGTCTTGTTCTTGAACAGGAAGCTCTTCAGGGCCAACTTGAATAGACTTCACTGTTGCAGAAGTGGCCATTGAATTATTGGAAGCAATGCAACTGCATTATTTATCACTGGGCTAATCAGCCAAGAAGACAGATATTTTATACCTTCACCTGCTCCTTCCTCTCTCTGCACACTGCAGGAAACATGTACAGATCCAAGATATAGGAACTTATGTACTTTAAGCTAAAAATATGGTAACTTTATTCATCTTTATGAATCAAACAATATATGTCTCAAGCAGAAAATACTTAATTGTCTCAATTTAGTACTCTGACCACTTTTTCTTTTCCGATACTGGTTCAAGCTCTCATCAAAGAACTTTTCACATTTTGTGACAGATGCTATTTTCGTATTTTCACTATTAATCCTCTCATATTTCTGAGATTTCGGGAGCAGGTAGTGAAGTGGCTGAAGTGTTTCACAAATGAAGCCCTAATCCTAGGAGATCATTCATGGTTGGAGTCTCGACTTTTAACCCATCCTTTCTCTATAGATTTACCAGCAGTGGCCAGATTGCTGGAAAATTCCCTGACTGTTTGATCCTTATGTCCCAGTGCCTCAGCAGAGGCATGCCAGGCATTCCAGGAATTTTTTATCTGTTTCATCCTGGCTCCAGCCCTCTTGCAAAAGTATCCTTCATGCTACGTGGACTGTGGTGTTCAATAGCCTGGACCTGTTAAACATTTGTTACATCCTGCATTTACATGGTATTTCTCAGCTCCCCTCAGCTGCAGCAGATTGTTACCCCTCCAGCTCCTTTCTCCTTGCTCTCTGAGGTCTCTCTTTCAGTACTACAGAATTAAGTATTTTCCATACCCCTGAAGAGTTGGTAACATCAACCCATAAATTTCAACAAAACCTGAGGCACTACTAGATCACAAATAATTTTTTAAGTATTCCTTCACTGACTAGGCATACAACTGCAGCAGAAATCCGCTAAACAAATACGTTTAACCTCCTTAAGAGAAAACACGTTCCTTTTAGCAGCTTATTCAGAAAAATAAACTCCTTTACACGTTATTTTCAGTTGAGAGAAAATATATTCATCCCAACAGACCTTGTTCTCTAACAGGTCACTTTCCAGTTACATACACTTTTTTGAAGCAGTGAAAGTCATGTCTTTGAAAGGGTTCCTGCTTTATCCCAGATTCATTTAAAAGAGTTTCACATGTCAAATGTAAGATGCATTTCCTTGCTTTTGATTTCTCTTTCATGCATTTACCCTTTCTACTCTCTGTATTGTCTAGTCACATTTTTTCAATAAAAGTCAATATAAAAATAAAGCTAAGAAAGATAAATAACAGGGATTCATTGCATTCCCATGTAGTTTGCTGGCTGCACAATAAACTCACTCAATGAATTTCAGGCTCCAGTGGTTCTCTTTAAAGCTCAAAAACTCAAAAATTTTACACTTCTCTTGAAAAAATTTCTCTGAGCACCATTCTACCTAAGAGGCACATCAGTAGTGCCAGGACTAAAAGAATCTCCTCACAGCAGATGCCCACTCACTCCAGCCTATATTAATTAACCTATAAGGTTAATTAATTAATTAATTAACCATTAATTAATGGTATGTCCATTATGTTGGTAAATGGTTCTTTTCTTATTTGACAATAAGTAATTTTTCCTGAAGCTTACTAAAAAGTGTTGTAACATGCAGGCATGTAATTTTTATCAAGCACACCTTATTCAAACCCGTCCTTTCCTACCCAAGCATTGCATCACCACCAAAGGCCTTGTCTATGCTGGAATGTCACCATGCATTAGTTTCCTTGCTTTATTTGCAGTGACTTACCTATATCAAATTGAAATGCATCTGTACAACTCTGCTATGTCGGTCTAAGATACTTTCCTTGTTAATCATTGCATCCACAACTTTACGCTTGTTTGAATTAGCTGCTCAGCATCATGAACATTTATCTTGTGGTGCAATGTTAAATCACTCAGGTCTATAATTTCCAGCATGCTGTGGCACATTTACAAGAAACTACAGGAATCCTGGGACTGAGGTCAAGCGAGAAGACTCCTAGGAGCCTCATATCCCACCAGCACTGCTTCCCAGATGCTCTCCAGCAGCCCAGAAAGTGCAACACAAAGGCTTCACGATTTGGAGAGTCATTGGCACAAGCTGGGCAGGAGATGCAAAACCTTCATCCTTGAATTTGGCTCCTTGGTTTCCATGGATCAGCATCTTCCACTAGGCATCATCAAGCATCATCACACACAGCACCTTTCAGGGCTTGGGGGCTTATCCCAGTCCTCATTTTCTTGTTGCCCTCAAAGCCACATGGGCTGTGCAAATCCCACCTGAGCTGACCAGCAATGCTGTGGGCCAAGAAGCAAAGGCTGGCCCGAGCTGCCTGTGCAATGAGAGGGCAGCGTGGGGACCCAGCAGTGATGCCAGGTGTGAGACTACAGCCGGGTTTGGGCTGCTGCAGGTGGATTGGAGATGATGAGGAAGGGGGGCTCATGCCCTGGGAGTTTCCTGCAGAACATATTCTGGGAGAACATGTTCCCATGTCCCAGGAAGGACAATGACTTGTGGAAGTGAGACCAGAGGAGGCCACCAAGTTGATCAGAGGGATGGAGCACCTCTCCTATGAGGAAAAGCTAGGAGAATTGGGATTGTTCAGGCTGGAAAAGGCTTCAGGGCGACCTAATTGTGGCCTTCAGTACCTGAAGGGGACTTACAGGAAAGATGGGGCAAGACTACTTACAAGGGCATGTAGTGACAGGATAAGGAGGAACGGATTCAATCAGAAATAGGGTAGGTTTAGATTAGATATAGGGTGTTGAGGACCTGGAACCGGTTACCCAAAGAAGTTGTGGATGCCACATCCCTGGGAGTGTTCAAGGCCAGGCTGGATGGAGTTCTGAGGAACCTGCTCTAGTGAATGGTGTCCCTGCCCACGGCACGGGGGTTGCTGGACCAAGATGATCTTTAAAGTCCCTTCCATCCCGAGTCATTCTATGATTCTGTAATTCTATGATTCTGTGATTCAGGGCAATTAACAGAATTAGAACAGCCGTTTATTTAATTCAACATGATGAAACCTGAACACAGCATAGGTTTTGCAGGGGAAAGATCACCCTTGCTACCGCGTCGGCCGCCTCATGCGCGGACACTGCCTGCCCTCCCCAGGGTGCTCTGCTTCCCCGCATGAGTGCTGTGCGTAGGCTGAGACCTCCATGGGCCCCTGGGCCACCTCCTCGGGGGGCAGCGGCGGCAGAGCAGAGCCGTGAGGGGCCGCGGCTCCCGCCCGCCCTCCAGGGGAGCGTTGCCAGAGCGCGCGGCGCTTCCCTCCGCCGGGCGGCGGCTTGGCCTCGCCGGCTGCCGTAGCGGGGCTGGCGGGGAGCCGGGGCCGCCCGCCCGCGGGACTTCCGTGCTGCTGGCGCCGGGCCGCGCCGCTCGGGGCCCGCCATGGCGCAGCACGGCCCGAGCGTCACACTGTCCCTCACGCTGCCCATCACCTGCCACATCTGCCTGGGCAAGGTAACGGCGCCGCCGCCGCCCGGCCGCCGCGGACCGGGGGTGGGTGCGGGGAGCTCCGGCCGGTGGCGGCAGCTGAGAGGCCCCGCCGCGGCTCGACGCTCTGACCCCCACCGGCGTTATGTCTTCTAAGGTTCTGCGGCTCCGTGCGGGGAAGGAAATTGGTGGGGCAGGCCGTTCCCGGCGGTGGCTGAGGTTTGCTGGCACCCTTGGGATGTTGGGAACAGCGCGCTGTCCCGGAGCGTCCCGGGAGGTGTTGAAGGGGCCTGGGGGGCCCGAGGTCGCTGAAAGGCGAGTATGCGGCTCCCGAAGTGCAGGTTTTGAGGTTTGGGGGGTTTCTCCCGGTACCAGTGGGATAGTCTGTTATAAAATGCGCGGGGAGCTTGTGTTTAAGCGTGGTGCTGTATCGCGGAGGACAAGTGAAACAAAGACGGGGTGTATAACCAAGTGGATTTAAAAAGTATTGAGCAAAACTGCAGCAGTCTGGAGAAAAAGTTTCCGTTTCCTCTCTCAGACCCTTTCTCAGCTCCTTTCTCTTCTCCCTCGGGAAGCAGAGGGCTCTTGCTAGTCTGTTCATCTCTAAAAGCCCCAGAGCTAATTTCATGGCTGTCACTAATTGCTTCTCAGATTCTTTGCTCGTTCTTACTACTCTTATTTTTCTTTCCCTTGTTTTCTTTTCTTAAAGCACAACAATAATTACAAGGGGAGAAATAGCATTTTATGTTTGTACTCTGGCATTTATTGTCTGGTTTGTTTCTACCTCACCTGGCCTTTACTCCCAGACCTTCTCTGCTGGAGTGATAACAAAAGAGCACATTTGATGTCTGAAGTAGGTGTGTCGCATTGATAGTGAAACTAGTCAGACATCTCCCTTTTCTCAAGTCTCATAATTCTGACAGTGTGTTACTTTTAGCAACCATGCTTACTCATTTCTTGGCTTTTTTGTGGAAGCCTAGCAAGACTTCCTGGCTGTTGTCCTGTTACTTTTTCTGTTTGTCTGTCTAATGGAAATGGAGGAGAACCCAAGTGTACCGTGTCTGTAATGCAGAGTGGAAAGAGTGAAAAGAAGAGAGTGAAATCAAACTGACAAAGATATTTGCTATTTTAATCCAATCCTAGTTACTTTCTGATCTAAGCCCTTAAAAGGTTGATTAGGTATTCGTTCATATCTTGCTATAAAGCCACTGAGTTCTTTCAAGCCACTGTTTCATACTTCCACTTCCTTTCTAGATGTTCCTGAGTTTGTACTGGAAGAGGTTTCCACACTCTTTCTTGCTCTCTTGCACTGAGATAATACATTAACATTATGTAAGTGAATCTTTTGGTGAGACATGTGATAAAGATATTTGAATGCGCTCATTTTTACACATGTAAAGCTGTTTAAATGTTGGCAAAGCTGACAGCTCTGACTGTCCTTTCTTTTTAATGCGCATCTTTGTCTCTAGCTTGGAACTTCATTGAAAAACTTCCATCAGAAAAACCAATCTTCTCAGGATTAAGGTTGGAGGAAGGAAGTTATTTAGTTTAAATTAAGGAAGAAGTCTTGTCAATTTTTACTATCTTTTAATGGGAAGCAGGGAGTATCATGGAGGGTTGACATAATCTGATACCCCTGTGGTTTGTAGCATAGACTTCAAATCAAGTAGAAGGCCCACCCTAAACTCATAATGTATCTCTTGCTATCCCTGCAAAATTTGCAGAGGTGTGACTGCAAAATACAAACTATTCACTGTGCATAATGGTAAGGGGGTAAAAAAGGAGATATTGCAGAGAAATTCATTCAATGAGTTGGCCACTCATTGTTTTTAATGAAGCTGAAATCTTGGGCAGCAGGGGCATGTTAGCCCATTTTGTTAATTGAACAGTGTCAGAAAGTATATCGGCAAAATGTACAGATAACCCTTTAAAATAGGAGTGAATTGCTTGGATCAATTTCATGTTTGTTACCTGAATATTCTTTTAGCACAGTCTGGGCTGTCTTCTAACATACCTGTATTTTTTAATTAGGTAACATATCAGAAGCCATCTGCTTCAGACTGTTAGGTTTACTTGTCCCAGGATGTCTGCAGGTCCCTCTTGTTGGTTTTGGTGTAGACAGGTTGCTTGGACTTGAGACAAAGTTCTGTGTTGGCTGAAACAGTGTAGGATGTCTGGGGATTGGTTCACTGGAGTGTGTCTGATTTTCCATGTGCCTGCTCCTCTGTTAGGGCTGTGTGAAGGCCCAGAAGTGCCTTCAAAGTGACAGAGATGTGTACAGGATTGGATTTTGATTTGCATAGGAATGGGATTATGTGGGAGGGGAAAAATTAGGAAATTGCTCAAAATCACCTAGCTGATCAAGCCTTCTGAAATAAACTATAGCCTTTCTAGACATTATGGTCATTTAAGGAACTGAAACTGTGCTGTAATTCAAGTGTGTGTCCTGATCCCCCACCCCCTGGGCTTGTCACAGTCGGTGAGAAGGGCAGTGGCAGCCCCAGCTATTGTGTGACATTTCAATAGCAGCTTCTGCTGGTGTGGCATGGGTTGCTTTGTGTGGATCCTGAGCCAACAAAAGTGTAAAACCCCAGCCCTGAAATGAAACTTGTAAAGGTGTGTAAATCAGAAGCACTGTACCCTGGAGAGTAATAAATGTGACTTACTATTTTGCTAGAGATATGGAGTAATCATTCATGTGCAAGAAGTGTGCTTCTATGTCAGGTTTGGGGTAACTGAGGGTCTCTTGCTCCCCAGGGGGGAAAACCTGCACTCATGAAATGTCTTTTCCTGTTTGGATTATTTTATGTTATTCTGCTCTGTATCTTATCATCGCCATCCATATAACTATTCTCGGGCTGCTTCAGAGTAAGAAAGAGGTATGGCTAGAGAAAAACTCGTTTATTTTTTTTTTTCCTGCTAGCTGCAGGTGAGAAAGCTCTTTTTCTTGTAAAGGAAAGCAATAAGTAGCAAGATTTTTTAGATTAAAAGTAATGGAAATTGTAATATTTAAATGTTTCCAAAGCATTGGTGTGCTAATGCTTGCAATAATCATAAAAAATCCTCCTTAATTAGAGGTGAAAGTTCAGTCTCTCTCTCTTCATACCTTCAGTAACTTGAGTTTCTGTTTATGTATAAATAATTTGTTTGAATCCCAGGACTGTCTTATTGAAGGTCTTAAAAATACTGTGAATCCTGTAAGGTAACAGAGGCACAGATAGTGAATTGGAGAAGAAGCTCACAGATCTGGACCTTAATTCATATCCATGAATATTTCAGTGGTAAAACACTTGGGTTTTAGTTCATGCAATGCTGATGTATGGGTACGATTGCTACAGGACACGTCTTACCTGTTGGCCCAAGTGATTATTGACTGTCCTTTTGAGGTGCTTGCTTCTCGCTGCTAACATTTCCTTTTTCCTTTTTAGTTTGACTACTTTACTAATAGAATGGAAGAGGAATATCTTGGAGATGATGAGGCCTTCCATTTAAAGATGAAGATTCTCTTGAACTTGTGTTTTAAGTGCAGTACAGTAGAATCTAAAGTAATACATATTCTGACACTTCTGTATCTTAAAATACATTTCTAGGAAAAGGAAGGAGTGGAGGAAAAACAAATAATTATTTTAACACCCCTAACACAAATACTAATTTTAACAAGTAAGAGATTTGAGAGTGTGTATTGCAGTAAGCTGTAACAAGCTGCAATAAGGCATAAAGTCTTTTTCTTCTTCATCATATTTAGTCCCTCTGTGCACATTTACTTTCAAACAGGGTTTATAGTTAAATGACAGGAGAGAATAATGCATTGTCATTAATATTTTCTAAAAGTTTGTTTACCCTGCCGTTTTGGAAGGGGAGGGAAAGCTTGAAAGAATCTGTGTCTGATTGGAATATTTAATCCTTCAGTTAGCTGCCCCATTCTTGGGTAATGACTTATTTAGTAGCAATGCATATCTAGCAGGAGACTTGAATTAGTGATTGCTGGTTCATGTTTCAGCCCTGTGGTTTTGGCCCTGATCCTTTTTAAAGCTGATTTCTTTGAAGCTGATTATCTGCAGGCTAAAGTTAATCTGTAACACTTTATGTTCCAATGATACCTCTTCCACAGGGAAGTGCTGGATGTTGCCAGTAGAAATCCCTCCTTGCCTCACTTTTGAAAATGCACATACATTGGTTGTCTTCTACCTTGGAAGTCAAATGCACTTCACTGGAGTGGTTGGCTGTAGTTCTTGGAGGTTGTGGGGTAAAGGAAAGGTACTGCTGCTGCTCTGGTTATTAACAAGGAAAGAAGGACCTCTGTTCTGCAGAAATGGTTATAGCTTTGGTGCCTTCAATAAGAGGGAAATTCAGTGTTGTGAGTCAGGAGGCTGCTCTTAGCTAGCCCTGTGAAACAACAGTGTCACTTTCCTGCAAGACCAGACTTGCACTGAGAAATGGAATTGTATATTTTCATATTTTGCTACTTGAAGGAGTTTTAAGGTATTCATAGAGTCTGTTTTTTTTTTCTTTTTATTTCCTCTTTAATGCTTAAAGGTCCGTCATCCAGTTATCTGTGTGAACAACCATGTTTTCTGTTCCATTTGTATTGAAGTGTGGCTGAAGAACAATAATCAGTGCCCAGCTTGCAGGATTCCCATCACACCTGAAAATCCCTGCAAGGAAATTATAGGTAAGGACAAGTTTAGGCTTTGAAATAACCTTCTGGTATTTACTGCTAGAGGAGATTGCTTTGAGTCCAGAAATGTCTGGATGCCTTTTCCTCTGTGTGTTTTTTACCAGCATCTAAGGAACAATTAACTAAATCTTTAACCTTGTAGCTATTAGGTGTGTTACTGGAAAGTTCCAAAGACATTGTGTATATTAATGGCTAGATTATTCAAACACAATAAGTACCCCATGGCTCTAATGATTGTTTTTAAATCTTGGTTGGATGGTGCATTTAACTGAAAAAAATGCATTAAAAATGCATTCTTATCTGTGCATTGCAACCTGTTGACCTAAGAGAAGAGCATTCAGCTGAGAATTAGTGTACTTCAATCCAGAACCTTGAATGAGTATGTGGTATTTTTTGTGTTTGTTTTGTTTTGTTCATCAGTTCCTTCTGGTTTTTTTATTTTTAAGAAAATTACTCTTAGCACAGAAATAAGACAAAGCTACAACACCTGCATGACAATCTTAACTTCCTCAGAGCTGGGTGATACTGCTGTCTTTATTTGACATAAAATATCAGCTCTGCTATTTTATTCTAAGAGAAAAATATATCTGAATAATCTCACTTCAAAAACTTACACTAACTTGTACTAGTTACATGTATGCTTGATACCCTGCCCCTTCCCTTCAGCTCTGTTTTATTAGCATGGTCTTAAATAACGTAGGATTCTGTTAAGGAAAAAAAAAGTTGAAAAATGTAGAAGTTTTCTTCCTGTTGTGAATCAAGATTTTGACTTCTAAATATCACTAGTAGGTACTCAAGTTGAACCTGTTCTGAAAGTGAAAGGACTTTAAATCTTCCATGGTAGCCAGTTGGTCCAATATTAGCTGCATTTGTAGTTGATAATATGAAAAGTGCTGTAAGGTGGATAACTAGTATTGAATTGAATGAAAAAGAAACAATATCAGTGCTTCTTTCATCCTATGTTGCCTTAGGAGGAGCAAGTGAAAGTGATGCTATATTTAGTCCAACAGTCAGAAAACACCTGCGTAAAACAAGGCTTGAATTGCTCCACAATGAATATGAGGTAAGGACAGGGGGAGTGTTGTGACTTTCCAGATGAACTGCAGATGTTAAATTACAACATACAAATGGTCCTTTTGCTTTGAGTCCTGCTATTTTTAATTTGAATAAAGGTGTATACTGTATCTACATGAAACTCAGTTGCATTAAAATGCCACCTTTTGACTAAGGTTACAAGAGAGCATTTGCTGCTGCTTGAAGTGGTCCCACTGATTTCACAGTAATAGTCTTTCTAGACAACAGGTAGCCAAGTATAGCCAATTATTTAGTTTTGTGGGAATTCCACCCCCAGGTGGTATGGGAGTATTTGCTTTATGCATATTAGGTGTAGGGAGCTTTTTGTTTTGTCTTCAGTACAAACACAAACATTTTCTGAGGTAAATCCCTGTTACTCAGGGAGACTAAATTCCTTGTTAAAGAATATTGCCCGCTGTAACCTGGCATAGGTTAATTTTTAGCATTATTGTTTTATTGTTTTTTGAAAGTGAGTAAATGCTTGAAGGTGGAGCTGAATGCTCCAGTATCCTGCTGGAAAAATACTCTCTTGGGAAGAAGATGAAAAGCTGTTAATAAGGAATGTGCTTAGTTTGTTTTCTCAGCTGTTGTTTCCTCAGTAGCAGCAGTGTGAAGACATCACATATTTTTTGGAGGAAACCTGTTGTGGGAAGGAGAATGAGGGAAAGGAACTGGACTCTATATATCCTTAACACTGGGGAAGTAAGAGCTATCTTTTATGACAAACTTGCCTATAGCTCAGGTTCTATTACTCTCTCTGAGAGAAGGAATCAGGAAAAAGAGGCTTCCTGCCTTCCTGTTGAATCAACTCAAAATTCATAGAGTTAGTTATAGGATAACGTAAATTTCTTTTAAAAAAGCCCTTAATTCAAAATGTTTGTTCCCATGCCAGGTGCAGGGGTGGGCATGATTATTTGTGAAAATATGCTTATGTAAATGCTGTGTATGGCCTCCCTAAGTAGTCTGACCACAAACAACTCATATACTTTAATTGGTGAACAGTGTAGAAGACATGTTTTCAGGATAAATTATTTCTTTTATCCCTTTAACAACAAGCTTTGGAAGGTTTTTGCTTCCCTGTGGCTTCAGGCTGATGCAGCTAAGAGCTTTATTCTTTGCATTTTGAGTCTTTCCTTAGATGTTGCTGCTTTGGTGTAGCTGGAGCAGCCTTTTCCAGGCAGTGTTCTGTCTGTTTTGAATTTGAAGACTTTCAGCATCCTAACATGTGACGTTTCAGAATGATATGAGAGAATCACTCTTAAATAACAGCAAATGAGTCAGCAGAGGATGACCTTAACACTCTTGATACAGGAAATCCTCCCACAGAGTGCCCTAATAATAGATTCATGTTGCTGAATGCTTTATAGCTTTTGGTCTGCCCAACAGTTTGTTCAGGGTCCTTTATGTAGTCAAGAGATTCCCTGCACTAAAACCTTCAGTATGCTTGAGTGTGCAGGTTGGTTAAAATCCTGCCTAAAGCACAATACATAAGCATACTTAGATATATGTGTAAGTGAAGGCATGCATCTGGGCTTGCCAGAACCCATGTTTCTAAGTGCTGTGGGAACTTGCCAGTATTATTTAATTAATCTCACAATTTATTTTAATTCCTCTGAATTTCTGACACCTTTAGGATGAAATAGAATCACTGCAAAAAGAAATAGAAGATCTGAAAGGTAAAAACCTCAGTTTGCAGATACAGGTGAAATCTCTTCTGGATCCTGCAGCATCAGCTTTGTCTTGCCAAAATGAGGAAACTAGCCAGTCAGCAAACGAAGCAAGTACCAGTGGCCCAGAAACCCCAGAGGAATGGAGCAAAAAGCTGAAAACTGCCAATGATATGTGCGAAAAATTGATGGATAATGTGGAAAAGCTAAGGGAGGTAATAAATGCAACAAAGACATTTCTTCAGCTATTTTGTAGCATAACTGTTTTGTGTTAGCTAAATGGGAGTGAGAGCTACCATGACCTTTGGGTACTTCATAGATCTAGAAGAAAGAGGAAAAAAATTGAATTCCAGTGGCTGTTGGTGTATCATAGTATTTCCATATAGCCCTTGCAAGTGTCAGATGTTATTGCTTGTTCTAGTGAGTCCTGTATGTGACTCTTCTTCAACTCCTCTGTCACTCTATGACTGGGTAATTGGATTATAGTAGCACTTGTCGACAGTATTGATGACCAGATTTTTCAGGCTTGCAATAATCTATATAATATATCTATTTTACAACATTCAGTGGGCAGACACAGTACAGTTGGCTGAGGCAGATTTTGCACTACTGCCCTCCCTGCTAGCCGATATTTTTGGTGCAATTTGCTGAGACAGAGTAACTTGACCCTTTGACCAAAAATAGGCGAACTTCAGCATTTTATGACCAGAAGATCCTTTACTGGAAATCTGCGGCCTTTTTATACATCTTGGTGTAATATAAAAGTAAATCTGATACTGCAGAAGCAAGGATGAAGGAGACAGGCATGTGAAAATACATCTGAATAAAATTATCTTGCAAAATATACCTGCAGGCACAAGTAAGATCACCTTAAACATTGAAGAATGAAATTTCAGATTAATTTGAAATCAGAGTGGAAAAAACTGGACTTGTATTTATTCAAAATGCTGCCTTTATTTCTTCTGTTAACAATCCTGGGTTACTTCCTGCAAAACTGAAGTGTGATGTGTTTAGGACTTTTTTTTTTTTTTTTTTTTAACTTTTTAAGCATTAATAGTGTTCACACTTTTTCTGTGCTATAGACTTGGAGGCACACGTTGTACTCGTCTGCCATTTTGTTAATGGGACGCCTCTAGGACCCCAGGAGCTTCAGATTCATTTGTAGATGGCAAAAGAGGAGTTGCAGCAGGAAGTTCTTGTCTGCCTTTTTTTTTGTTAGGTTTTTTTTCGTGAAGTTAAGCTGTACTGCCTCTTTTTTTTTTTTGTGATGACTAAGTTTTTTAACATTTTCCTAGGTAAGTAAAAAGAAGAATTTACAGGAACTGAAGAAGGGATTTGCTTGAGTATTTTTTCAGTATAACTTTAGCCTTAGCAAGAAAAGAGGTCCAAGTGTAGGCAATCTCTGAATTTGGTGAAGAGTTACAAAAAAATAGAGGCTTTGATAGGTTTTAGGGAAGAAATCTTAAACTGGTGTCATAGAATCATTTAGGCTGGAAAAGGGCTTTAAGATCATTGAGTCCAACCCTTTTTTCCCATCCGTTCCCTGGTTGACAGCTGCTCAATTCCGTACGTACCTAAAGTCAGTTGGCTGGTTTAGGCCTTGTCTCACTTGTAAGCATGCACTGCCCATCCCCGTTCTGAACAGCAAGACCTCTTCCCCATGCACACACTATCTGGAACCAGAAACCTTCTTATGCCTGAAAGTACCTGACCCAAGAGTTTCAACCAGACATCACTTCCCAGTGAGACAAGATCCCTCAGCAAATGTGGTTGCCACCACTTTTTCGAAACTAGACTGAATTAGGAAGTAGCAACCACCTTTATCATTTAATGTTCTAGAGCAGACAAATACAGGAATGCACAAAGTAGGCATTAATACTTTGAGTGGAGTCATAAAAAGTATGGGAGTGGTAAACGAACTCCAGAGGAGAAAGCCTAGACTAAGTATACTCATTAAAAATGCAGTTACATGAACTCATTAATGTAGACATTGTGCTGCAAGTAGGGATCCCTTGCAGATTACTGACTTGTAGAGTAGAGCACTCTCTGGAAGGATACCAGAGGGGTTCAGTCCTTGCCGTGTGCCACATGGATGCCCTGCCTACCTGGGCTATGCAAGTAAAGAAATCTTTTACTTGGTTATGTAGCTGGGGGAGATGTGTCTTTGGAAAGAGAGAAAGGTCTTGGCCGTGTTGTCAAGTGGTTTGATGATGCTTTGAAACTGAGCTTTCCTGAATTCTCATTCATTGCTTTCAGGATAGTTTTTTGTGCTTTTATTTTTTGAATACCAAGTAGTTGACAGTCAGCCCTGAGCTCACCCTTCAGTTGTTTGCCACAGGTCTCTAGTTATTATTTTTGTCCTTAGGAATATTGTGGTGTTGGGAGTGGGGGTGTTTGTTTATTTTTTTCTGTTCCTTTTCCCCTCCTCCTCACCTGGCAAGGTTGCTAGGGATTTTTGTATGAGCATTTAAAGTTCTCTGCCTCTCTTCTTGCATTGTTTGATGCTTCTGAAAAAGTACATTTCACTCCTGAGCCCAGTTGCATAGCTCTTTCTTCAGATCTAGCTCTAGATCATACTTTTATTATGCAGTGGAAGCATTACCTAATTGAGGCTATGAATTACGAGTCCTGGACTGGTGCTGCTGTTTTTAGCATAGGGAGGTTGAGCAGACTATGAAGTGCAAGGAGCATATTCTGCTTGTTAGGATAGTGGCATTCATTGTTCTGAAACACGTGTGCAGGAAAACTTCTTTTTATATGAAGTGTCTTGTTAACGAGAGTGTCTCCTGAACTAAGAAGAAGGAATTGACCTCAATTCAAAGAGTAGGAAGGGTTGTGAATCAGGAATCTTAATCACAATGTCTTGGAAGAAAGTGAAGAAAGACTGCAAATAGCTTGTCGTAATGGATTTACATCCACAGGATAACTATGCTTTAAAAACAAGCCAAAAACCCACAAAGTAACCTTGCTCTAATTTGGAATGGGGGAAGCTGTTCAACATTAGTTTTGCTGATACCTGCACATTGTAATGTTAATGTACTTAACGTATTTAGTCATGTAGAAAAAAAAACATGGAATTGCCATTAGTACATCTCCTTAATGACTTTCTGTGCTAACTAACATAGCTGTGTTTATTTCCCTAGATAGGACACTTGCAATGTATTTTGGGAATATAAATAAAAAATGTCTGTTCACTATTCAGTTTTGCAAACCATTTCCCATGGTGATTTTTAAGTGGTGTCCCTGTCTGAAGGCTGTTTCCTGCCTGCACATTTCTAGTTCTGTCTCTTTAAAAAGGAGAAACAGCTTGTCCTATAAATATTAGAAGTCATTTCTGTTTCACTGTATACTTATTTCTTTCCTTTTCTTTTCCTTAGGCAAATAAGAAACTGAGCGTGGAAAACAATAGCCTTTTAAGAGAGAATTTGCGACTAAAAGCTGAAGTCGATAGTAGATCACCCCAAAAGTATGTGAATATTTTAAAAGCTACTATCTTTTATTTATAGACTGTTTAACTGTTGTAGGACTGTTTAACCTAAAACTGTGGTGGTGTGCATGGTGTTGCGTATGTGTCTCCAGGTAGACTTTGGAATTTTTATCCTCATGGACTTAGGTGAAGAATGAAACTTAGAGAATAGCGGCAAGTGGGTGAGAAATGCAACTTAGAGAATTGCAGCAAGTCCACAGTGAAGGAATATGACTTTGCTACAAGTGCTGTGCCTTGTGTTACGTGGTACTTTGGAAGTACTGGATTCATTAGTAGAATTCTACAGCTGTTACTGGGAAATTTCTAAATCTGGTATATGGTCAAAGTAGAAGGTCCATTACTAAGTGCTGGTGTTGCTGGTATTTGTGTTTTTGTTCTTCCTTTTGCTGCCTTCAAGGTGTATTTTGTGGGCTTGGGCTCCTTGTTCAAGGAAAGCACCTGATAGCTTTGTGCCTGGGCCACGTATGTAGAATTGAGCTTCTGCAGCATGAGAATATCATTCCCAGAACTGACGTCTGTGTTTAATACTCTGTCTTAAACAGTTAAAACACCAATGACAATACCCTCAAACAGAAACTTTGCCATACTCATTAGAGCTGTGTTCTAAAGTACCTCTTCTTGGGAGTACTTTATGAAGCAATATACTGATATTTTTAAAATTATTTTCCTTTCTTTCATTGGTTTTCTACCTTTGTTCTCTCGTTTGTTTAGATATTAAAAAGCTAATAGCAATATTGGCCAAAGGTTTATACAGAGGTTTTGAGGAAGGGGGTTGGGAGACACCTGTGTAATGTGAGAAGAAAGCTCTCTGGATTTTTTTCTAGTTCTGGCAACACACCTGCTGCAAGAGAAAATTCATACTTATAGAAGAGCTTACTTGCCAGACTGCTTGTCATTAGAGACAACAGGAAAGAAGATGCATGATCCTTGTGCTGTGGGTACATGAAAGCACGTTCTGCCCTCAAGTCCTCTAATAAGATAGAGCCCAGTTTAAGGTCTTGGCAATGGCTTTTATGGCATGGATTATGTTTTCCCGTAAGACTCAAGAGTGACTTGGCAAGGATGGCAAACTTAAAAAGTAAATAGATATAACTAAATAAATCCTAGAAAAGAAGAGCTAGAAGAGACCAGATAAACTAAATTGATTTTTACTTTTCTGATATCAGGTAAACTCCGCACTGGAGACAATTTCCCTTTCTTCTAGCTTGTTCATGCTTTACCATGGTCAGAAAAAAATATATGTCAGAGGGACAGGGGCGTGAAGAACTCGTCTTTGTTGCAAGCCAGTTACTTTCCCATCTTTTGACAGTGTTGCCTAAAACAATAGCTTGTCACTTTCTTCTTTAGAAGCCCAGATATAGCCAAATGTTATTACAAATTGGACAGTGCTGGGGTCTGTCTTGCAATCCAGATGCCCACTAGATTGGCCTGTCTGTATCTCTCCTATTATTTTTTTATTATTATTTTTTTAGTCTCCTGAACAAATACCACATCCTGCCTGCCTATTGGGAATTATCTTTGGCCCATACTAACTCCAGAGCTGTGCATGGGATTTAGGACATGAATTGAATCAGGCTTAAACTGGGCTAGGAACAGTTCAAGCACTTCAGGAGTTTGTGTGTCTGTACCCTGATTCTCCTATACTGAATTTTTCCTTTTCTTTGAGCCCAGTGGTGTGCTACAAGAATTTAGGTATGTGCAAGGAAAAACTTGTCCTGGAAGAAACCCTTCAGCACATTAAATTTAGCAATTTTGGTTCATCCAGCCTATACCCATTCATTCCTCATCATGTCTGAAATACTGAATTTGTCCAGGTCTTCTAGGTACGTGCGACTTGAGAGAGAAAGTAAACTTGTGTTTATTTGGTTTTGCTCTGCATTCAAGAATCTCCAGTGTCGTTGGTTTTCTGAAGTCATAATGCTTAGAACTGGTACTAGACTACAAGTGAAGTCTTGGTAGCACTAACTAGAGCAGAAAAACTGTCTTCTGTCTTCTATAACATCTTATATTTGCAATACCTTTTTTTGTTGCTTCCTTTTACCTGACACTTCTGCCACAAATGGCCACTTCTGCCAAATTGCTGTTTAGAAAGTTACCTTCCTACCTCATTTTGCATTTGTGGTTTTAATGTCCCCTTTCAAAGTGTGGGAATTAACCCATTTATTGGCTTTCTTCAGGTTGATGTTTTGATGAATATAAAGTTTCATTCTTTCAAATCCCAGGTACATCCTTCAGATGGTGAGAAGTCTCTCCAGTGTTAATGTTGGTAGCAGAATTTTTAAATTAGCTTTCATCCTTGTGGTCACTAGTCTGGTCAATATCCAAATCAGACCTAACATCAAGACATTTTTTAAATGTTGTTTCAGCTCTGATGGCAAACTTTGATAACATTTAAAAGGTCTTTCAGCTAGGCTTCACACTTTGAACAGGGCTTGCAATAAATGGGTTTTTTCACTTGCTTATGAAATCAGAATTGAAGGCATAAATATCAGAGCCCAACAATGTCACTAGAATGAAATGTTTCTGTGCAAGTACATGGATTTGACAGTATAGTTATGCCAGTGGGCTTTATTCAGAAGTTTTCAGAAGGTAATTTTTGGAAAAGTTTTTGAATGAGTCTCTAGCGCAATTTAAAATAGCTACTGAATTGGATCTTTGTAATTTAATGTCACCACCGTTGTTTCATTTTTCATACGTTCCTTACCTTCAGATTCTCAGGTATGGATTCATGCTTAAACAACTAACTAAAGTAACTGAATAAAACTGGTATCAAAGTATTTTGTAAAGGTTTTGTCAGTATTCAGTCCCCGTGTCCCAAGTGTAGTGCATTTTGCGCATGATGACATTGGAGCTAAATAGTACAACATAAATTGTTTTAGTGGACTTAGCTTTAGAGAAGAGGGAACACTAATGGCAGGTGAATGATCCCTTTGTAACACAAACTACCTCCTGCATCACAGGGAAAAGTATAATTAGCCTTCTTCAGTGGTCAATAAAAAACTTTCCTTTTATCATAGACTTGAATTGTTTTTTCTTTGTTCTTATCCATTAAAACCTGAATGTCATGTATGTCAATAAAATCAATATTTCAGCCATGTCAGGAATTTTTATACATGTTTTAAACTGATGATGCTGATTTATTGATTAGCTTTTCTTTTTTTCCTTGAAACATTTTTGAGACTAGACTTTCACCAGAATACCATACCATCATATAGTTGGGACACAGGTCTGAAAGACAAACAAGGGTAAGTTTCTTGCTCTGATTCTTACCGAAGACCTGCATTAGTCTTCCATTTCTCAGGCAAATCAGACTGATTTGTGGTTGGTGTGTGTTCTTTCTTTACCTTTTCTCCTGATGAACTTTCAACTACTTCCGTGTTCCCGATACAGAACAAAAAAACTTCTAAAACTTAAGTTTTGCCGGATAATAAAGCCCTGTTACTTCCAGCTCTACTTGAAATAGAAAACTGTTAGGTCTGTTGGCAGGACACAGTGGATCTAAAAGCGTTTTTGGCAAAGGGATGTTTGCTTTTTACCTGAAGGAAAATAACTAGCAAGTCCATCTACTCCCGGGTATAGTGTATTTTATGAATGGTTAGATTCAGATTGGCTTGAACCAGACTTCTAGGCTTCCTAGGAGTCTTTTACCTAAATATTTAATTCCTTCTGCCAGTTAAAATCCCAGTCTGAAACTATCTGTAACATGCATAAAATTGTTGCATTATCTCTTTTCTCTGGTTTTGTGAGTTGTTTTATTGTTGCAGTTTAGGGGGGGAGGAGCAGTCCTTCTTCACTTTTACTGTTTATCTTGTCTAGATTTGTGATTTCAAGTACACTGAAATTTAAAGCTGTTGACTTTCTAGGCCATTCTGTACAACGTTCAATTTTCACCTAACTCAAATACATTTCTGCACATACCAGGCTATTAAATTCAGTCTGCATTTCACTGGGCCTACAAATAGATTTCTAAAAACTTGTGTCCAGGGTGCAGAGGGTAAAAGTATTAGTGTCTTCCCTGATAGAAAACTGGGCTATGGTCTCCCCTCTGTGCAAGTTTGCTGGTCCAGAGGAGTGACCATTTTTGAAGACTAGCTGCAGTGTGGCCTTAGAAGTAAAGTAAGGGAAAGTACTATATAATAGCCTTCAAAATAACTCTGAGTTCTTGAGCATTAAATCCTGAGAAAGTGCCCACTTCAGGCATGAAGATCTAAACCTTAGTCAGGTGGGCAAGGACATTCAGATCACACTCTGGTTTTGTGGGTTTTCCAGTAGGGATTTTTTTTCAGTAGTTCTGAAGTAATTCTTTCTAGCTTGTGCTGTTTGCTGACCCTGGTGATAATCTGCCTTTCTTACATGGAAGACCAGGGATGATTCACTGAAAGATGTTAAAATGCTTGGAGAGGCTTTGCATATTTGTCTAAATTCAGCCAATTCCCTAAGTGAAAGGAGAAGCTCATTTCAAACAATGCACCTGACTTGCCTGTTCCCAGTGGATGGTATGTCTTGACTTCTTGTGTTTGGGTTTTTTTTTTTGCTTGTTAGGAAAAGGCCCTCATCTGACAGTAACTGGTTTTTAGTTCTGATGTCTATGCAAATATGACATACTTTTAAGGCAGTTGTGTAAAACCTGGGATTTCTGCAGATCACCTTTCATAGGTAATGTAGAGGAGAATTGCAGAACTTGTACAGCTGGTACATTACATCACCAAAGAACTGGAGAAACTAATAGGTCTTTCAGCTGGTTTGTTCTTGAATATCCTGCCTTTCTTCCCATCTAACTGCAGAACCCAAGGGAAAATCTGTATTGAAATGATGGGACTGGGTTTGGTTATACACTCTGGCATTGCCCTTATCTCAAACTGTAATAAGCCCTGACTGTACCTTGTTGTTTTCCACTTTCCACCCTTTGTTTCCTTTGGGGGATGGATCATGCTCATGCATCCTGAACTTCCGGGTGGTCCCCAGCCTGGGCCATCAGGTGATTAGAACTGGAGAGTCAATTTCCATAGCACCTATGCAGCCCCAGTCTTCAGGAAGTGGTTATACAAGAAAATTGTTTGTTGCAGCTGCTTGCTGTCCAGAAAGAGAAGAGTTTGTATGAGGTTGTGTGGTTTAAACTGACTTAAGGACTCAACCTGACAGACAATGCTGCAGTTAGTGGTCACTGATGTGTTATTTTATGTGTAAAATAAAACTCTAAAGCTGAATTTGGAGAACTGATAGGTAAGAAGAGAAGAAACAACTTAAAAATTGGTTCAACTTCCCAAACAGTTTCTAAATGGACTTCTTCAGAAGTTGTCATGGTTTAACCCACGCAGCAACTAAGTCCCACATAGCCTCTCACTCCCCTCTCAGGGCAGAGAAGCAGAGAAGTAAAAGTGAAAAAACACATGGGTTAAAATAAAGACAGTTAAGTGGAGAAAGAAAAGCTGTGCACAAGCACAGCAAACCAAGGAATTTATTCACCACTTCCCAGAGGCAGGCAGGTGTTTAGACATCTCCAGGAAAGCAGGTCTCCATCTGTGCCTAACAGTGACTCAGGAAACAAACACCATCATTTAGAACATCCCACCTTTACTTCTTCTTTTCCCAGCTTTATATTCTGAGCATAATGAGTTGTGGTCTGGAATATACCTTTGGTGCGTTGGGATCAGCTGCCCCAGCTGTGTCCCTTCCCAACTTCTTGTACACCCCCAGCCTCCTCACTGGTGGGTTGAGAGGCAGAAAATGCCTCAGTTGTAAGAACTGCACAGGAGCAACTAAAACATCCCTGTGTTATCAGCATTGTTTCCATCACAAATCCAAAACATAACCCCATACTAGCTACTGTGAAGAAGAGTAACTGTATCCCAGCTAAAAGCAGGATAGGAGTACTCAAATATAACTGAGGGAGCAGTTGTGGAATAATGCAAAGGAGGATGACTCCCACAATATTAGTTCTTGCTCACTGTAGATGAGAGATGACTGCAGCTTTCTGATTCGTGTCAAGTTAGAATCATGCTGGGACAAGAAAAAGGACTCTGACTGAGGAAAGGTCCTGAAATATGAGCTTCAAATATTCACCTAGACATCCAGTGTCACCTCAGACACTGTAACATACTCACTACGCATTCCTGGGGCTGGTAGCTGTGATACAGGATCTGTAGATTCGTCCTTCCAGGGTGATATCTGGGGGCCAACAGTCATATAAAAGACTTTAAGCGATGTAAAATACTGTTAGATGTGTTGAAGGATCCAAATCCCACCTGAAATGTGTTCTTGTTCACTTTATGAGGGACAATTTGTTTTTCTGAGCTTGCAGTTTTCTGTATGAAGGATGTACTTGAAATAAATGCAGTGAGATCCAAAGTTATTGTTTCAGTGATATGACTAAAGAACAAGACCCTAACACTCAAAAGTCTTTGTCCATGTGTGAGTAAATGGCTTTCCTTTTGGTATATATATGCTTTTTATTGCATGTATACTAAATACATTAAGTTCTACTGAAGAATTTAATCACCTTGTTACCAAGCGTGACATAATTCAGATGCTTCAGGAAATAAAATTTATCTAGATTGTCAGGCGAAACTTAAATTTATTTTCATGTAACTGTATTGCATTCTGGTGTTACTATCATAAGTCCATAATTTTTTGGCTATAGAGCAGCTCACTGTGTATCTGTAGGGAAAAGAAGAAATCTCTTATGGGGGGTTTGGTTTGGGGAAATGGGGAGGGTTCTGGTTTCTTTAACCAAAATATGAATGTTTTAAACTCTCTTCTGACTTGCTCGGTCAGGCACTAAAGCACCTATATCTGGAGTAATTGGCTGTCATAAAATCTATGTCCTTGAAAATTTGGGAAATAAATATATGCAAGTCTTAAAGCAGGAACAGAAAGCAACTGCTATTCTAATGCCTAACTGCAGAAGTAACTTTATAGGCAGCTTGTCATATGTTACATTTCTGAAAACCAAAATTCCCAAGCACATCCCTCTGCAACAATTAACATATTAGTGATGCTGTTTGCCTTTGAACAACATACTGTATTTTTTTAACCTGAGGACACTTGTTATAAAAGTTACACTTGAGAATACAGTGCTTCTTCCTCATAAGCAAATCTCAGGCTGTCACTAATGCTATTTGCATTAAATAAACATATTACACCATTCTTCCATTAAAAAGGAATTACCAGGTATGCATATAAATGTAAACATGTTTTAATTTTTATGTCAGAGTGTCTGCTACAGCAGACTCCAGAAAATCTTGCTTATTTTACAGAAGCATTTTTCGCTTTCTCTCACTTGGCTATTCAGCTAAACTGTATTTTTGCATCTTCTGTCTTTTATTAAGGAGTGTAGGATTTACTCCTGTAAGACTGTGTGAATGTCTGTTAGAGAAAGGCAAAATAAATACGTCTGGATCACCTTAGGAAGTGGAAAAGGTCTTGCTTGGACCCTGCTGCGCTACAGTGACTCCTTCTGTATCTTAAACCAAAATCTGTGTTCCTTTAACTGAAGGAGGAAGTAAGCCAAAACGTGTTGTATGTAAGGATGCTTAGTTCATGTAATCCCCTTCCCCTGAAAATATGGTAGAAACATTCTTGAGCTGAGATTCTGCATTTACCTAGTTTCATAGGGGAGAGAGAAAGTCTTCTGTGCCTTTTCTCCTATTTCCCTCTGGTGTGCAGCTAGAAATGGGCCAACTGCTATAAGCAATTGGGAAAATTTGTTTTCCAGAGAGTAAGCAAATTAAAAACAGTCTGTCTTCTTTTTTTTATGAAGGTGAAGATAATTGGGTAGAGGTACTGTGGAGGTGAGGGGGTCCTTGCCTCGACTGAACTGCAGTCCAGATAGCTTCTTTTAAGGGAAAAAAGAAATCTTACTAAATATAAAACTTCTACTTTGCCATTTCTTGTCTACAAGGAAGTGAGTGGCATACACCAAAACTGTGTGAAGCTTAGGCTGATCAGATTTAAAAAGTGGTCTGCTAGATGTGGCAGAAGTGACTTAGGCTGTTGTGTGAATCTTACCCATCCCTAAACCATCTATACCAAAGTCTTCAGAGTTCTTTAAATATGCAGAAGCAGTTGAACAGTGAAATATATCAGTAGATCTGGTCACTCCTGCCCGATTCATTTCGGGTTTATAATAGCCCTCACTGCTTTCCCCAGCTGTCCAGTTAATTGTATTGCAATTGTTAATGCACAACAGCTTTCTACTGCTTTGGGCTCATGACTTGAAGAAGCAGAATATGGTTTGATTGCTGGAAATACATGCGTGGATCCATGGCTATTTTGCCATCATAGTTGCAGGCCACAGATAACACCACCTTCAGATTTCACTGGTCCAAGAGTTGCAGTGGGAGCATTTTGTGAAGAGCGGAGGTGACAGAATGGGGAAAATGGAATATGAATTCAGTGTGACTCTGAGGGAGGGACAGGCAGACAGACAAACAAGGTAGAAATTTCAGGCAGTGTTTGTGTGGAAAGAGTAAATATAAACCTGTGCTGTAACATGGAGATGCAAGATGGAAAATGGAAATTCAGTGTAAGCCCACATACAGAATTGTCCTTTCTTTGTGATATGCCAGAGTTGTAGGGTGGCTGCAGGTCCTTCCCTCCTTTTTAATAATATCAGGACTTTAATTGTTTTTTCTTTCTGTAAATTGAAAGCCTTGGATGGAGCAGGGAATTCCCTGGTGCTCACCTGTCAGTGACAGGTTAGAATTAGTCAGAGCATGTAGCTGAAACCTTCACCTGCCCTCTGGGGAAGGTCAGTCTTGAAAGCTTGTGGAGGATGAGGGGAAGGCAAGTCCTTGTCTTGGCAGTTGAAAATGTGCTCAAGCTGGAAACCTCACGAGCACACAACTTTCACAAACCACAAGCAGCAGGTTTTTGTATTGGAGTTGAGATACAAAGCAGATTGTTCTGGTTGTAAAGCTCAGAAAAACAGGTAACTCTTAAATAAGTGGGTCTACCATGCACAGGATGGATGGGGAAAAGCTGTGTATCTAATGGGAACATAATTGAAATGGTCTATATAAGTATTTAAACCACCTCAAAGGACTAATGCAATTTCGGCATTTTGTATCAGCATTTTGTTTTTGACAAGGTGACATTGTGAAAGAAATGTATTGTAAAACACTGCTGTACTGTAGGAAAATGATTGAATGTAAATATTTCAAGATGTGGACCACTGTTCAAATGTTATCATAAATCTTTGCCATTGTTTTAGGGGATAATTCTTCATGCATATTTGAGTTGAATTGATAGAACCAACCCCTGGAAGGGTAATCTGCTTGTTATTGCCTTGCTACCACTAATACTTTCATTTTGTCTTTTCATGTATCACCTCCACCTGTATGTTATTTGTGATGCTTGGTTATATGTGATGATTTCAGTAATTTTTTCATAACTAGCAGAGAAAAGTTCTGACTTTTGGTTTCAAATTACAGAGTGTTTAATAGCTTTGTTCTGTCTTGAAATGAGCTTGCAAACCTTCACAAGAATGTTTTTTTCCAGCTTAATATTTTCTTTCTTGTTTACTTACTGCAGGTTTGGTAGGTTTACAGTAGCTGCGCTTCATTCCAAGGTGGAACAAAGTGAACGTGAAATAAACCGTCTGAAAAAGGCACTGGAAAGAAGCGATAAATATATAGAAGAAATAGAGTGTCAGCTTTTACAGCTGAAAAATGCAGGCGAAGGAAGTCAGACAGTGAGTGCTGTTAGTGAGAGAGTGCTTTCCACAGATGCTGAAGGAGGTGAGAGCAGTGAAGATACAACTTGTTTGAAAACACAAGCTGAGGAGAAAAAGTCTTTGAATACCAGTCAAAGTCCTGACAGTCTTGAGCAGCTGACAAGTGGTGGAACTTGTTTAAGCTCTTCTAGTCACAATGGCTTGAATAGCTCAAATACCCAGTGTGCCCCAAAGAAAGGACTATTTCCAGGATGTCACAGGGTTCTCCTGGATGAAAATAGCACAAATATGGATGCCTGCTTAGAAGACCAGTGGAATAAAATTGAGGAATGTACCCCATACAAAGATGAAGAACTTTATGATCTTCCACCACCATGCACTCCTTTTCTGTCTCTCAGTCGCCTTCAATTGAACACTCCTGATGGAAAAGAAAATGCAAGAAAACCGTCAACGTTCCTGAGAAAACTGAAATTTGAAGAGTTTCATGACACTTCAGATGATTGCAGCAAAGATTCTTCCGAGCACAGCACAAGCAGCTGTAATAGCAGAAAGAAGCTAAACTGTTTTACTGCGGGAAAATCAGGGGTTTGGGGCACCTGCCCAACAAATTTTGCTGAGAACTTAGATTTTGATGGATCAGAGCAAAATTCAGTAGCTGGTGAGTCAGATGAGACAACAGCAAAGTCCAGTGATAAAACAAGTTCTTGCTTACCTAAGAGGTTACATACTCTCTGCTGTTCCGAAATGAACCGCACAAGAACCTCCAGCGAGGCTTCTATGGATGCTGCCTACCTCGATAAAATTTCTGAGTTGGACTCAATGATGTCTGAGTCAGACAACAGCAAGAGTCCATGCTATAATTTCAAATCCTCTGATCTTGAAGGTTCTTCAAAGTCAACAGAGAGCACTAAGCTTCTGAATGGAACTGAGAAGAATCTGGAAGAGATGAATGAGGAGCAGAGTATGAAGTGTCCAGAGACAAGCGATCTGGCAGCTGACAGAACTGGCTGGAAACGTGCTATGTTTTCCAACCTCTCCCCATCTGACCTAGATATGAATGACCACTTTCCACTGTTTACGGGCCAGAATGTGGTGGCTAATGATGCCAAACCTCCAAACTCTTTGTTTCAAAGGGACTTTTCCCCAGATGTACTGTTCAGTAACTCACAAAGGTTATTTGAGGAACAGAAGTTTGGTTCATGTTTTTTAAAGATGCCATCTGATCTGCAAGGTCAGATTATTCCTCCTTGGGTGTCTTCCTTTACAGCTGAAAGGAAAAGTAAAAATGTCAGTCAGTCAACCAAGAGGAAAATTCAAAACAGCCTTTCCAGTGCTAGTCCATCAAAAGCCACCAAAAACTGATTCTGCTTGGAAATCAAACGTGACTCAAAGTTGTAAACCTGCAAATGTTTAATATTTACAGATGAACTTAATTTTTAATGACTTCCATGCCATCCGATCCTGTTGTTTTCGGCTGTGTGAAAACCGAATGTTCCCCTGCCCATTTCAAACTCTTTCCTAAGGAGGAACCATTCCAGATTCTTTTCTTTGACTGGGCATTTTATTTACCTGGGGGCTTGGGAGTTTTTGATGCCCTTTAAGTTTTCAGATTACATGATCTTCCAATTGTCAGCACAGCTAATGGCTTCTTGACAGTTCTAAGTGGTCTTGTCAAATTAGTCATTTATGTAAGAATTAGTTTTAAAGGTTACGTTTCCCATTCCTAAAGATTACATTTTGTGTATGTAAGGCAGCTACTGGCCATATATCCTATGGAATCATGAAATTGCTATAAAACATTGTCAGTTTTGCCATAAAACTTGCCTCCCAGAGGAAATGTTCCTGCTTGGACTGTTTCATAGCGCTTTACTGTACTGAAACTCTTGTTTTAAGTGGGTGTAAGTAGCAGCCTCTTTCTTTTCAGGGTCACAGCACTTCAGTCAGAAAACATCATTTCTTTAACATTGCAATTATGTCTTGTCTTTTTTTGAAGTTAGGCACAATTTTTAATTTAGTTCCCAAAAAGCATTGTTATTCTAAATGTGTTTAGTATGCCTGTATAGACCATAAAAATGGGTTTGTATGCTAATGATTTGTTTACCTAATGTGCACTGAACATCTTACATTAATACTGTACCATTTTACATTAATACTGCATGCTTTTCTATGTGAATTGAATAAAACATGTTATAAGAACTGTAATCCTTGATGTTGCCTCAAATATTGAATTAGCAAAAAAAAAAAAGGGAAACTTTTTTTTTCGTAATTTGGAAAATAGATAGATTATCTAAGTTTTGTAAAGCATAAATGTGAGCTTATTCACAAAAAAAAATCTCCCTTCCTCCTTCTTGTTAGACATGCTACCATTCCAGTGTCAGCATCAATACAGTTGATGGAAATGGCTTTCGGCCTCTCTGGAGGTGACTCTTCCATAAAGTATTGCATAGGTCAACATAATGTGATGGCCTGCTACAGGCAGGAGACCTAATTAAGCAGCAGAGCAAAATTGGTTTCTTTGCATTATTGTGTTTTAAGGTTTTTTTAGGCTATATTTAATTACAAGATGCAGGGTTTTTTTTCTTTCTGTATAGGCCTCTGATGGCATTTCTTAGAAACAGAGGTCCTCACTTCATCAATACCTATGATATGAAAAATCCATACGCTGCCTTTTGTCCCTTTAGAAAGAGTGATAGCCACTTGGAAAATTTCAATACACTGGCTCATCTTGTAGAGTTAAGTTCTGTAAACTGTGAACAAGAACTACACTTCATGTTGTAATGTGAGCATAAATTTGTGCAATTGATGTGTTCATTCTAAAATGGGACTTTCCTTTTTTGAGCTTTACCAAAACATCATCATTCAAGCCATACATGCAAGGACCCTTTCGTGGTGAGAGGCAGGATGGCATTGTGCTTGCATATACTGCTTTCAGTATACCACCTGAGTTTTAATCTTCACAGAAAAATCTAGTTGCTCGATTTTAATATATTTTTCAGAAATTAGCTCTCAAAACCATTTGGAAATGATCTGTTACTTGATGTGCTAGTTTTACTAAAAGTCAAAAAATGCTGCCATGCTAAAACTCTTTGGGAGAAGAGACAAACACTTTATTAAAACATCCTTGGGTTGCAGAGCAATCACAAACACACAATAAGTAAGTGCTGTATGTTGTGGGTTTGTTGTGTTGTGGCATGGGGGGAGTGAATTTATGGGCTTCATTCTATACCCTGATTTTTCATGTTTCACTTCCAGTTACAGAAGCATGAATACAACTGGCGTCATGCCGGAAATCAAACTGTAATAAAGGAAAACGGTGGAGTTTTTTCATGTAACTTGTCCTTTGAGCTGGAACACCACATACAGGCTTGCTTTTCAATATGGATGTTTTGACCACACATGTCTTGCAAGCTGATAGAAGAGCCAAGCCTAAGGTTAAAAAGGTTTCATTCCTCTTGGTAGTGTGATCAGTGCAATGTCAACTCAAAAATTTCAACTATACATGAAGAACCCGGGATTTCTTCACGTTTAAATTTCTCTGTCGTACGCGGGGTTTCAGTTCTCCAGGCTCCAGGCTGCATTCTGTCAATACTGTGCTTGCCTAATCTGCAAGTGCCTTTCTGCACTTGATAAAATGGCCTAAACTAGAGTTCATTGCTGTTAATTTTTCACAGTAGTTACCTAGTTACGTAGTAATGTAGAACTGGAATACACAAGATCTAAAACTTTACTATTAGAATTTTTATTAAGACAATAGACATTTCAAAGTGATGTACAGATGAGATCTATGATGTCTAGTTATATTTAATAGCTCATAAAATTTTTACTTCATCTAATAATACCTACTGTACTAAATACAAGGCAATTTGCAGATTTTTACACATGAGAACGCTCTCCAGGGCTATAAGTAGCTCAGGCAAGTGAGTTTGCTGCCAACCTAATTTGTTGCTAGTGAAATCTTGTGGGTTATTTTTAAGAGTAGGGATGCCAAAGTCAGGTTTTTGCTTAGTTATCCACAGTTTTACCTACACAAAGTCTGGCAAGTGACCTGCTTATCCATCATTCCCTGAAGGCCTTGTGAGAGTCCATTTCTACTTGGTATTGCTTCCTTGGGTGAGGGGCTACCAGAACAGCTCTGCCTGCCGGCACCCGACACTGACTTGGGCTGTGTTTGGTTTTAAATGTGCTCTATTGTCTCTTCTGAAAATACCTTTAAAATGGGGGAAGGGGGACAATGCATAGCTTGTATATGCAGTACAAGGTGTGCTAACTTGGTCTCCCATCCTTCAACCTTCTTTATTTCACAACTGTTTCCATCAACCAATAATGCCCTTTCAAGGCAGTTTAAACTGACTGAGTCTGGTCCTAATTCTTGCACAGCATCCAAGTCATGCCTCTGACTCCCAGCAGCTGTAGGCTTGAAATACAGTCCTTACACACCTCTTTTGTTCTGTGGTTATGGTTAAAGTTTTGCACTCCATGGACACTCCTTCCTTGCTACTTTTTGGCATAAGGCCATCCCCATGTAAATGGACTAAGGCTTATATGCTTCTTCCTTCCCAGGTTTGGATCAGGGAAAAGCAGCTCTGAGGTAACTCAATATAGGGGTTCGTGGTTATTCCAAGAATTGCCTCTCTGGCTACTAATCCAGGTCCAGCCCTCCCTGTGCCTTGATCCCTTGCAGCAGTCCTCTACTGCTGTGATGAGCCACCTGCTTGTCAGGCCTGGCCTAAACGGGTGGTCTGTCTATCCTGCATTTGTGGCCTAGCGTTGAGTTGTTGCCTCAGTGTCCCTCAGTTCTAACTGGAAAAGCATCTTCATTAGCTGAAGGGTGGAGGAAAAAGCACAGCTGGCAGAGGGGAAAGCTTATGTGTGCTTTGACAGCTGTGAATGTAGTGAGAGAACAGGGGAGAATGGAACTGGGCTGTAAAACAAATGAAGTTGAGTATTCCTAGTTTTTTCAGCTTTTCTCAGTAGAAAGCGTTATCTCCTCTCTAAAGCTCTTACAGGCTGTGTGGGTGCTGTCTGCTGGTTTTCAGGGAGGCTAAGCAGACAAGTAGCCAAGCTGCTCCTACCTAATGCTCTTGGGGCCATCGGGTTCCAAGCCGGCAGAAAGTCCCGGGGGAACCCAGGGGCCGGATGAGAGGAGTCCCTGTCCCTTTCCCGAGTCACTCTCCCCTTAGTAGCATGCCTGGGAAAGCAGTGGGGACCAGCTGCAGGGCTGGGCGGCTCCGCGGCCACACGCATCTTACAGAAAACGGTGTCGGGGATGCTTTTTATCGCGGCCGCTTTAGAGCTGTCGCCAGATTTTAGGGAGAGAAGTGTTTGCGCTGGCTGCCAGCCAGGAAAGCGGCACGGAGCCCGTATGCCCTGCCCAGAGGGTGTCGTGGGGATGCGCCTGGCCCATCCCTTCCCGCCCGGGACTCGACTTCCACCTGCTCGAGCAGGATTACGGTCCCCAGCTCGGAAAAAAGGCTGGGGGAGGCCGAGGTGTCCCCCGTCCGTGGGCTGCGGGCTCGCTCCTCCCCCGGTGCTGTCCTCCCCGGGCTCCCCCGCTCCACGCAAACCCTCATTGCGGTTTTTTCCCCACCTTCACTGTTAACAAAACCCGGTGATTAAGACTCGAAACTAACAAAGAGTTTTTCTTCCACCTTAACCTTGCACACAATCCTTTAACAAATTAATTAATCCTAATGAATTAACACTTCATTTATTTAAACGCGCTACAGTTCATGAATTAAATTTTCATGCAGTGATTAAAGGCTGTTAAAATATGCATGATTTCGTTAAAATTTTATAATAAATCAGGGCAATGTGTTACATGACAAGGCAACTACTTCCCAGCCCCTCGGAAGGTGCTTTGATTCGCACGGGGGGGCGGGGGGAGCCGAGCGCTCCTCTCCCTGTTTTGGCAGCGGAGCGGACCCCAGAGTGCTGTGGGACGCGGCTGGCGACCGATCCCTGCCCCCGCGGAGCCCTCCTCTTGCCTCCCTCGGGGGAAGGAAGGCTGCGTTTTCTGGCTACCCCATCGAAACGTGGCGTCCTTGCAGCGCGAGCGATCGTAGACGCGGGTGAAAGGCAGCAGCCGGTTTGCCCACGGAGCGGGGGGGAAAGGAAGCAGGGTCTGGGAGGTGTTTTGCTGGAGGGGCTTCTCGGTGTGCTTTTTAATTCCTCCGCATCACTTGAAAGAAAGAGCGAGAAACTTTACTACCAACAGGACCTGTGGTGTTTTCCACCGGACCTCTACCAGCCTAGCTGCTCCGGTCTCCTTCCTTTCCCGAAAGGGGACGTTGTGAATTACCTTGGGACTTAAATTACCATCAAGCGTTTCAATTTTTAATATGACAACATTCTACACTTTGGTTGCAAAAGCAATTATTGCGGCTTGTACATCAGTAATTAGCAGGTCTTTGCTGATGTAAGGAAAGTCCTCATTAGGACAAGGAAATACTTTTTGTGCATTCACCCAAAGGGTTGGTTCTGTTTTGTTGTGGGTTTTGTTTTTTTTAATTCTGAAGGTTAATTTTGATCATTTAAAGGGAGAATAGCTTTTACTTTAAATGGGATATTGACTTTCTGTGAACTTCACCAAATAACATATGTACTGTAGGTTTTGTCTCAGTGCTCCCAGTGACACTCAGGGTAGGACAAATACCGCGACTACAAAATGTAAAGCTAACATTTGCTGAGATGAAAATATCCAGAAGGTTTAGAGGGAGCAGTGAGATCCACATTAGCTATTTTTTCTTAAGTCGGGATATATAGCAAACTATGATAAGACATTAATGGTTAATATCATAAGCTTTAGTATATTCATCTTTGGGGAATCCTAAAAAGAGAAATCAAATACAATGGGTTACAGTAATTAATTTATAAATCGTTTCACTGTGGGAATAAGGGGTTACTTTATTGCTTTCTCGAGATAGGCAGTCAGTCAATTAAGGAATTCTGCATTTCTTTCTTGCATTTGAAGCCGGAGAAAACTACGGGAGACAAGTAAATGTGTATATATATACATACATACATATATATACATATACATATACATATGTGTGTGTGTGTGCGCGCCTCCCTGGCTTTATTAAGCATCTCGGGCCTTAAACGTAGGGCTACAGCATGGTCGTGTCGCCAATGAACTCGAAGCCTGCGAGTTTATTGCCATCAGTATTCATGAGGCTGGACGTACCCACGAGGAATAGAAATAACAGCGAACATTAAGATAAAATCTATTACTAGGCCCGCGCGATTCTGAGCCTCGCTGAAGCCGTCTGCCCCGGGAGCTGGCAGTGTGTGGCAGGAAGAGGGGGGCCGCCAGGGGCTGGTGACAAGGGGTGCTGGTTCCCGGCGGGCCCGGGGAACCCCTTCGGGCAGCAGCCCCTGCACTCGGTGTGGCGAAGGGCAGGGCAGCGGCGGCGCCGGGACCAGTTGCAGCACCGCAGGAGCGGGAGTTGCGGTCAGGTTGTAATTTTTAGCGTTGCTTTAAAAGTTAGCGTAAAGTTACCGCTTTAGCTCTTAAAAAAAAAAAAAAAAAAAAAAAAAAAAATGTCCCAAGAACTGCGAAGAAAAGTTTTTCCTCCGGGACTTGATAAGTGACAGACCAAACGCTGCTCCAAAAAAACCCCTCTTGTCCTTCTCCTCCCTTCTCCTGAAAGACCAGACGGAGGGAAGACTTGGCTGTAACTCCTTACGGAGGCTTCTGCCTCCGGGGAAGCAGAGGGGAGCGGGCCGGGGCCGGCAGCAGCCTCCCCAGGAGCCCCAGGAGCAGCCCGCCTCTTCTTCGGAGTCCGGAGGCTTCGCTCCCCCGCACGCCGTCCCCCCCGTCCCTCGGGCGGCCGCGACCGGGAAGTTTCAGTGATGGAGCGAAGAGCCCCTGACAGGGGGTGTGTCTCCAGCCGGGCGGGACTGCTTCGCCCCCGAGGAGAGTCCAGTAGGATGCACACCGCAAGCTGCAGAGACGGCGTGCCCACCCCCATCCCAGCGTTCAGAAGACACCTTGGAGGTGGGACGCTTAGAACTTCTAAAAGTCCTCACCTCCTCAGCCTTCGGCTGGCGCCGAGGGCGGAGGTGGGAGAAGGGCTGAATTCTCTGTCTTTTTGGCCCCAAAAAATAAGCCCGTGAACAGAAGGGGTCATTTTAAAAGTGCCAGTGGGGGTTGGTGTTCCTACAGCCAAGGAGAAAGTCTTGCCCAGCAGCACCTGCCATAGCCGTATGTTCCCATTCCTCTGGTGGCTGCCTGCCCTGCCTGTCTGCACTTCCTGCTTGCCCCCGCTGCCCCGACCCCAGCCCCTGACAGCTCAGAAGTTAAAGACGCGGCCCCACAGGCAAAGCAAGTGCCCGGTGGTATGTGGGCCGGAAGGCAGGTCACCGCTTACCCCAGAAACCCTCCTCTCCGCTGCCTTTGCCACCGCTTGCATCATTTTCCCTTCTCTCAGCGTTTTCCTTAGGGAAACCTGATGAACTTGGCCGGACAGCATCCTGGAGAGTGGGGTTCGTGGAGAGGCACACGGATAAGCACCCATGCATCCCAGGAGGAACAGCATCCCACGCCTTCCTCCACAGGACGAAGACGTGGTCCCGGTTACCCGCCTCCCTGCCTAGCCGGGCTCAGCCCAGCAGCACCGCGGCTGTGGGCTGGATCTCGCCGTGGTCGGGAAAGGCAGCCTGCTCGGCTCGGGCCTTGCTCCTGGAGCCGGGTGCTTTTCAGCAACTTTGGAGAAAATTTGTGATCTCTCCCACTTCCTTCCTCCTCCCCATCCCTTCCTCAGGAGAGTTTTCCTTTACAATGCATGGTAGCTGAGAAGTAGCTAGAGTAACTCATGGCTTAAAAAAAAAAAGTCAATAAATACACATAAAGTATGATTTGTGGATTCTGATACAATGATTTCGATAAATAAGGAGAGCCCAAGCCCAGTTTCAAGTTCACCCCCTTCAGAGATGAAGTTGCATTCCGCCACCCCAGGGGACACGGTAATGGATGGAGACCTGGCTCCCTCTCGCACAAGTAATTGGCAGACGTTCCCTCCTTCCTCCTGGACTGGCTGGGGAGCTAGGGAAAGGCTTATGAAGACAAATGTGGACTTCACTTGGGGTTGTGGTGGTGCTATGTGTGCGCGTGTGTGTTTTCCTGCGTGACCTTTCGGCTGTGTTTATGCGCATAAATAAGAGGCGTTCAGGAGAAACAGAACAATTCCGATGCACTCCCAGGCTGTCACATCCCTGATCCAAACACCCCACTGCCTCTCCCTGCTGCCTGCTTGCCTGCAGCCCTGCTGAAACAAACAAGGCAGCATCTGGTCGGTCACCGAGGGACGGCTCCAGCGTGCCCCAAGGGACAGGATTCACTTTGGGCCGTTGGCTAAGGATTCATACTAATCTCACAGGCACAGTAGCAGATTCACTCCTTCCATAGTTTTGCCTTCGACTTCGTAAGCAACAAGAAAAAATAGAATCTACTCTAAAACTCTAGAAATCCCAAATCACTCATAACACCAACAGTGTCACTCCTTAACTGTTTGACTCAAAGGCAAGAGTATTCTAAGGATAAACCACAGAAAATGGAGGGAAAGAAGAGTATGAAACAGAGAAGGAAGGAAGGAAGGAAGGAAGGAAGGAAGGAAGGAAGGAAGGAAGGAAGGAAGGAAGGAAGGAAGGAAGGAAGGAAGGAAGGAAGGAAGGAAGGAAGGAAGGAAGGAAGGAAGGAAGGAAGGAAGGAAGGAAGAGAAGAAAGGAAAGGAAAGGAGAGGAAAGGAGAGGAAAGGAAAGGAAAGGAAAGGAAAGGAAAGGAAAGGAAAGGAAAGGAAAGGAAAGGAAAGGAAAGGAAAGGAAAGGAAAGGAAAGGAAAGGAAAGGAAAGGAAAGGAAAGGAAAGGAAAGGAAAGGAAAGGAAAGGAAAGGAAAGGAAAGGAAAGGAAAGGAAAGGAAAGGAAAGGAAAGGAAAGGAAAGGAAAGGAAAGGAAAGGAAAGGAAAGGAAAGGAAAGGAAAGGAAAGGAAAGGAAAGGAAAGGAAAGGAAAGGAAAGGAAAGGAAAGGAAAGGAAAGGAAAGGAAAGGAAAGGAAAGGAAGAAAAGAAAGAAAAGAAAGACTGGTTTTGATTGTTTTCTGCTTTCTGCTTCAGGCCACTCCAGTGCAACCTGGCTTTTCGCACGGAGCAGGAGTTGGGGTTGGGCAGCAGGAGGAGATGCAGAGTCTGACCTCCGCGGCGCTGCCCGAGCAGAGCGCACACGCACAACACACGCCCCGCGTGGGCGCAGCGGCTGTCACCTGCCGCGCCTGGCACAGCTATACGTGCAATAAAACTACACGGGGTGGGGGAAAATTAAATTACAGGGAAAACAATAGCCTCTGAGTGGTTCAAACAAATGTCTGCCGCCGCAGGTCTTCTCCAGGAGCCGGTGTACAATTCGCGGCAGGAGTGGGCAGCGGCCGGAGGACGCCCCTTTCTGTGGCGGGGCTCCGCGGCGCGGAGGGGCAGCGCACCTTTGTGCTTCATTGCCCAGGGTCGGGCCGGTTCCGTCCGCCGCTCCGAGGGCAGGGAAGGGGCGCCCAGCCCCGCACCCCGCCCATCCCCGCCCCATCGGGGCGCCCCGGGCCGCGCTGGCGGCCGCGCAGCGCGCACGTGTGGCAGCCACAGGTGCCGCAGCCGCCCGGTGCTCGGTGCCGCTCGCTATAAGAGTGGCCCTGCCGCCGCCGCCCCGGCGAGACGGGTGAGGGCTGCGGGAGATGCAACAAGGCGCGGGGAGGCAAGGACCGGGGGCGGCGGGAGGAAAAGGAGGAGGAGGAGAAGAAGGAGGAGGAGGAGGAGGAGGAGGAGGAAGGGGGGGAGACAGCTGATGTCTGTCAAAGCCGGAGCCGCCGCGCTCTCGCGAGAGCCCGCCCGGCGGTAGCCACGGGATGCGGGGCTCAGGTGCGGGCAGAGCGCAGCGCAGCGCGCCCGGCGCCGGGCAGCGGCAGGCAGAGAACTGAGTGAGGGAGGGAGCGAGGGAGACGGTGGGGGCCGGAGGGAGCCTTGCCGCCCGCTCGCCTACCCAGCCCAGCCTCGGCCACCGCGGCAGCGGCGGGGGCAGGGTTCGCTGCGGCACCGCCGCCACCACCGGCTCCGCCACCGCCACCCGCCGCTGTCAGCGGCTTCCCCCAGTGGGAGGAGAGAGCCCGGAGAGCACTTTTCCCCCGACTTTAGGAGTGTTTGTGGATTTACATGCCAAGCCTTCAAGATGATGTCCATGAACAGCAAACAGCCTCATTTTGCCATGCATCCCACCCTACCTGAGCACAAATACCCCTCTCTACACTCCAGCTCGGAAGCAATAAGAAGAGCATGTCTACCAACTCCACCGGTAAGGGACAGACAGCTGCAGCTCTCTTCTTTCTTTCTCTCCCTTACACACACACACACACTTTTCTTTCTTTCTCTCTCTCTTTTCTGTATACTGCATGTATGTGTATGTGCATTAATAAAAAAACCGCTGCGAGGCACATTTTGACAAGCGGCGCTTAATGTTTTTTTCATGTCTTCCTCTGCAATCATCTGAGTGCCTGTGATCTTTTTTGAAAGCGGTGTTCACACGAGTCTCCGACTTCATCCACTTTCTGTATTAATTTTTATGACTCGGCCTCTGAAAAGGAATGCGTTTTATGTGCTCTTGTGTTTGACACAATTCCCCAGCTGAGAGTTACAGATCCATTTCTTCTCCTCCTTTCTCTTCTCCTTTCGTTCCATTTCCCCCCTTTTAATTTATTAATTTATTTGTTCCTTTCACTCCTTCCTTCACTCCTTTTCCGATCCCCCCTTGCTTCCTTACCTTTCTACTCTTCACCTCTTTTCCTGTTTTGCTCCCTCTTCTCGCTTCTTCCCCCTCCCATCCCCCCATTATTCTACCCCATCCCCCTGTTTCCCCTCACTTCCCCGGGCTGTCGCCTGCTATACCACGCTTCCCTCAATCTCTCGGCTCTTCCCCCCGATCCCGTACTCCCTTACACGCTGATCCTACTGCCGGCTTCTCGGCCATCACCCCAACTTTGCCCACCTCTCTCTCCCCTCCCTCGACTTTCCCCCTCCTTTTCCACGGCGCTCCTGCAACCCCACGCTGTCTCCCCGCCCGTTCCCTTCCCCCTCCGCACTTTGCCCCCTTTCTGCCCCCTTGCCCTCCTCTCCCCGCACCCCGCTCTGTTTTGTGTCTCCTGCAGCTGCAGAGCAATATCTTCGCCAGCCTCGATGAGACCCTGCTGGCGCGGGCCGAGGCTCTGGCCGCCGTCGACATCGCCGTCTCGCAGGGCAAGAGCCACCCGTTCAAGCCCGACGCCACGTACCACACCATGAACAGTGTGCCCTGCACCTCCACCTCCACCGTGCCCCTGGCGCACCACCACCACCACCACCACCACCATCACCAGGCGCTGGAGCCCGGCGACCTCCTCGACCACATCACCTCCCCCTCCCTTGCCCTCATGCCCGGCGGAGGCGGCGGCGGAGGGGGCGGCGGCGGCGGCCACGACGGGGCGGGAGGCGGCGGCGGAGGGGCCGGCGGCGGCGGGGCTGGCGGCGGCGGCGGCGGGGGCGGCGGCGGCCTCATCTCCACCTCGGCCCACCCGCACTCGCACATGCACGGCCTGGGCCACCTCTCGCACCCGGCCGCCATGAACATGCCGTCGGGGCTGCCGCACCCCGGGCTGGTGGCCGCGCACCACGGCGCCGCGGGGCAGGTGGCCTCGGCGGCGGCGGTGGTGGGAGCGGCCGGCCTGGCCTCCATCTGCGACTCGGACACGGACCCGCGAGAGCTGGAGGCCTTCGCCGAGCGCTTCAAGCAGCGCCGCATCAAGCTGGGGGTGACCCAGGCCGACGTGGGCTCGGCGCTGGCCAACCTGAAGATCCCGGGGGTGGGCTCCCTCAGCCAGAGCACCATCTGCCGCTTCGAGTCCCTCACCCTCTCCCACAACAACATGATCGCCCTCAAGCCCATCCTGCAGGCCTGGCTGGAGGAGGCCGAGGGTGCCCAGAGGGAAAAAATGAACAAGCCCGAGCTCTTCAACGGGGGCGAGAAGAAGCGCAAGCGGACTTCCATCGCCGCCCCGGAAAAGCGCTCACTGGAGGCGTACTTCGCCGTCCAGCCCCGGCCCTCCTCCGAGAAGATCGCCGCCATCGCCGAGAAATTGGACCTCAAAAAGAATGTGGTGCGGGTTTGGTTTTGCAACCAGAGACAGAAGCAGAAACGGATGAAATTTTCCGCCACCTACTAGGGGCGGGCGGGAGGGGCGGCCCCGGCACCGGGGGCACGGGGGGGGCCGGGCCGGGGCCGCGGGGGACGCCCACGCACCGCCACCGTCGCCTGAGACGCCGTGGGAGGCTCCTGGGGACCAAGGGACGATGTAGAAATTAAACGCGAACTACTCGGGGAGAGGGGGGGCGTGCGTGTGGGGGGGTGCGCTATCAATTATTAAAACAAAAAAGACACCGGGACACCAACGAGAAGAAGGAGGAGAGAGGAGGTAAAAACGCTCTAGAAGCCCATGGGGGTCACTTCCGTGGCCCTATCCCCTCTCTGCCCCCCACCCCCCGACAGAAAGCGGGAGAAAGAGCAACTTAAAGCGTAAACACACACAGACACCCACCAATAAATACCGTGACAGCAACAACCACAAACCGAGAAACCTAAGTCACAATTTTCCGAAGGAAAACAAAACCGACCAACAAACCCGGAAGGCGAAATTGTCGGTGATGATGATGCTACGTTTGGTTTGGGTCTCTTTTCATTACTTTCTGCTTTTCTTTTTTTTCCCCTGGCTTGGTAATGAATAAGGACAGCGGTGGTTTGGTGCGGGGGAACTTTTTCTTTGGTTGGCTTGGGTTTTTTGTTTGTTTTAGGTTTTTGTTGTGTTTTTTTTTTTCTGTTGTTGTTTTTGATTTTCCCTCGAACGCGGTTTTGCGCGAGGCTTTGGCCATGGGTCTTGTCTGTGCCGGGGGAACGGTGCGAGCGGGGCAAGGGCCGGGACCGGGGGAGCGGCCCCCCTAGGCTAGGGAGCAGTCCCTTTGCTCTCCGTTGTTGCCTCAATAATCCTAGCTAGCTCAAGGAAAAAAGGAAAAAAAAAAAAAAAAGTTACTCCACAACCCCTTTGTTTCTCCTCCCTCGCCTGCGTGGTTTGCGTTTCCAGCTGTGTCCAAAGACAGGTCCCTCTCTCTGCAGAGATGCATCTGGAGGCAGATGCCAAACCTGCCAGAGCGGGGATGCTCTCCAAAAGATTATGTTCAGATTCATTAAGGCTCGTGGTTAACTACGTTCTTTCTCCTCCCTCCCTCCCCGCTGCTCCCAACCGTATGCCCCCCCGGATCCCCACCAAATCTGCTGGATTTAGGTTAAGGTCCTCTCTTGGTTTCCTCCGAGGGCTGGAGGTTATTGCACCCGGTAGGCAAAAGAAATCACTGGTGATGGGTCTGAAATGACATTTGTTTCTGAGGGGTGTGCATGTTGGGAACAAACACAAGACAAAAAACCATTTGGGCTTAAAAGTCGTTTATTGTAAATAATAAACGTTATGTAGAGGGTGGCTTTTGGGAGGGATGTGTGGGGTTCAATTTGCACTATCACAGTCTCCTGGATTGGAAGTGATGATGTTATTCCGTAATAACGATGCTGGTATTGCTAATAATCGTCAAGGTCTGTTACATGTCTCGCGGATTGAAAACAAACAAACAAACAAAATTATCAGGGCTTGTTAGGTAAAAAGGGCAGCGACGTGCAGAAGGCATCTCTGACTCTGGCTCTTGCCGAGAGACTGCTGAGGCTTTCAAATAAAAAAAAGAATTTCAGAAAAGAAAATACCATTCTGTTTAAATAAAAACAAATAATAGACTGAAATTATGCATGACACGACCTGGAAAAAAAAAAAAAAAAAAAAAAAAGGGAAAGAAAGAAAAGGAAAAGAAAAGAGGAAAAAAAAGGCTTAGAAAGATCCGTGATAAAGTCTCGATATTATTTATTTATTTATCTATTTATTTATCTATTTATTTTATTATTAATATTATTATTATTATTATTTTGTGTATCATTGTTTGCAGCGCAAACATTCTATGCATTTTGAAACTGAGCACTAAATAGACTAGCTTCTGGTAGAATCTTTTGTGGATGGTGTAATTTCACAGTTTAACTGCCTGTTTTCACCGAAAACACAAACGTTCTTGTCACGTTCTTGTATTTAGATTTAAAAGAGGAAAAAAAAAGAAAAAAAAAAAAGAGGAAAAAAAGATAAGAAAGACGATTGTAAATATTTTCTTTAATGCACAAAACAACAACAACAACAAAAAGGTTACAAACTGCAACCACGTGTGGATCCTGAAATGTCTCACTGAATAATCTACCTGTCCATGTATGTTTGCTGAGCTTTCTCCTTGGTTGTGTCTTTACTCTATTACTTTAATTTATATCAGAAATATTTCTGTACGCCAAAATACAACAGGGAGATGTGTCCCAGCATACTTACAAATAAAACAAACGTGAAAACAGAATAGTTATCATTATTATTGGGTGCATTTAAAAAAAAGAAAAATATTTCCGAGACACGGCTGGTAAATTCAAGGTATGGCCGTTAGACGATAAGACTAATTCTACCAAAAAGAAAATAGTGAGAGATGTATTTTTCTGCTAAATCCAGAAATCATTACTTTGAGATAGCTCTTATGTGAAAATCGGTGCTCCGAATAAATTAACTATATATTAGCTGCGTGTGTTTCTTGAAGTTTATTCTATAACTGCAGAATATAAATCAAAGTAAAATTTTAAAAAGGACTTCTGAAGTATTTCTTTTCAGAGTGCTGGAAAGGATTATGCACCTACAAAATATGTATAAAGAAGAAAAGCTTGGGTGGTTTCAGGTTTATATGTTGTTCTGACTGGCCTAATTGCACTTAATTATGTAACAAGATACTTTATTTTTATTTTGGGTTAATAAATATGAAAATCCTAAACTGATCTCTCCTTATGTTGTGAATGCAATTGTTCATTAGGAACGTATAGGATGCCACCTACTGCTTCAAGTGATCAAAGAACCTCTTTCTATTTTCTGATGACCTGTGACTAGATCAGATGCCAAATGTAAAAAGTTACTTAATAGCTGGGATTATTTCTTCTGTAGACATATTTTAGCCAAATCTTTTTAATTTTGCCGGTAAATCTGTGAATCAAGACACGTGATGTTCAGAAAAGAATAATACGTTCAAAAAAGCTGTGATTTTAAACAACTGTTGATGTTAAAAAATAAGCACTAAAGGTATTTTTAAAAAAAACCATAGATCTCGTCCACCGGAAATTGACTTGTTTCTGTTGTTATTAACTTGAAATGTCATCAGAATTTTTAATAAATGCATTTGTAAAAATATTATTTTATAGAAAAGTATTACCGGATATCATTTTTTTGGAGAGTCAGGAATGAACAAATAAAAATAATTACAAATGTTGGGTTTTCTTTTTCATCTGCCCCAAATGATTGAAATGTTGAAATTGATACCAGATTTGTATCATTCAGTAATGGCCGATGTATGTATTGAAAAATTGAGGAGTTTGTTTTGTAATAAGTACAATCTTTATCGAGTACGAAGAAAAAACCAATATGTTAATAAAACAGATGGTGAAAATAAAAGCTTTGCAGAGTTCCCTATTTTTCATGGTAGGAAACTGTGCAAAACCAAAACGTCCTGCTTTCCGTCAGATGAATCTGAATACTTCATAAAACCACAAAATTCTAGTGAGGCCTTTTTAATAAATGCCTCGTTTAAAATACTCAAAGAAAGAAAATCGAGTGAGGGGGAGAGAGAAAGAAAAAGAAAGAAAGAAAAAGAGAGAGAGAGAGAGAGAGAGAAGAAAATAAGAAAGAGAGAGAGAGAAAGAAAGAAAGAAAAGAAAAGGAAAGGAAGGAAGAAAGAAAAAGAAAGAAAACAAAAAAAAGAAAGAAGAATTTATAAGGTTTAACCTAAGGACTGTTAAAACTTTTGCATCCGAGGAAAAAAAGTAAGATAAAAGACCAAGAGGCAAAACATGTGTTCGCATTTATTCCCCAACAGTAGGCAACCTCTGGCATAAAGAGCCATTAGTGACCAAAAAAATACAAATATTCCCCCCCACTCCCTCTGTGCCAGGGGCTGAGGCCGCTGCCGGGTGGCGGCTGCCACCTCTGACGACTCCTGCACTCCAGCCTGTGCCCCTTGCCGAGAACGTTTCGGTGCTGTCATCCCTTGAATGGTCTTTTTCTCCACAAGCGAGGCATCTCGCCGCTTTCCTAGTGTGATTTTCCAGTCCTAAGTCTGCTAGACGAGGTTTGGCTCCCGGAATTTCTGCCTAACACTTGCTCTCCGCTTGCTTTCAACTTAGATTAGGCCATCATAAGTGAGTAACAGACACCCACTGCCACGGTCGTATTGATTTTTACTCTCTTGTGATATTAAGACTAATTCGGTCCTGGTTCAACAAGTAAAAAGGCTCCCCAGAAGGAGAATGAAGTGTCCTACAGCACTGACTTTATGGTTTATGTGCCTCCCTCCCCGCCTCCCCGTGTTCCCCCTTTCCTCCGAAGAGAAATAGATTTGTCGAAAGATAATTATTTTAACTCTGACGGACTAGAGCGCATAAAGCTTGATAGCGCCGGTGGTGCCCTGTGTTATTCTGGCATTTCCCAAACGATTTTAAATCCCTCCAGTTATTTATATCTCGCTTTTCAGCCGGCGCTATTTTTTTTTTTAAGCTTTATTATATTTACCTGCTGATTCCAAAGCGGAGGCAAGCCTAATTGATTTTTAAAAGATCAGCAGCAGAATTCTAATCCGCTTGGGAACGTGTTTCCACCTGCCAGACGAGGGTCTGATTATCGGTAATTATGTTATTTAAGAGTTGATAAAATCGCGGGGCCCGGGCAGCGCCGGGCCCCTTCCCCAGCCGGGGCGCGGAGGGGACCCACGCGGGGAGAACCGCGGCGCGGCGGGGCCGCCGCCATCACGTGCGCCGCTGCAAACACAATTACGGGGCCGCCGTTAATAATTCATGGGCTGAGATTTAGAAAATTAATAAAATGAATTATAACAAGAGGCTAATTAAAAACTTTAGTAATTGTTGTCAAGACAGCTTGATGGGAGGCGTGCTGCACGACGCTCCCCCCCCAACCCCCCCTTCCCCTCCTTCCCCCTTCCGCTTTTGGAAAGCTTTTTATTTTTCCTCCTTTGCAACCCCTTCGCACCTGAAGGAGGCTCGGTTTGGGAGAAAAGCAGTGGATGAATATATAGGTCAGCTGAATATATAGATCCCAGAGATGAGACCGAGGTGGTAAAACTGCAAGCAAGTCTCTTCGCATCGTAGCAAGACAGATAGGCAGGCGGCGGGTGGGTGGGTGCGTGGAGGGATGAATGAAACCCAGGGCTCAAAAGTTAATTTAAAATAAGATGTCACATATAAATCTTTGAAGAAGCAGCCGTAGCAGAAGGAGCGCCTGCACAGGAGGGCCCCAGCCCCGCCGCCGGGCGGACGGGCAGCGGCTGGGGGCAGGCAGGGCCGGACGGGGCAGCCAGCGCCCGCGGGCACAGGCGCGCACTTTCCGCCTTTGCTTCCGCACCACCGATGGCAGCGGCAGGCGGTGCGGGGCCCCCACCGCGCCTCCTGCTCGCGGGGGGGCGGAGGCGCCGCGGGATGCTCGCTCTCCCGCGCCGAGTCCCTTTCCGCCTGCTGGTTTAAGATGCAACTTTGAGGCGGGCTCAGCGCGGTGTTTCCGCGGGCAGAGGGGGCCAGGGAGCCCGCTCTCTGCACGGTGCGGATTTATGGCCGTGTCGCCAGCCAAGCCCTGCTCCGGAGCTCGCCGTGGCTGGTCGTCCAGGGACAGCTGCACATGCAAAATCTGCTTCCCAAATTGGAGTCACAGCCCCTCTGGGAAAGCACGCGTCCTGCTTTGAACTGCATTTTAACTCCTTCAGCCTGCTTACCTAAGTGTACCAAAGCATCTCTAACTCTGGGGGAAAAGTGGTTAAACACTTCTTTTTTTATATATATATGAAATTAAAATTTATCAGCAGTCGGGGGTTGGGGGAATTACTTTTAAAAAAATGTTGTCGTAAGACGTTAATCACTCTGAAGTATTTAAAAGGCTTGATATAAAAACGAATTTAATAATTTTTTTAAAAGACACTCGGCCCTGGTATGGTGAAGATAAATTGTAACTTCCCACTGATTTCTACAAGCGAGCCATAAAAGACTCCAAAGTGCCGCCTTGGGTGAGAATGCCGACCGACCCTGCCGCTCACACGGGCTGTAGCACGGGGCGGGTCCCGGTGCGGGGACAAACCGCCCCGAGCCCGGGTCCAGCAGCGGGAGCAGACAGACGGCTCATGCTGCAAACACCGGCTTGCGGAGGGGGTTTTTCATCCCTTGCCCGGGTGGAAGAAAGAAATTTAAAATTGTGCGGCAGAGCTAAAAGATGTAAGATCTGCGTGTGTGCCTTTGGTTTGATTTTCTGTTTGTTTTTTTACTCTATTTTAAAAAAGGTGTTCCTTGACAAGAGGATAGCAAGTCAACATGAGCACATCTTTTTACGGGCTGTGTGGAAAGAAGACGATAAGCATAACTTAGCCCTTGATTATGGTCATTATATAAACCGAATTACTAACAAAAGTTTGTTTGGTAACTAATTATAGCTCACTAAATCTCTGCCTCTCTTCACTTCAGCATAATGTATACAAACTTTTGTACACGCGGATCAGAATAAAACAAAGTGTTGACAGCATCCAGCAGTGGAAATTCACTTACACAAGACTTTTTTTCACTGAAGTGTTGACAATAAACATTTAATGAAGGCAGAGACTTGGATGTCTCCAGACAGTGTCAGAATACTTTAAACAGACCATTAGCATGGCTTCTTCTACTTCAAACAGAGCACACTATACCATAACATTATAAAAATACAAAGTATGAAACAAATAATCTGTTTATACAGATATTTTAAGCTGTTTTCACCAGCTCTGACATCCCCTGTATTTAGTAACAGAAACTTACTCATTTCAGATTACTCGCGCTTAAAAAATGTTAAATACAGTTAATGCAATATTAATCGCCCTTTGGTGATATAAAATGCAATATTTTCAGGCAGCTATTGAGCTTTTCTAGAGGAAGAGCTGATGAAAACAGTCACAGCTGAATAGTGGAGAGAAAAAAGCTCTGTATTTATTGCTTTTGTTTGGCTTTTGGCTACAGAGACAGGAACATTCTAATGGGGTAAGGACATTTATTTTATCTGCAATCTATTGCTACTAGAGCAGGAGTGGCAGATGGGGTTTGGTGTTATATTCACAGAGTAATTTAGAGCAAATCCTAATAACTAATAATGATTTATGTTAATTTCAATCACTTATGTGACTTTATTAAAGCACTGCTGTAAGAGGAATAGAAGGGGAGGGGGTGAGAGGAGAGGCTGGAGAGAGACAAGCTGTGTCTGTCTGAAACCGAACCGCATGTTTGAAAGGTTGCTGTGGTGGGCTCCAGAGAAATTTCTGACCCGAGCAAGCAGGTTTTGCTTTTGAGACTCTCCATCGTCGTCGCTAATTTCTTAAAAGAAAAGCCCCGTGTAGAAACCCCGGCCACGGACGAGAGGCGAAGCAGAATAGAGAGGGAGCAAGAGAAGAAGAGTGCGTGCGAGGGAGACTCGTGTTATGCAAAATGTATTGATTGTGTGTGAGGAATCTGCTATGCTGATGTGCTGGGCTCCCGAAAGAATAGAGGAGGCTACTGGCGAAATAGCTAAGAAAGCCCCAAATGTACATACAGGATAGAAACTTTTATTCCAAGCTACTTCAGCGTGGTGGGGAGCTACAGTTCTCTACTCACGTTGCTTTACTCCTCACTGAAAATCTCTAGGAGGCTTTACCCCAGGGGATTTTGTATTCTTATGAGGGAAAAAGAAAATAATTATAATAAAAAACCAGCTATGGCAATTATGCTTTCGTATTTCCCCCCCTAATCTTCAGTTTCATTAGCAACTGCTAATGCTGAAATGTGCACACACATAAACACAGGAGCACACGTCGCCGTGTGTGCGTTGAAAGAAGAGATATTTGTGAAAGCCAGGAAATCTCAAAACAGCTAGCGCTGCTGTGCATAGGGTCGGTTTGATGTAAGAGAGAGTACTTACAGGATTCTGAAAGGGGGGATGCTCTTCGCTTCTGGCGATTTACTTTCCCAGGTACCTTTACGCGCTTTTCTGCCTTAAGGCATACAGTCTGAAAGTAAAACAACATCAAAGCTCCTTATTAACACTATTTTCCTGAAATCAGAAGATGAAGATACCTGAAACGTTTAATCTGGTGTTGGCATTTATTTTCCAACAAAACAGGCAGAACAAAGTTAAAGAGAGCCGGGGCAGTTACCTACAGGAGACTGAAAGGCAAAGTGCAGGGAGTGATGTATGTTTCTGTCAGAACGCTTGAAATGGATTAAATAAACCTCAGGTTTCTCTGCATTCTAAACCACCCTTTTGTCTAATATAATTCCTCCTTCCAAACACCACGGCTGGGAATAACCTCTCTCCCACATCGCCACGTGCATTAAGTGCCAGTTCCCTAACTTTTGGATCATTTGCAGAAAAGTCTTTTCTGCACTGCAAGTTGGCACTGCATTTTATATGCGACTGGATTCCACAGAAGGCAATTTTTGTGTACTCCGTGGTAAAGGGGTTATATACCTAGCCACACCTTTTTTAATCTAGAATTAAAAAAAAAAAAAAAAAAAAAAAAAAAAAAAAAAAAAAAAGAGAAATCCCTAGATTATGTACAAGGAGTAATGTCGATGTTGCTTTCCACCTCTTCGTTTGAAAGCGGCGCAGGACTTTGAAATCCGCCTGGGCGTGCACGCTTGCTTTTTGAACTCCACCACGGCGGAGACGCCGCGGGCGGGCTGCGCGCAGGCGGAGCGGGGGCTGCGCGCAGGCGGAGCGGCGGGCGGAGCGGAGCGGAGCGGCCCGGCGGAGCTTCAGCACCACGGAGAGCTCCGCCGGGCCGCGGCGGGCGGCGCGGGGAGAGCCGGCTGTCTGTCTGCCTGACTCTCCCTCCGTCCGTCTGTGGCTGCACAGAAGCCTGTAATATGTTAATAGCCGTAGGGTACGCCCGAGGTACCATCTCAAGCTGCTTCGCACACCATATGTCAGGCCGTTAGCCACATGGATCTATTAATCAAAGGGGGAGAGAGGGAAGAGGGGAGAGGCGGGGAGGGGGGGAAGGGAGCTTTTCATACCCCACTCTGTGTTGCTGCACACTTTCTCCTTTCATTTCTCTCAGATATAAAGTACCTCGAATAGGCAGCTGTAATTCTCTTTTGATCTGCTCTTTTATACCCTCGGTGTAACCAGCTCGGGTCAGTCGGTAGCGATACTTGAGGCAGGAGCGGGGAATATGTCACGTTTCCCCCGGCAAAGGATTTGGTTTTAAGGTGCTGCTCAACTTCTGTGACAAAGGGGGTCTCTGTCCGCCCCTTCAGCCATCTCCTTGCAGAGGGTGTGTCTTAGGAGAAGGCTTTTTCTAGCGAATCAAGCATCATCTCCCCAGAGTTCTGGCCATCCTTACTACTTTTACATCTGCCCTATTACCTACCTATTGCCTCACATGATTTCTTCAAGCAAGGTTTGTCCCACGTGAGATCCACAAAAGTATTGGATCCACAAAATTACCGGGAAAAGGAGAAGAAGCAGTCTGTGTAGGAGAGTGCTGTAAAAGCCCTTCTGTACGTGAATTTTTCATGCAGCCCTCAGAGCGTGCCCACCTAAACTTCTGCTTTTCAGGTTCAGCTCCCGAGAAGATGCACGGGCTCTCAGGTCTGGTTTCTACTCTTTCTTTGGAGGACAGGGACTTTGTCTTCAGGTTTAGAATGAACATGCTCACACGGGCGTCTCCTGGACCTCCTTTACCAGTCCGTAGGTGACGCTTTGGGGCACAGCCCCGGCAAGAGACACTCCCGACCACTGGATTTTTTTTTTCCTTTCGCGATGAACGAGAGGAAACATTGAAGAGACTGACCTTTCGTTCAGGTACCTGCTGCATAAAGTTTTGAAATTCTAGATTATTATAAAAGCAGCAGTTCAGGAAAACAGCTCAGGCAAGTTACTGAGTGGTGGAGGAGGGAGGGCAGGATCATTTCAGTGTGCCAGGATCCTGCAGCAGGGACCGTGTGGGTGGATGGGGCAGGTTCCCTACCCCTGATCTCCAGGTCAAGTGACAACCATGTGTGTGATGCAAATGATGGAAAACACCTAAAGAAGAGGAAAGGATGCAGGCTACAGCTAATACAAGGATAAGCTCTGTATCTTGGCAGATTTATATAAAAAGCACAAGATCCTCTAGCTGGTTGAAATTCCCTCTGATGGTACAGAGTATCACAGAGAGGCAAGTTAGAGGGAAGAGGCGCTTGAGACTATTTCTGCAATTGCAGACACAGGATAGTAACCCTACTGACATGTATTGTATGGCGCAGTGCATAGGTTATGTTGGTCAGTCTTTAAAACTTACTTTCGCCTTATTTTCTAACATTTTTCCTCTTTCTGTGGCTGGAAAAATAATGAGTGCATCTGTGCTTAGATCTAAAACTGGCACCCATCTTGCAGAACATTTCCTTTAATACAGATTGTATTAAACCTGCAAAAATATGAATGCCTTTCAAAGCAATACTTTACATAAAGACAGAGGTAAATACACGGGCAGTTGATTCTGCATTTCCACCTAGCAAAGAGGCTCTTATTACCTTCAAATTTTGGTGCACATACCACCCATCATTTTCTTCCTCTATTTAAAAGGTAACCCATATATCTGTCGTTTTAGGTTTCCAAAGACTCGTAACTTAATTCCTTCAGGCTATTCATCAGCACAGTAATTAAACTAGCAAATGGATGTAAATAAAGTGAAATTGGTTTCATGACAGATGAGCCAAAGAGGCCTCTGACATGAAACAAGCCAGGACAATAATTATTTCTGCACCGGGCTATATGAGGAACTCCATCTGGATTTATTAGGTGCTGCAAGTTATTTGCTGGAAGAAGGCAAGACAGGAGGACTCACTTTAATTTGACAGGATTTTTTTTTTCCTTTTTGCATCTTAAGTAGGTTAGAGAGATAAAAATCTAGAATTAACTTTGGCAATACTCTGAGACGCCTCTACCCAATGCAGAAACACGGCAGGGAATACAGGTAGTACAGGAAAGGCTTATTAAACAATTTCTTCCCAAATGCTTAATAGAAGAAAATCTATTTAAAACACCCCTCTCGAACTATCCCCTGTTAAAAAACAATCCAGACCACCGTGACAGCCAGTGTGTGCTTCTCATTTCTACAAATATGCATACGAAACAGTGGAGACAATAGAAAGAAGGCAAATTTGGAGAGCTTGGGGATTCTGAAGAGCTTCTCTTAAAAAATAAATAAATTATAATCTCGACTAAATGGTGTCTGTTAAAATCACCCCACTCCCTCTTCTCTGCAAAGGAAAAGTTTATTGCTGCGGAGAAGAGGAGAGAAGAGAAAAGGGCTGTGAAAGGGAAGGTATGGATTCTGCAAGGCTCAACTGTAATTGGAGCCATCAGGTCCAGCTTGGAGTGGAAGTAATATACAGAATAAATAAAAAAAGGGCTCTCACAGCAGGTGCAGATTAGTCCCTTTTCCCCTGAAAAGATTAGAAACTGACTGCTTTATGCTTAAACGTACTCTCAATTATTTAAGCGCCCCTTCGTGATTAGCAAGTAAAAGTAACGCTCCAAAGCGCTGAAGAAATGAAGCAGGAATAACATCGCTTTCGCCCAGCTCACGCACGCTTTCCAGCACACGGCTTGCTCCCTGCCGGCTGGCAACGCTCAGGCCGGGGAACTCGCTTAGATACACACACCTGTAGGGTGGGAAGGCGGGATGGGGGGGGAAGGAGGGAGGGAGGGGAAAAGGAGGGAGAGGGCAGGTTCAGCGTGCTAAAATTTCCGCTGTCCAGGCTCAGCAAGCTACAGCCCAACCTGGTTTCACAGGCGATTGGGATCCGTGGACAGATTTTCACAGGAATGTCGAACCCTCAACATCTTTTCCACTGGGAAGGGGAAAAAACCCCAGTCTCACACCAAAATCCCAAACACAACCCTCCCCCCCCCCCCCACCCCCTCCCCAGGCATTCTCTTTGAATGGGCTGGAAATGAACCGCGGACGCCTGTGTTTGCATACGGCGGTTTGATCAGAGCTCACATCTTCCTGCAATCAAATCAGAGGCGTTTTTCACCCTTCCTCATGGAAGGGACTATGATAACTGCAAAGCCGAGGAGAGATCCTAAAGGGACTGAAATCCCCTTATGTCTGAAGCTGTCCTTTTTAACACACACCAGACTAATTATTTAAAAGTTCTTGTAAAATTAGAAGACATAGCCCAGTCCTTTAATTAGAATACACTGTGAATAGGGATAGCATATGGAGGGGAATGTCAAGAAGAGGGTGCCAGGGGCAGATCCTAGGAAATCTGTATTCATTTCTGCCTCCTATTTGTTCAGTAATCTCTACCATCATAACTAAATCTTGGAGCACTGATGTAGTTCGAGTTGTTGTTGACTCAACGTCAAAATTCAATCACTGGGGGTTTTGCATCAGCCGGGCCACTTATTTGTCTAATAAATCCGTCATTTTGTAAGAAAAATATTTGAGCAGCCGTACTTGACCTCTTGGTATCCACAAGCCACATTTATTTCTACCAGTTTACAAATGCAAAATGGAGATGATCATCTTAATGCCTCGAGGTACTGTGTTGATTTCTGATTGGATTTTAGATGGAAATGTCTATTTTAAATACCCCGTGATTAAATTGTACATATAATAGAATTCATGCCTCTTCAAATGAAATCGTGATTTGCGAACCCCGACTTTATTTTAAAGGAAATATTATTTAAGCAAAATTGTTTTCTTAAATGATTTGTGGCACCTCCCGCTGTAAGATTTTATTATAGCCGGACATCTTTCTCGCTGGAAAACTTATTTTGACCCTGGAGCGTTCGCATGTGATGGAAAGGTGTCAGACGGGATGGGATGGATGCACTCCCGTTTGAGAGCGCTGCCTGGCCCGTGCCATCCCGCGCTGGGTGATTTGCCGCCTGTTTTTATGCATAATTCTTCCGAAAGGGGGGCCGCGCTGCACAAGTGTAATTGCAGCTGGGGGGAAATAACTTTCTCAAGAGCTTTTGTGTTGGGAGGAGGGAGGTGGGGACGGAAGCATGGGACGGAACAAGAGCAGTGTCAAGGGAAGGGAGGTTTGGGAGCCTTCCGCCGGGGGGGGGGGGCTGCCCCAGGAGCCCCCGGGGGCTGCCCGCACCCCCAGCCCGGGCCCTCCCGCACGGCCCCCGCGGGGCCCCGCTGCCCCCCGCGCCCAGGGAAGTGCCACCGCCCGGGGCCTTCCCTCCCCGGCCAGCGGGGATCTCCTACATAAGCCGTTTTGGGGGAGGGGTGGGGGACGGATTGTCTCCTTCAGGAAACACCTCCCCAACTCGCTTCTCTGACTCCCACCCCTCGAGTTTTCCCCTTGGGCGGCTGTCGGGGTCTTTCCGTCTCCATGGAAATCGAAGGGGCGGCTGTCAGCCCGGGCTGCGGTCATTATTCCCGCATTAAAGGCAGCTATCGATTCGTTCCCCAGCACCCACTCGCGCCGGACCACTAAGGGCCAGGCTGGAGCCGCCGGCGCTGGGGCACTTGCCCGGAAGCCTCCCCCGACAGTCACCCCCTGCGAGCTCCTGCAGGAGTACCCGATGCAACGAAGGGGGGAAAAGGGAAATATTTCAGCATATTGGAAATATTAATGTTGGCTTGTAGGAATTAATGTAATGGGTCATGGTTATTAACAACTTATAAAGGCTTAAATCAATATAAATTAATTTAATTATGATTTCTAATTGCATTATGCATGATCAATTTGAAACACTACATTAAAGATAATTAGAGCAGGGTGCTAGTCACTAATCACTTCCCTAACAGCTTAATGAAAAGGAATGCCATGTATTACCTGTGGGGTGGACCCATGAAATAATATAAATGCTTATTTTCCAATGGAAAATAATTGTACTGTTTAATAGATATTTTAATCACTTTATTGTAAGCACAGAATGGGTTTGGACTTTTTACATGGCCTTGGTTAAATTTTACTGGTGTTGATTGAAGTACTGATGTATTACGAGTCCATCTATTGATGACCTGAAGAAAGACTAACTTTTATGTGGAAGTGTCATGCTGTCCTCAGAAGCTAGTGCCAAGAGGTCACAGTAGATGGAGGTCCTAGCTTAGCATAATGGGTTTAACATTTCCATGACATCATCAGGGAATCTGAAAAGGAGTCTAAGGATAATCAGAGTGGCCATTCAGAAGCAGAGTAAATATTTTATGAGGATATATAGAAGACAGGAAAGAAGGTTGTCAGAAAGGTGAATCTCTACTTCTTCATGCTCTATGAAGAAGGTTTTTTCACTTGGTACAAATTTTGATTGAAAACTCTTGTATTGTTAATAAAAAAAAGAGGCAGATCATGACAGTTGGAGAGGTGAATTCTCTTTTAGTGGGTGATCTAAATAAATTTGCATTCATGGTTGTCTTTAAGGGTTACAGATTATTTCTCTCTTACTTTTTTTTTATAAATACATCCTTAATTGATTGTTTATTTGCCCTGCATATTGTCACTTACTCAGGGATTTGTTCCTACATTAACAATAAAAGTTCATTTATTGTTAAAATTAAAAGCAACCAACATAAATTAATGCCTTGGAAATGGGCACAGTGAGGCAGATTAATTGAAAATGCTTTCCCAGTGATTAGCTTTATTTTCTTATCTTTGCTTGATAACTGAAGCAGTATGTGCAGCATACATCTTGGTTAGACTCATTATATGATTCATAGTATTCAGAGAAGTAATATGTGATTAGGGAAACTGAGATTTGAGGAGGACAGTAAAGAACAGTTGCATAGAGTACTCACACTTGTCACAGCAAGCCTGTTTGAAGACTTTTCCTTCTTTTAAGGCCTGATTGAGACCTAGAAGCTTTGGGACTCCTGAGGATAACACTATCTAAATAAAAAGGAGAAGTGAAAAGGAGAGCTTAAATGTCACCCAAGGAGTATAGCCCTTTAAGGCTAAGTTATTAGGAACATACTGATTTTAGTACTGAACCACGACTGCAGACAATTCTGTGGATGGAAGAATTCCAGGGATATACAGTTGGTTTTTTTTTTCACAAAGATTCCTGTCTAAAAGTGCATAGCAGAACAGCTGTCCCCCCCCACTCCACCATGTCCTGCCAAGGGAAGGTAGAGGCAGAAAAAAGCTAACTTTGCATAAGAATTTCTAAGTATTTCAGTGAAATGGGACAAACTGCAGGATGAATCTGGTCATTCCCTCTGTTGTTCACAGTTTGAAATGATGTGGCCTCATACTGCCAAGATCCAGGGACAAGATCTGAAAGCAATTTATGGAAAGTTTTAAAAAGCACAGTTCTCCAATCTCAAACTTGTTGTTTTTCTTAACAACAACAACAACAACAAAAAAATCCTCTGCAGAGGCCCTTGGCTCCTGGAAGGAAAGTTCTTATATATTGCAGTAGAAATAATTCTATATGGTATCTAACACCTCAAACTAAGGGTGGGATAACATGGCTTAAAATGTCCCAATGACAAATGCCTGATAAATACTGGTACAGATACACTCTTGTGGCCTCTGTGTCCCTTCAGCTCCAGTAGATATGCCAGCTGTTGTGAATTTCTTGCATCCTGGTCTCTGCTTTAAATAAAATGATTTCCATGACTAAATCTTGTGTCGTGAGTGAGGAGTCCCCAGGTATGAGTCTTCTGTAGCCAAAGAGCTCACAAGGAGAAAAATAGTTACTGGATTTCATAAACTGGCCCAAGGATTAAAGCTTGTATGTAAACTCATCTTGAGATACACCTTAATCTTCTCTGCCTTGAATAAATATTGCACCAGCCTATGTTTTTCCTTTCTGCACCGAAGCTGGGGAGGTCTTATCTACCAAAAGGTGCAAGTGAGGTATCAGTTTATACATCTGCTTCTGAGAATATTGATTTTCCTCTTATTTTTTTTAAAGTACAAACATAAAGAAAATGTTTGCTTTTGCAGGGGACCCTTGGTTAGAAAAGCCTCACCTCTACGTTGTTGGAGTGGCTGGATTGAGAGCTATCTGGAGTCTGTGTTTTATGCTGTTTTTTTCACACAGCAATTGATTTCAGACAGCACTGAAAACCAAGGATGGGGCATGAGTGCTGCTTACATGCCAGGGAAAGGAATGAAAATAACCCTGTGAAATATAGTGACAACTGAAGCAAATATATTGCTTTATAGCTGCAGAACTATCTCACTAAACTAAATCCAGTTGTTAATAAAACAAATACCTTAGTGGTTCAAACACATCTTTGCATCCTTTTGGAGACCTTCTGAATGATTGGCATATTTGCAACTGTGGCAATTTACCAGAGCCTTAAGATTAATTTTCATAAATTTTTCCCCAAGCTTTTTTTGTTGAATGCAAAATTGATTTTTTCCTCACCTAAAATTAATGGAAAATTTTAATTAATTTTAAGTTATTTTTAGAGTTTATAGTTATTAGAATAGTTTATATTTTTAAAAAATATGTTTGCTGCCTGGCATTTCAAGACTTCCCCTTTTCTGATTGATGGATTTTTTTTGTAAAATTCACTGACAGCTGCAGGCAAATATGTTAGCAGAAACTTTAATAAAGTCTTTGTTTTTTAAATCTTCAAAACTAAACCTGGAAGTTTTAGTTTTCAGTAATAGAACTAAGCACATTTTGATCAGCGGCTATTTTAGTGCTACAGGTAAGATAATTGTGTCTGACCAGGCTGTCATTGTGATCTTGGTTGTGAGCTGTCACATTCAGTGTGAATATGTTGGGTTGCAATGCCATATTTAAAAAAATTTAAACTGTTCAAAGATTGTGTCACAGTATCAGCTAATTGGGCACTGGGTACCATGAGTTTTTGAGACTACCCAGGGTTGTGCTAGAGAAGTTTTGAAGTAATATGAAATAAGGGAAGGTCTTTTCAGCATCCATGGGAGACTGAAGAAGATGATGCTCTTAGCATGTAATTAAATATTAATAATAGGGAGAGGTTGGACTTATTTTTATTCTCTATAACATTGTTAATAAGTCTCAGTCTGGCATTGAAAACATTAGGCACATTATGGTGTGTTTCACCTTTTTAACCCTGTTTGCATGTTCAAGTAAACATATTTTAAGTATTTTTTTGTGATTAGTGACAAAAATAATATGTATGTTAAATCAGTGCTGGGCTTGGGAGAGGAGCACATTCTGGTTCAAATTCATCTGTCACAAACTGAGTAAATCAGGATAGCCACTAACAATTTTTTCTGTATTTGAACTGCACATGGTTTGGCTGTCCATAATAAAGGACAAGAAAGTGGAGCTTAAAGTTATCCACAAAAAACATGTAGAAACATTAAAAAAATAAACTGGGTAAGGAAAAAGATGAATATAATGACCTTCCTTACTCTCAATCATATGCTGCCAGATAAGTGTTTGAGTCTGAAAAATTGCACTAATGAAGCTATTTGAAGGCTTTTGTGGACAACTGCTTACTCTTTGAAGATTAAATGAATGATGTTGATGTGATTAATCTTAGTACAGGGAGTGATGCAGCAGCCAGAAAATACCTTGGTGATTTTCATAATTAAACTGAATCAACATTTCAAAGAAATGCCAGTGTTATCACTTGTATATTAGAATTACATTCATTAGACAGAAGAAACAAATAATTTGAGCAAACAAGATTTTCCTTTTGGTGTACTGAGACTTCTGTCATGTCTCAGAGTATCTTACTATAAATCATCATTACTGTTTAATTTTATCCTTGCTTTTTCAGTTACTTTTTTTCTGTTTATTTTTTCTTAACAGCACTAACGATTCACTGCTACTTGCTTCCTGATTACTTATTTCACTATTAAATAGCCTTTCCTGGTTTTCCAGTTAAAATTGCCTGTCCACTGTAGGGTTTCAAATCATTGTCACTGAAAAATAATGTGAGTAGTTGCTGGTTTATGTGGATGAGGGACTCGGGCATCCCAATGATCTCTAGCTTTACAAGGGTTTATCTATAAAGGATGGGACAAACCATGGAGTACAGAGGTGGTAACAGACTGCATAAGACTAAGAACACAAATAGTTGTTTACAGTGATCTGTGGAAATAACAGGTTGGGTCAGATTCTGCATAATTAACTCATTTCCTAAGAATCTTATATATTTCAGTAGGACTGCCCAAAGTAATACTCCTTAACAGCTGCTAAACTGGCAGAATCTGGATTCACATAATTGAATCACCTTAAGTGGTCTTTAAGAGTGCCTGTTTAAAATATATGAATTATATATGCACACTATTTTGTAACGTAAGGGACTTAGGGTATTATATGTTTCCCAGCAAACATTCACAGACACATAGGTGGACACACATATGCACATGTATACTCAAAGAAAGTAAACTTGCCAACCTGCTAAACAGTTTTGGTAAGGTAAAAGCAATGAGCATGAAAATACAGTCATCTGCTTCTTTAATGCAACTCCAAGTGAGGGTGTAGGGTTAATGATTTCTGCATCGATACAAATTCACTGCGTAACTCTTCCTATCACCACTTCAGATTATTGGAAAGGTTGCTCTGTGACTTTTGGTAACCTTGATATTTACAGTGTACTTCTAGTTGTTGCACAATCTTTCCTCTCACAGTTGCTTAATGTAAAAAAAAACCCCACTTCTTTAGTATAGTGGATAAAAACCTAGCTTTTCACCTTGAGGACCTCAATTTTAGTTCATTCCATAATCTGAAGTGGAATGATCTTAATGGTCTCTACACAATGTCTAATGGGCAATAATCACCACAACCACCAAGCGGTAGTTTTCTCACAGACTCATTTTAAAAGCTGTACATGGACATGGAATGCCCACTGACCCCAAGGAAAATGTTTCTGTGTTACTGCCGAGATACAACATAAAGAAAATGCTCCCTCTCCCCATCTGACCTTCAGTCCCTTCATCTAGCCCTGTCTTTCTGGACAGAATACTCCATTTACCTGAGCTCATTCTTCCCATCCCACCCCTTGCTTCTTCATACAAGATACACTGTATTTGCTATCTCTGCCCACATTATTTTGTCTGTATCTTTTCCCATTCTTCTTTATTCTGTGGCGTGCCCCTTAGGTCTGGCACTACTTGGCACTGTGCTTTGTGTATGGCTTAGTGCATGTTCCTTATTCTCAGAATAAATGTGATTACCAGCACTATCAAGGCACCCTCGGGGGGCAGACCCCAAGGTACCTGTTGTAATTAATGGTCTGAAAGTGAATCTGATGAAATTCACATATTGGCTGATTTCATATGCACATCTGTCATGGTGGGTGACATCTCTGTGTTTATCATCACAGAGGGAACCTCATGACCAAAGAAAATGGTCATTGAGCTGTACCTTTATCTCACCTACCTTTAACCATAAAAGAGACAAATTGCCTAGTCTAAGCTAAGAGTTAGATTTCTGCTATTGTTCATGAATAGAGAGGTGGGCATTTCTGAGTGGGGATTTATTTCACCTGAAGACAACTGACTAGCTGAGCTGAATGGCTCTCTGGAGGTGCCTATCCTTTTCATGGCACTAGCACAGACATAAAGCCTCAGCTAGTTAACCAGCCTTGGAGAGCTGTACCTCCTCACCTTGTCTTTGTGGCCCAGGTCTACATGAATTTCAGGTGAGTCTTAAAAGAGTATGGGAAAACAGGAAGTCTCTTCATTCAGGAATTTGTTTTGGCTGCAGATATGTGAACATGAGAATGACTCCATAGTCATTCATGTGGAAGGAATAACAGCAGATTGGTTGGTTGGGCTAGAAACTTCCCTCGCCTTCTCAGAGATCCAGCTTGATTTCTTTGCCTTAAGTGGGATAGTAGAGAGAAAAGGAGAGAAAAGGTGGATAAAAAGAGGAAGTGCCATCTACCCCAGGGTCAATAGCAAAATGTATTTTGTTTGACTGCATCCTTAGCTGTTTTTTAAATTTTTGTTGCTTTCTTCTACTCTTAAAACCTAATGCAGTGGGCATCCTTCGTTGTATTTCAGAATTTCAGATATTTTAAATACAGTCTGCCTTTTTCTCCTCTCCCCTTCTCACCCCTGAACTTGACCTGCTAGCCCAGAACTGGGGCTGCATGATCCCAGCAGAAGGCCTAGGTAAGATCAAGGCACAATACAGTGCACGTGCTGCCAACGTGAGGGTACTGGTCCTGGTCAGGATGGTGCTGCACCATTGGGCCTGAGAGTTTTAGGTGATTATCTGGCAAAGGTACAGACAGGAACGGAAAAGTAGCTGTGGTGGTTAGCCATGATAGGCAGCTCCCACACAAAGGTGGCAAGGAAGCAATAACAGAGAATGGGTGTAAGAGCAATATTAATCTTCTGTTATACCATACTAACTACATGGATGTAATCAATTCCTTTAGTGTAGATACAGTAATACTGATTTCTTCCTTTGGGACAGAAAAATTAATTAGGGTGAGATTCCCTTCAGCTGGCTTTAGACATGCAAAAAATAGGCATTGAACCTGAACTGTTTGTTCAAGGTCTCTTTAGAGTCAGTGTAAAGATATAACACCTCATGGGAATTCAGTCCACCTCTGAACAAGTACCTCATGCAGGATAGATGAATCACTCCTTGGAGGTACCTATCTCTCTTCATTTTTAGAGGGTTACAGCTAGGGAGAATCAATCCTTTTCCTCCTGTAAAATATTTATGTGATTTCAATAGTCATCTGACCATAAAAAAGGCAGGCAAGAGCATATTGTACAACACAGATGTGTTGTATGCATACACCAATATACATACATGGGCATTCATAGGGCTCCAGGAGCCAGAAGTACAGGGCCTTAAATATGTCCATTTAGGGGAGCAACACTATGAAATAGTTCCAGTGGAGAAGATTTAAAGGCAAAACCTGCTTCTTCTGTTGGAGATTTCCAGTTTATTAACCCTGTTGGAAGCTGGGAAAACTACACTTTCAGACTTTTGAGAAACAGACAGACTGGAGAGGATGGTAGTTATAGGTAAGCCTTTATTAATCCCTGACAGACTGCTCTTGTAAGCAGGAGTTATAATGACTATTGGTTGAACCATACTATTTGTAAAAAAATATTTAGTAAGTATGGATAGAAAGAGTTTTAACAATGAAAGCAATGAAAATATCTTCAGAAAGAAACACTTTAAAAAGGAGTTAAAAACATGTTCCTACTCATGATGAATAAACATCATGCTCATAAAAACAAGGAAAAGGGTATTAAGGAATATCTTTTACTTTACTTTCCTGTATAATGAAAATTCATAGTAAACAAGAAAGATACAGCATATAAACCTTAATTTTGAGCTAGTTATTCCTGAGGTTCCTTTATGTACCACTTTAAAGTATAATATATATTTTTATTTCCGCTTAGTTTTAAAGGTATGAACAAATAATATACCTAAAAAGATATTGTTTTATAACTGGTTTGTGATAGAATATTTATAGTAGTTGTTTATCCATAATAATGTTGTATATTTAACACAAAGATGAAAAAAATACAACATTGTTGGCTTAAGGTAAAACTATGTGTTTTTATGGTTTACATTTCAGTATTAATAATTAATGAGTATACAGATGATTTTGTTTCCCTTTTAAAGGAGCTTTCTAGGACAGTTACATTTCAAAATTACTAAAGAGCTAGTTTTTAGGTGTTTAACTGTAAAATGGTTTGTGATGAAATACAGATGGCTTCATTTTTTATAAGAATGGTCCTTAGTCACATTAGGTGGTACTGCTAAAAGTTTTTCTTTTCCAGACCTTCAAATGCCTTTCATAAGTGATGATATGGAAGTTTCGGACAGACTAGTGAGATGTGATTCTGTTCATTGGATCAGGAGACTCAAAGATCTTGGTTACGTTTCTTGCTGAGGTGCCAAGTGCCACTGGAGAGGTGGTAGGATAACCAAGATATCTATACTGTGTGTTGGATGGACAGATACAAACCTGGACCTATATACCTGACTTATCAAGGCCAGGAGTGATATCTTATGCTGCCTAGAGTGGCACTAGATGCTGTATTTAGGAAAAGGAGTCCCTCACTTACCTAAGGAGACATTGATTTTATGGAGAGGTGACTTGCACCCTTGAAGTTGCCTTTGTCAATGATAAAGGGAATCTGGAGTGACTTGTCCAGTCATGGGCATTTAAGCTGTAAAAGTAAATTTAGGTGAGCTGAATTTTACTTTTGAGATCCAAGTCCAAAACCTACTTCTCTAATCTTCTGTTCAGCTGCCAGTTCATCCTGGAAGGCCCATAAAATATTTAAGTTTCTAATTCCTATGCTTCCCCTGAATTTCATATAAAAGCTGAGAAACAAAGTTAGCATTTAGGACCATAAATTGATAGATCTCCAGCGCCAAAGCCAACAGCGTAGTGGTGTCATACCAATGAAACAAGGAGCCTTAATGCCTTACAGCTGTTAAGTATGTCTGTTAAAACACAGCTGGAATTGATCCTGCTGTTTTCTTTAAGAAAGTCTTATCATTATGATTAAGATTTGGGTTCAGGACTTGTTTCAGCTCCAGATAACTTGAGGTTTAATTCAGGTGTTCATGAATGAGCCCCTAGTGCTATTCGAAACATCCCAGGTTTATTTGTCTGCAGAGCTGGTGGACATAACACATGAACTAAATAGACCTGTGTTGTCAACCAAAGGGCAGCTGGAGGTCTACCCTGTACACATTTACAGCTCCAGATGCCTATATATAGGCAACTGGATGAATTTCCTAACGTCAATGTATAAACTTCAGAGGGAGGCAATGGTATAGCCAGATTCTGTGGCTGATGTTTCATAGCTGCTATCTCTACGTGAGTCTGCTCCCGGTAGGCAAACTCTCTGGACTGCTCTTTGGTGCTTAGCTCTCTCCAGTAATCAATTAGGAAGCCTAAGTACCCAATTTAGGCAGTCTGTGACTGCCTAATTAATGTTCTTAATTTTCCTAACTCCTGAAAGGGAATTAGGAGATGATATAAGTCTTTGAGACTGTGCCCAAACAGCCAGCACTTCATTATTGAAATTATCCAAGAGTCTAAAATCTGCTTCTGAACAATCTGATACCTACCTAAATCTTGATCCCCAGGATATATAACACATGCCTATACAATCTTTAGATTTTGTTATTTTATCTAACACATTTATTGTATATGTAATGTGATAGGAATGTGTTTAACTACTGATATACCTTGCCAAGTTCTGTGGCCCTGTAAATGAATGGGGGATGCCAAGCCCTTCAGGATTTGTTGCATGAAACTAGAATAGAGCATATGCTTTAAGTTTAGTGTGAACTTGTTTTCATTTAAAGGTAGAAAATTCTGATTCAATTCATTTTGTTTTGTTAAGGATTTGAAGCCACATCTCTCACCAAAATGTTCTAAGCATCAGGCTAGTAGATTTTCTGGGGTTGGCTGCTCACAGCTTCTCCTTTCGAGATGTGATGTTCCACTTCACAGAGAGTGATTAAATATTCATTAAGCTAGTGAAAGAACAAGCTTCTCAGAAGACAGAAAGAGTCTGGTACTTAAGGCAGTCACCTGGGAAAAAGGGAGATCTGGATTCCAGTCACTGCTGTAATGATTACTCACTATAAAATACATACACTGGTTCACGAACTGGAACCCAGCTTCTTTTTTCTCGTGGGGAGGGGCGTTGACTATCAAGTACTTCACACTTTCTGTCTGTTCCAGTGATTACTTAATTATCCAGGAAAGATGTGGCTGGGGAGAACAAGCACTTCTCTAGGAGGTGGGAGATTGTAGTTCCATGTGGCAAAGAAAACTAAGTGTGCATTTCTTAGGCCCTTTTATAATCCAAAAGCTAGAAGAGGAATGCTGTAATTCAGGACTTTAGAATCATGGAATCCCAAGAGGAAGACAGCATCTCCTCTAATTCAAAAGTAAGTTGCAGCACGGGAAAGGTTTAAGGCATATGCTTAATCTTGACATTTCCTGAAGTGCTTCCTTGCCTAGCATGTTTTTGAGGATTCCATCTTTTCCATACAATCTATAAGGAAACAGACTAACTCAGGACTGCAGATTTTCCTGCAACAGTACCTCTGTTGGACAGGTGCTGTGATATTTAACTTGCAGATCTGTCCTCTAAAGTAAAATTCTCAATGACATTTTGCATTGCTTTCATAACTCCTCTTGAACTCTGTGTAGTTTTTACCACGGACTTAAGAAGGGGCAGACCTGTACCAGCAGAGATGTCTTTTATGTCCCATTTTCCCCATGCAATTTCAAAGGAAAAAGAGCATATATCCTGCTAAACACATGTTTCTATAATCATTTAATTCTTGATGCAAAGACAATGGATATTTCTCTTTGATTTTTTTTAAACATGTATGTTGCTATGCTGACAAATGTAAACTTATGTACATTGATGTGAATAATTTGAACTTCTAATTTGCCTAATGGAGATGTGGCTCTCATTTATTAACAGATGACCTAGGAAGTTTCAGGGTTATGTTGCATGGGGTGAATCTGAGCATTAAGTTATGTCTATGAAGTTTCTAATTCAGGACCTGAATTACCCATATCTGCCCAAGAAAACACCTATTGGATGTTGAAAACTTCTGGCATTAGGCATGAGAGAAACAAAAGAAAAATAAATATTGACTCCCTTATAGAACACATTGAAAAAGAATTAAAAAAACCAACCAGACAAATCTTTGCCATGTCACAATATGAACCAGAGTTAAATTTTCACCTGGAAAGATAAACAACTGGTTTTCCTTGCCTCAGAAAGTAGATGGAAGAAAGGATTCGGGAAAAAGAGGGGGCTGCATAAAGATAAATCAAAGTAGACCTTAAATAACCCCTTCTCATTTTCTCCTTGCTTTATCTCTCTCTCTCCCTCCTTCCTGCCTACTATTAATTCTTTACTGTTTCCTTTTATCTTTGATTTCTTCCCTCTTTCCCTTCTGCTATTTTTGCTTCCTTCCTGCATTCTTATCCCTCTATCCAACCACAGGCATTCCAGACTCACTTGCACAGAATATTCCTCAAAACCATCCTTAAATGAAGGATTTGGCTGCAAACTCACTCACAGTTACTTCTTTCTGTCCCAACAGAACAAAATATTTATCCAGAAAGGCATGATAGGAAAGCTAGGATCCTCTGTCTCTGAAAATAGTCTTTGAACTTTTCAGCCAGAGGAAGTTTTCTGTTGGCTATCACTTATGAAAAACTGTTGGCTTTGTTCATTTTTATTCTTATTCGCTAAAGTTCAACAACCTAAAAGAAATATCTGGGCCTTGATCCTTGAATCTATTGAAAGCACAAAAGAGAAAGAGGGGACTAGAAAGGAAAACTATTAGGTTACATTAAGTGTGTGCTCTTCCAGACTGAAAGAGAGCAAGATGAAGGATGAGATGTGGATAGGATGAGGCAAGAGATACAGAAATTCTCCCTAAAGCCTCTTACTTGTCTGCTGCTAATAACCCTTTTTTAGCTTCAATATGCCAGCAGCTCTCTGCACTATCTGCCTTTCTAAAAAATAAAAGGATAAAAGACATTTTAAATAATTCCAAATTTAGTCATGTTAAGAAAAAAGAAGTGAAGGAATGAGAAGCCAGCAAGCAAGTGGGCTCCTTGGTGTGGCTCAGAAGTGCTGGAGGTGGCTCACTTTGAGGGGGCAGGCGGCACTATACTGGCTGGTGTTCCACTCCTGCCCTGGCATCTGAGATTCATGTTCCAATTAGACCCTAGACTGGGAAGTACTCAGGGATGCTGCTAGGTCACATTTTAATTAACATTCAGAAGATTCTTGGAACACATTGGGAAGCTCATAAAATAATTTTACTTGTAACTGTTTTACTATTTTCCCTGTTCCTCTTCACTAAGCCTCCCTCTTCTAACTAAGGAATGAGACACAGGCTTCTCATCTTGCAAAGCAAAGCCTGGTTCCCGCCACAACCTGCTGATGGTCATTTTAAAGGAGTCACTCTAAATTAATTTATTAATGCCAGACTCTTCCTGTATGTGTGCAGCCAATGCAATCGTATGGAAGGAAAATCCATCAGGGGCTTTAAAGCACCTTAAAGCACTTTAAAGTTGCTTGAGTGTCAGCAGGCTGGGTAAGGTGTCCTGCTCAGGTATGCAGAGTGGCCAAAATAATTAGACCCCTATTTAGTGATTCATGAGAGACTTCATGCAGATTTCTGTGATGTCAATGGCAATCAGTATGAAAGGGGCAACAAGGGGCAATTATGTATCTGATTGCTTTCTCTTAAGTACTTATGCTAACCCATGACAATATCAGATCTTCAATTAGCAACATAACTCGGTGTTTAAAGCGCTTCATGAAGAAGAAAGGCAAGTATTCCACAGCCCTCTCAGTCTGAGGGTAAGAATTTATAGATATGCATGCCCTAATTTTTCCCTTTGGACCTACTTCACCTACTACACACACTGAATATACGCCTATGAGGTGGAGGATCTTTGCAGGGTGAGACCACAGGCTAGGGTGCACATAGAACCTGGCTGTTCCACACCTGGCTGGGGAGTTTAGCACCAGAATTACTGCATAACCTGGTTAAGTGATTTAGCCACCAGACTAGTGTGTAATATTTGGGAATCACAGGGGTGTCGTACCCAGCAGAGCGCAAACGATTAAAGGTCAGTCTGAACAGATCTAGCAAATCAGGTTCTTCTAGGAACTTCTCTCTCTCTCTCTCTCTCTCCTGTTAGCATTCTGAAGTGCTGATAGATGCAAAGCTGCATTCTGAAAAGTCATCCCAGTTGCAAAAAGAAAAAAAAAGAAAAGATGATAAAGAAGGTGTCTTAGTACACCTAGCAGTGTTATACTGCTATGCTATCTTACAAGCTTTTAAGAAATCCACACACTGTTAATTCTAAACAATCCAAATCTAAACAATTGAAGTCTATGAAGCCTATCTTGGGGCTGCATGAAATTTATTTTCCTTCTGGTAATTTTCTTAATAGCACTTAAGGCATTAGTCACTATAGCCTAGTCAGAGCTCCCGATACTCTGGAGACACTCCTGAAAGACTGAAAAATTCCAAACAGTTTTTATGGCAGAAAAAAAGGCAGGAGGTATAGACAACTGTAGTTTTACTGGCCATTTCTAATAAAACAAAGTCTCCAGTTTTGAGAAAAGATTTGCTGAAATGCCATCACCATCCCCTCCACCAACTCAGAACCCTTTCAGAATTCACCCTGCTGAGTACTAATCAGAAATAATGAGAAACAACTGTGAAATTAACAGCAAATTACTTAGTTTCTAAGATGTGAAAAGAATTGCAGTCTACATTAATGAAGCTCTTAGTTTTGAGAGTGAAAACCAAGTCCTGTAGTTCATCATCACAGAAAAAATGAACTAAAAATGGTATAAAAGCAGCCAGACAGTAGAATTTTGGAAATATTAATTTGTGTACCATCCAGTTTGGCATAATATCCTGTCTTTATTCTATTTGTAAGTGAAAGGAAGAAAAGAAAATTCAAGGTAGAATAAAAAGAGATGTGGTTTCAATATACAGTTGTTATTAGTGTGCACGCTTAGATGTTTATCTGCATTGACCATTTAGATACTGTAAGAAGAAATGGACAGGAGGGAAATATTAGACACTACTGTTGTTTTTCACAGTCTCAAGAAATTCTAAACCTGCCGATGTACATCTTTAGGACCTTTTCTCCCTTTTTCTTTATACTTTTCCTGACCTAATGCATTTGCACTGGACTCCAAGATTCAGCACATCTGTCTGCTACTTCTTTTTTTTTTCTTTTTTTCTTTTTTTTTTTTTTTGTGTGCTAGGAGCCTCCAGAGCTCTCTCTCTGCTTTCCCGTTGTTATCAACCAGAACAGAGGCCATGCACAAGTTTAGTTCTCTTGCAGATCATCTCACTTTCAACAGCAGTTTTCCTTGGCTCTCACTACCACCATCCTCTTGGCACAGCTGGTACAGAGTCCTCACGCACTGGATTCCATGTCAGAGAGACTCTCATCCTGACATGGATGGGTCAATGTGACATGTTTAGAGAAACCAGTGTAAAGCCATGTTTGAATTACAAGATCTTAGGTGGAAGACACTGCCTTGCTTTCATTTCCTCTAGTGGGTTTATACGTAGAAGAAAATACCTACCAGTTTATACCAAGAATGTAGGAAGGTAACAGATAAAATGAATTCATTTGATGGAGGTTGGTTAGAAGACAGCTCATTCCTTTTAAAATATTTTGGAAGTGATGGTGACCAAAGGCAATGGAAACATTTATATCTTTACATGAGTTAGGATGGGATTAGCTTCAATCAGAGGTAATTTCTTAGACTCCTTTTACAGGCAACAAACAACAACAAAAATATGCTTCTGGGGAGTTATACTTCTCTTCTGAAAGTAGATGTCCAAATACATCAAATGAATTGAGATCTACAAATGTGTAGTGTTCCTCATTGCCTAAATATCTAGACAACTAATTTATATGTAAATGTACACATGTAAAACATCTCAGGCCGGCCAAGAGGAACCTCACACATATTATATTTTTTCAGGTACAGATTCAGGAAAATCACTTAAAATGTACATCTAAAATATATGGAGGCACTTCAGCACTCTCATCAACTGGACCTCCTAGTACAAAATTCAGATACCCAGCTTTATTATCCTCACACATCCACTGCTGAGATCCTCTAGGACAAACTACTTTTTGAAGGAGGTATTGGAGTGATCCAAAATGATACAAGGGAGTTAGTAAGTTGTCAAGTGTCATGGATAGTCAGAGGCACTCAGACCTGTTCTGCTGCTACAGGGTTGAATGGTGCTTTAGTCATATAACACTATGGGACCCATATATTTATTTGTTTGTTTGGTGTAGAAAAAAAAAAGAGGAAAGTATATGAAACCTTTAAAATTAACACAGTTGTATTTAGGCAGTAAATAAATACTTTTGGAAAAAACTGTTTTAGGAGAAACATATTTCTAATGGTCTTTTGCATTTTAGTGCATTTTTATGGCTGCTTTGATATCACTTTTAATTTAGTCTGTACCTTTTGTACACTGAGCAACAGAAAATATTTCTTTCAAGAAAACACTCAAATTAGGATGAAAAAGAACACAAACCATTCAGTTTGTTTCCTTTGTTTTCACATGTGTCATACCTTGGAAAATATTGAAGTGATGATGTGTCTCTGATTGAAACTATCTCCACGGCTTGGGGAATTCAGTTTATTTGAAGGAACCTATCTTTGCTTGTTCATTGCATTGTTCTCTTGATTTTCTTTCTCACCATCTCTTTTTTTTTTCATTTTCCTCTGACTAACAGGAAATTGATTTTTTTCTAAGTAGGATGGTTATTTCTGTGCTCTTTAGCTAAGTATTTAATTTGATACTTGATTTAAAAAAAAAATTCAACTGTTGTTGGTTTGTCTTTACTATGTGTTGCTTTAATGATTCTTGGTAAGCTTCCTATGCATTGATTAATGCAAATAAATAAAATGCCAGTATTTATGGTAAGAAGGAATACGCATACGTATATTTCCTGTATATTAGTAATCTGACTCTTTTGTTCTCTTTCTCTCTCTAAATACTATTCCATCACAAAATTGATTTTTCTCCTTTCCAATGCAGTGCTACAGTGAAACAAAAAACCCCAAAGTCTACAATTAATGGGAATCCTAATTACTTCTTACAGGTAAACATTTAGAAGGAAAAATTAATTTTCTTTCAGTCTGCACAGCATGAGTATTATGTGTCATAAATGTAATAACTGTTCTTGCCACATGCAATTCAAACAAATAATTATTTGTGAAAATCTGAAAAAAAATGTTCAAATCCATTATTTGGAGGGAAAGCTGATGAAATATTTTCTCATTTCATTTGTGAGGAGCTCTGTTTTGCTAGTCAGAATAAAATAGATATCTAAAGTAAAGAGCAGCAAGACACAATATCTCATCAACTGAAATGAAAAAATCTCATTTATCTAATCATACACTCCTATTATATTTGCATTATACCAAAGTGCATCAGTTCATCTAATGTAAGACTGGGGGAAGGGAGAAAAAAATAGGTGATGAAAGAAGAAAAGTTATTCACTTAATTTGCTTGCCAGGAAAATTTTTAAGATGCCATCATATGCTGTGAGAATAATCAGAGTGCAAAGCCAGCTCTAGGAGGGGTAGAAGTGGGTATCTTCATGATGACTTATCTCCTGAGGACACTACAGAAGCTGCTGCCTCATCCAGAATAAATTTTCTGGAACAGTTCATGCTAGACCATAATCATGACCAAAAGGCTTTCTCAGCTGGCTGATAGGTAGTTACCTTTGCAGACCCCTGTATCAGGACACAATACTTCTTTTGCAGGTATTTACAACACTATTGACAATTCAGGTGAATTTGTAACTTCTTTGTTGGGGGACCTGTTGTCCTCAGAGTTCCAAAATAACTAGCAAAGGCTGTGGATACAAGCAAATTGTCCTTTTCTGCTACTTCACTTAGGGTTCTCTGCTGTTAAATACCCAGGAGCACTTGGTGATGCTGGCTTGACCTGCCAGGATAAACTTTTCCTTTAATTAAAATATCTGCTTTAACATATAATCTGCCAAATAGCAACATTAGTCAGAGCTTTAGAGAAAGGTGTGGAAGGAAGAGAGTAAGAAAACAAATATTTACTAGAAAATCCCAGTTAATGAATGTTTGGAATCAGACTTCAGGAATTCGCAATAAAAATACAACTGCAATCTGTCGTATTAAAGAAGTCAGTCAGTAGAACTGGTTGCAAAATGAAGTTTCCATTTCATAGGAATTTTCACATTTCCAAATGCACTCGTCTTTAAAATATGTGAAATGCTGAAATCTCAAATTATTTCCTATCATAGAAAGCCTGCAATATTTTTTATTCAGTAACTTCAAATAACTGTATTACAAATAATTACTTTGATAAAGCCAAAATGTTTTATTTATGAAAAGCATAATATTATCATCTGAAATAGGTATAACAACGTTTAAAACTCCATTTTGATTTTGATCTACTCAGAATCATCTAGTGGGTCACAAAAGAAATTTTTTAATGAACAACACCCTCAAAAATGTTTAGAGCCCCTTTGAAACTGACACTGTATATGCAGCAATCGAACATGGGAAGATACAATAGCATACATCCACAACTTCAATTATGAATTGCATGTTTCAGATACCCCTCCATGGCAGTACTCACAATCCAGCGGAGCTAGCAATATAAATCACAGGGCATAATGTAATGGAAAGGCAACTTGATAGAAAAACACCCTGCAATTTTAGCAAACAGCATGTGCACAGTGTTGGTTTACAGCATAGAGGGTGTTCAGTAAAAGCTGATTAGCTTCTACACAAGCTGCAGAAGCCTACTGAGTTTGACGTGACATTTCTCCAGAGCCACACATGCTGCTTCAGAGGACTTTGGCAACAAGCAAGAGCTAATCTTAGCTGTCGTCATTATGTCCACTGGTATGGACTGGGCCAGGTGACCATCTGGCTAATGAGTGCTTAGATTTGGTTAAAGTAATGAATCTTGCTAAGTGTTTCCTAGAGGAGGGTACAGGAGGATTCTCCCAAGGGCCCCTATATCCAAAATCCTGTCTGTTTGACAATCCCTGTGGTGAACTCTCACACATCTCATTTCTCTTTCCTGCTAAAGTTTTTCTCAAATTCTCATAGTGTGCTAACTTATCAGGCACCACCAAACTTGTCAGGCACTCAGGGAACAAGCCACCATTAAAAAGGGCAGGCTGTTAATGAAACACAGCAAAGGAATTGCATCTTCCTACAGTCACTGTGATGAGGGTTTAGGGGATGCAGTGGATGACTGTGATGTTCACAGTGTGATATCCTCTACTGCCAGTCAATAAGAGAAATTGAAAGAATATTTTAACAAGTTTCAGTGCAAAGATTTTACCTTCCCAAGGGCCCCTACCTTCCTCTCCCAGGCTGAAATAGCACGCGACCATGACATTCCAGCTGAAACCTTACCATGAAAGGTGACACAGCTTCAGAAAAGAGAGGTCATTCTACTCAGGAGCCAGAGGACTGTGGTATCCTCCCTGAAGCTGTGGATTCAAATTCCTTTAAGCAACAGAGGGACTTAATCTCAGCCTTGCACAACATGGGTTACCACTTCACTGAGATTCACCATCATTCATTCTTCTGCCAGTATTTCATAGGGACCCTAACCTTTTAAATATGTTAGAGTTATGAAACAGACACTTCACAGCAGTGAGACACTTCTGGAATGGGAAAAACAAGGAGATAGTGTTCTTGGGCAACCTTGAGTGACAGCAACTGGGAGCATGATGGGTGCAAAGGCCATCCGGGATCAACCAGGTTTCAAACAGAGACCCTAAAGAAATAGCATTTGGATTTAAATATATAAAACAGTAGTTAAACATTTCAGTGTCATTTAAATCCCTTTGTGTATCTCTCTCCTACTCCCTCTATCACTCTTTCTTGTTCACACATGTCCTTGTGACTACATTTAAGTATCAGTATTCTCTATTAAAGAGATCACAGTATGCACACTTTTGAGGACACTTGCCTGTCTTTTGTCCATAATGTCTGTGCTCCTCAGTCACAGTTTAACTTTTTCAATAGTGAAGCTGTAATACAGAGCACAGATAGCAGATGTGTGCTCCTATGCCACCCTGCAAAATCAGGCATTTTCTCTACACTGACTGTCAATACTGCTTTCAATTTCATGCACTTTAACACTGACTTTGTTATGATTTTCTGAATAAATTAAATGGATGAATTAATAAATTTGGAAAAAAAAAAGGAAAATAAAAGCAAAACACTTGCTGAAATTCACAGGTGTGCTCATTTTTGAATGCTAGTGATAAAATTGGAAATCACAGTTAGTCTTGCTGCAGACCTTGCTTGGAATTGTTAGCAAGAGTCTGTGACCAGCTTCAGTGCTTGAGGTATTTAATGAAAACCACTGGAAATCTTCATACCTAGATTTGAGTAAAGCCTGTCCTTGATGGCTTCAATCAGAATTGTGTGTTTAACCTGAATATGCTTCAGGTCACTGCTCAAAGTTGCCCTTTATAAGAATACCACTTCCAGCTTCCCTTTCTAATAGCTATAGAATTTTTTTCTAGTGCCTGAAAACATATGATCTCTCAGGCAGCTTCTGAGTAAATAACCTTTACTATGTCAGCTTCTCTGCCCAATTTAGTTCTCCAGTGAAGTCCACAATTTTAATACAGATTTTGTTAATGGTTCTTTGTCTGAAAAGATTATCTTTCCTCCTGCAAAAGCTTTCCAGTTCTATTTTGCTTCACTTTGGATTTCAAGACAGTCATTTGTAGAATGATTTGCATTTTGTAGGATTGGTCTTGACACACCTTTCTGATAGATTTTCCCTCAAACATGAGAGTTCTTATGGAAATGACACTTGGCTTTATGCACTTTCCATTTCTTATCCCTGACAGTCTGTTCAACTCATACAAGCCGGCACGTTCTCAATCTGCGGCACCCAACTGAGATTATCATCTTTGTACAACTTGTTAATGTCAGTGGCATTTAGAAGTCTCTGCACTGAGCTATGAAATAATTCAGATGCAGAGAGAATCCCCCAAAAAGGCATTTGAAAAGAGTGCCTGCAGACAAAAAAAATTTAAAACATCCACTCTCATGAACCTTCCCGTTTAAGGGGATTTTGCCAAACAGATCTGAAGCTCCCCGAATAATAGTAGGGGCATTGGCCAGCTCTCTTGGGGCGGATGGGCTAGTTAAGATGGCATAATACTCCCAGCATGATGTCAGTTCTTAATTCCAGATGTTTTACCCAGAAAAAAACTTCACCTCTCCCTTCCTATACCCTTTAAAAAGTGTTTATTCATTATGTGGTTCTTCAGTTTTCTGCTTACTGCTCTTGATGTGAGGTACTGCCACTTATTGTTTGGCCTTATTCTATCCCAATGGTTCTCTAAAAGCTGTCCATTTGTTGTAAACTAGGCTTTACTCCATGAAAAGAAAGTAGGCTTTAACTCTGTTCCACTTTATCCCTTTTATGACATTCAAGTGGTGAAGAGGCAGAAGAGATTCGTAGGATATGAAAGACATCCTTAGAAGTTTTCTCAAGAAAAGGCAACTTAACTTCAAGTATTTCTAAAGTTTTCTTTCATCCTTTTTTTTTTTTTTTTCCCCATCACCTGTATGTTTAGTCCTACTGGAGAACATGTTTTTGTAAATTCAGCTTTTTACCTTAAGCCTGGCTGGACATAAAATCACAACCTGCCTTCACTGGGTACTAAATTTTGAAGATAGTAGAGCAATGTTTGAAATGGGAGGGTGAGAATTTAATTCCACAGCTACGTCAAACATGTAAGAGAAAGTGTATATTGACAAGTGTACAAAATACTTTAAAATTTTGTAGCTGGTTGCCTGTAAAATGTAAGGTGCTGCTCTAGTTATTTTAGCACCCCAAATAGTGGGTGTGTGAGGGCTGCAGATGCCCTCCCAACCTTGTCTTGGGGTATTTCCGAGTGCTCACCTGAATGTCTCCTCTGGTTGGTGTGTAGATTTAGGGTTATACTCAGCACCATTTGTGACCATGAAGTATAGACAATATTAAATCAGATCATGCTTGAAGAATTGCCTTTTCTATCCTTGTAACATGCCCAACATGAATGTTATGCACATTAAAAGAATTTTCTTCTGTTTGAATGTTGACAGACTGGTATTTTTCCTGAAACAGCATTATGCCAATTGATACTGTCTAATATCAGAAATCTCCAAATAAACCTCGAAATTTCTTGAGGTATATCTGCATTAGGCAATCAGATTTATCTGACTGCCACTAATTGCAGCTGTTACTGCTGAGTGAGGCAGTACCATGCAGAACAAATACAAGCTTTGGTCCTGGAAACAATATGCCTGGATTACAGCACTGTGGCACTTTAAACGAGAAATCTTCCTCCTCTGCAGGGCTAATTAGTTCGGTTCAGGATTGCATTCCTGTGATCACAGTGTTTCGTGTCATAGGGCTATCAAGTATTATGTGTTGGTCTCTATACTGTAAACATAAGCAGTCAATAACTAAGCTATTATTTATTAACAAGGTACAGAGTACTAAATTCAAGGAGATTTCCTGTCAGGTTCACGTTTCTATTTGGATTTTCAGTTGTTGGAAGCTCATTTCGCTTCAGTTTTTACTGCTCAGACTGTGTTTCAGTGGGGTGTCGGAGTGTGGGATGGGCTAAGCTCCCTGCTGTTACTAAGTCCTGTTCTTCTTTCTGCTGCTACGTGGGCAATACTCCTGCTCACCTTATACCACGGTAGATGATCTGGCTAATCTCATCAGTCCTTTGAAAACTATCCTATCATAACACAGCAATAGCATCAACGAGTATTTAGCTTCTGGTAGGTCACCAAACTGAATCAGTCTGATAAGTGCCAGGTTAGCGAGAAGGAGAGAGGAGGAACCATGTAGCTGTTACCTGGGGAGAAGAAAGGCAAAACCAGCAAGGGGTGACTGGGAACTTCTCCCTCTTTTTGGAGGTAGCTGTTAGATGAGGCCAATTTCTGGAAAAGCCATGACCTTATCAGGTAAATTAGCTGAATCCCAGACTAAATATATCCGTAACTGGGCAAAGCCTAAATCTGCAAAAGCCATGGTTCCATGCTACTATTCTCTCTTATTTGTGGCAGGCAGAGGCAAATTCATCTTAGCAAGATCCAACCAGCCCTTTTGAAATTCATAGCTCCTGAGGTATGAGTACATTAAATCACACCTTCAGATGATCCACTTAAAATAAAATAGGCCTAAAAGTCACCCAGATTTTTAAATAAATGGACAAAATTTTCCATACTGTTATGAGCAACTGAAAAGTAGATACTGTGTGGGAAATGCTTTTCACCATAGAATCATAGAATGATTTAGCTTGGAAATGACCTCTGAGATCATCAAGTTCAACCATTAACCTGACACTGTCAGGTCCACCACTAAACTGTATCCCTAAGCACCACATTTATGTGTCTTTGAACACTTCCAGGGACAGTGATTCCCTTGACTGGTCAGCCGTTTCCTGATGATTTTTTAGTGAATATTTTTATCCTAATATCCAACCTCAATGTCCCCTGATGCAATTTGAGACAATTTCCTCTTGTCCTATCACTTATTACTTGGGAGAAAAGACTGACTGACATGGTCTCCCTATCATGGAGAGGAAAGGAAAGGGATGAGACACACTGAGTGTCCAGGTATGGAGATGCAACTCTGGATAAATTTTCTAATAGGAAGAATGAAAGGAGGGTATTTTTGTGATAGAGACTGAAGATTTGGGAAGTTTATCAAAGACTAATTCCTATATATTAAATGGTAGCCCTGTCTAAAAACCTGTATTTTTATCTCTGGCTGTGAGTAACTGTAGTATTTAGTGTATATAAATATTTGATGATTTACTTTGGTTAAGAGCTATGCTATCTCTGTTCCTATCATAAATTCAAGCTCTGAAGCAATAGCTCGGACAAAACACTAAGGACTCAATTGTGCCTTGAAGGCATGGCACCACACTGGGGATAATGCAGAGGCACATCACCTCACCAGGAGCTCCAGGAGGGGCTGTGCCTCAGGCATGCACTCTGCCTCCTGCAGCTCCTGGGGAATGCAGCTAATGCACTCCACTTACATGGGCTGCAGCATGTACTCCAAAGGCAGGAGACTCTCCTGGCCTCAGAAGACCTGGAGCTTGAGACCCTTCAGGCTCATGAACCTGCCTCACTTTTTGTGAAACAACTGCACCAGCAAAGGTCCTAGCAGCAATTTTGAAGGAGCCACCATGAAGCCAAAGAGTTGTCTCTCCTCTGTACTTAGCACACACGAGTGCTGTTTGTGGCAGCTCTTTAGAAATCCAGCTGGAAGACTGTAGAGGTGTCTCAAAAGCACATTTGCACTCTGTTGGGAGAGGTTTACCACTCTGTACCTCATGTTACATCTATCCTGTCTAGTGCTGATGATATGCCTTAAGATTGCGCTGGTCTGCATGGTGTCCCAGGATGTCAGCTCAGGTATAGTATAGAGGCTGATGGAAATATTGTCCATCAAGAAGAGTACAAGGACTGCAGTGAAATCTGCTCCCCACCAGGAAAGTGGTTAGCAGAGAGGTTCATGCTCTTCTATTCTGCAGGCCTGAACACAGTGTCACTCTGCATCTCTGAAAATAGCTTGCAATATTCATATACTTGATGCTATGCAGAGGTGACTTGACTTTGAAATTGTTTTCTTTAGGGAGCAAAAGTTTGCATGCAAGGGGAATTTCATCATTTGCATAATACTGTAGGACACTGGCAAATGTAAGAAATAATATGCCTGATTGATAAAATTGGAACTCATTTTTTGCTTGCTGTTTAAAATGTGCTAAGGATGTTAGACATTCCATTTATGTCTCTGTTCATAGAGTACTTCCTCTTAGTCCTTGTTCTGTGAGCTCTTCATACATGCACAAGGTTCATATATGCTGCTGCAATTTTGTGTGTCTGCGAGAGGGCCCTGGTTGTGGCTGTGAGACTCTGGTGGATTACTGTGGTTACTTTATCCTGACAGGTAATTGCATAGCTTATTCTTAAATCCATTCTCCCCTAGGCTATCTATTCTTCTGTTTGTTATCCTCATTGCTAGAAAGTGACTAATGGCTGAGTGGAACTTATGGTAACAACTTAAACCCTTTTCTTTTCCACAGAACACTACAGAGAAGTAGTGTTCTGTGGAAAAGACAGAACAGGCATTTGTTCTCTTTAAGATTGTTTTACCTTTATTAAAAATACTTAGAACATCAACCCACCCCCTCTCAGGACTTCTCTAGAGTGAACAACCTGATTATGCCAATCTTTTCTTGCAGTCCCTGTTTTTCTTGCGCTCTGATCATCATTGTGCTTTGAGCTCCTTCCAGATGTTGTGCATTTTCACTGAAGTGCACTGACCACCATAATGCAGCTGAAGAGCCACCAATGCTGAATAAACTGGATTGACTTGGGCTGTACATATTCTATTATCACACTTCTCTTTATTATGCAATTCATTTTATTACATGTCCAGGATTTGGTGTGGTAGACAAGGCTGTAGAAAGAACAGCACTTTTAGATAGCAACCCAACTAATATGGGAAGACTCATTGAAAATCTGATGATGGAATAAAAGTTTGGGTGAAAGGGATCACAGGCTCATCATGCTGAGAACAGGAAGGAGGGAGAACAGCAGAGTAGGCATAATGGAGTTCAGAAAAGCACTCTTCAACAGCTGAGGAAACTGGTAAGTAGGGTCCCTTGGGAAGATAATATAAAGGATAAAGGAATTCAGGAGACCTGGCAGTTATTGAAAGAGACTGTATTAAAGGCACAAAGCAAAGTATTCTGATGTGAAGGAGAGCTTGGAAGAGACAATGCGGCTGAATCAGGAACTCTTTAAGGAGTAAAGAATGGGAAAAAAAGGAGATCTATTAAAAGTGGAAACAAGGACAGCTGAATAAGGGTGTGCATGGAGGATAATAGCACAAGCATGGAGAGATGAACTCAGAAAGGCTAAAATGCAAAATGACTTACAACTAGCAAGGGAGATGAAAGGCAAGCAGACACGGTTCTAGAAGTACATTAGGGAGGGAATAGAGGGAAAGCAACAAAAAGTATCATATCAGTACTGAACAGGGAAGGGAAGTGAATAACAGAAGACACAGAGAAAGGACACTATACTATTTCTTTCCTGCTTTTAAATTAACAAAACTAAATGAGGAGGTGTTAGAATAACATGAAAAAATTCACCCCCAAATTCATAGGATGTTAGCTGAAACAGCTGCAGAGATATCACTTTTTGGAATTAATTGAAGCTAAGTGAAGACTGGAAGAAGGGCACTAAGGCTCAGTCTAAATTAGCAAGTTGTGCAGCACAGCAGGAGGGGCTATGAAGAGGCAGAGTTGAATACTTTAAGACTACACAGTGCCTTTTTTCAAACTGACTTCCATTTGGTTCCATGCAGCATGTTTAGTGGGCTTTTGATGATTGTTTTCCAGTTTAGTTTAATCCAGGAGGAGCTCATGAGACTGAGTGTGAACTAAAGCATAAGGACTATTGAGAGATTTATTTCAGAGGCATGTATTTGATTTGAATTGAAATGGTAATGTTGGTGTAGCCATTTAGAACTAAACTGGGAGAAAATGAAGGAACAAGAAATAAATGTGCCTGTCTTCAATAGCAAGTCATTCTAACCTCATTTTTAATTGAAAAATAGAAAAAAAAAAATCAGTGTTTGATGAAATGAAAGATAAATATGTGACATAATTTAACTTTGGATCAGTCTGAGCATTTTCATGTAGGACTTTCAGGAGCAAATCAGAAAAATAGCTGAATAAAATTACTGCTACATTTGTGTGTGACAGGTGGAAAACTGCTGAAGATAACATATGAACTTTATTGTGAGGAGAACATTTCAAAATGGATTCTGAAGAAGTATGTACTGGGCAGGATATGGATTTATGACTTGGGTTATGGAAGTGAAACTGTATTTATGTGTTTTGTTCATGACGCTAAACTTAGGACTTTTGTAAGTGAGAAGGGAAACAGGATCTAATTGCATTAGATTGAATTCAAAATACTTTTGTTATGTTAAAGATATATTTATCAAATCAACATAATGGATTTGAGCAAGAATCTCCAGAAAAAAAAAAAAAAAAGGAGTTCCAGAGCACACAAGCTACATGGGGAATATCTAGTCAGGCAGTAGCACAGCAGAAACAAAGCAGAGGTGGCAATCAGCTCTGGTGAAAAAGAGGCAAATGTCATTCTGAGATGTGTGAACAAGAGAGTCATATTCAAGATAGAGAGATCACCATTTTACATTGCATGTGAGTCCTCAGAGGAAGCCTGTTCTTAGATTTGGGTTGCACACTTGAGCAAAGATGTTGACAAAATGCAAGAGTCCAGCTGAGCACAAGAATGACATGACATTTCAGAAAATTAAGATCTAAAGAAAGGTTGCATAAATCCATAACACAGGTGAAAAAAAAGAAAAGGAGAAGATGAAGGAAGTACGTGAAAACATGGATAAGTTGCCTCTTCATGGTTGCCTACCCAAAGAAACCCCAGGCCAGTGGGAGTAATTTGGAACATCCCAGTTTAATCAGATACTTGGTGATACCAAACCAGCAGCTGTAGCTTGACTCAAGATAAAGGTTTTTTAGCTAAGCAAACTAAACAGGAAAACAAGGTTTATTCTAAAAACACAAACGGTCACAGAATTACAAAGTTAGAGTTATCTGCCAACTCCATTTGAATGTCTGGGAATTCTCTTGGGATATCAGTTAGCACTAGCTAGCACCTATATTTGGGCATCTGAACTGACACCCAAAAACCTGTGGTTTTACTATCATGTGAAGTGTTTTGGCAAACAGATTTGAGAAAATTTTTATTTTGTCTAGGCAAGACCAGTGATTCTGGTTGCACAATGAAATGCATCTTGAACAGACACATAGAATAGGCAGTCAACATATGGCCAGTCACTATTATTTAATATATTACTTCCTTGTTCTTTTTATTACAACACCATCTTCAAACACCTTAGAAGGCAATCCACTTGTTTCATTATAGGCACACTTTTATGGGAACAAGGGATCTGGCTCAGTGCACTGCAAATAAGTGAGTTTTAATGAAAGAGTGGGTGAAAAAAATGTTGATGACGCAGGCAATATTGAGTTTGCTGAGCTTAAATATGGTATATATGTGTGATACTCTATCAAATGGATAGAACAGAAAAAGAGTTCAGAAAGGGAGATTCATGACCAAATCAATGGGAAAAAATTGTGCACTGGGATTTATGTGTGTTGAAGAAAAACAGGGAAACAGGCAACAGATGTAAAAGTTACATATCCTAGGAGATCTTAAGAATGGACTTTACATGTAAAATTGTTAAAGCCACCCTCTAACAAAGCTTGAACCATGCCTTCTGTAACCTCTTGATCTAAGAAATACAAGCACAAGTAATCAAGTGATTCTGTGATGCTGTGAACCAGCATCACGAGCAGGCACGTTTTCCTTTTATAGGCATCTTTATACAGCGTTTTAAACAACTGTACAAAAATAAACAAAAATTCTATCCCAGTGCCCTATTATTTTTTAAAACCAATATGTAGGAGGAAGTAATGAGACATATTTGATCTGATTATCAAGCATATTTCTAAAATGGTTGTAAGACTTTATTCATAAATGTCATTTAAAAATTATTTCAGATGAGTAGAAATGTCTGTGAAATGAGTGTTTTCACTTAGTATCTTTTGGTATTAATAAAAGAGAATATTAACATAAGAAAAACGTGAGAGTTCTCTGAGTAGTAGCAGAAGTTTGGTAATTTACCAACTTTTCAGTAAATGATACCAATAATTGAAAGTCTAGTGCTGCTTACCTTAACGTATTTCAACATATTTTATTTAAGGTTTTACCAAGAAATAATCCTCACATGAGAGGAAAAAAATCTAGCTCTCCAAATTCAAAGTACTAGTATCATTTACTCAGTGAAATTTATCAATCCCGAAAGTCAGCTTCCACTAATGTGCTCATTGCAACATTATTGGTGATAATATACTTAATTAGTGAATCTTATATAAGATTTATTTTATTCACAGAAGCTTGGTTTGATAAAATCCTTTATTGCAATTCGTTTAATAGGTAGACTATAGAAACTACATTAATATTACATCCATGAGCAAAGAGATTACCCCACAGTTAATGACTCCCTTGGGTTGCCCTTTTCTGTCAAAGGCACAGAGCCAAAAAATTCTATTTTCCTTCCCTCTGAAATAAGGAAATGTTGCTATGTGAAAAACCAAGTGTGGTTCTTTTTATAACATCTGGGTTGTGAAAAAATGAGAAGTGACAAAATAAATTATGTCTGAAACAAATGTTGCTCTGCTTTGTATTGACTAAAATCTGGTTTAGGGTAAAAAAACAGACTCCAAAGGCTGTTGATACATCTGCCAAATGACTCATAAAACATCTAGAAGTGATTGGGGTCAGAAGAAGAATTTAGCATCTTAAAGGATTCTGCAAGGGAAATTTTTAAGTCAAACAGTGGTGTCTCTTGGTGTATTCCTTTTGTGCGTGAAAGCAGTGACAGCTGCACACCAGTGTTCCAATGGTTTCCGCAACTTGCGGTTCAGAAGATCTTACATTTGTTTGCTTTGCCTCTACCCTTGCTTCACAAGGGCTGAAGTGTCACACAGACAATATGTGTTATGACAACACAACTTTCTTACCACTGTTCTAACACTTTTGTGGGGCAGGAGGAGGCAATTGGTGATCACCGTCTGCTGCAGATCTAGACCAACAGCTGAACATGAATCCTGCACAGAGAAAAGGGAGGGGCGGCTTGTAAAAAGTGCACTTGGTGGTCTTCCAGAAAGACTTGAATATACTCTCATCCAGCCACATGATTTCAGTCAGGGAGGTAAACATTGTTGAGTGCAGTAAAAGATTACAGTAGAAAAGAAGAATTGACAGCTATACTGGTCATGGGCATCTGCCTAATTTTATGGATAGCAAAATAGGCATACAGAGATGATGCCATAACAGGAGACCAATTGGCATTTCTTGCTATCAGAAGGCAATTCATCCCATTCTAAAATGTCTAGAGAGGTGAGTACCTACTCAAGGGAGGTACCTGCAAGTACCTACTATCCTTCACTCAAGAGACAGGTTAAACTAAATGTCTAACTTTTAATAAAAAGAAATCCTGGCCTTAGAGTCTGAGAACGTGTGTTTTGTCCTGACAACAAACATATCTTAAAAATATTTAATGTTCAACCTCTTTGAATTTCTTTTCCTTGCTCTCCAGTTCCCAGATCTGCCCAAGGCACATTTTTATTCTCATTGGCTTGGTTTATACTTACAAACAGAGCCCAGGCTCAGACTTGAGGAGCGATACTTGTTATCCCTGTCCACCACGGTTGTGGACTTGGCCCGTGCTGACCTGTTCTTCTCTGTGGATGCCTGGGCATGGTCTGGAGCCATGGGCAAGAATTTCTCCCTCGAAATCTGCATGGCAAACTGGTTGGAAGTCTGAATGCAAAATGTGAGATGCCAAAGCTGGCACTAAGATCCTGGTCTGTCCTCGTTTTAGTTAGTTTTATATCCTACAGTTTCTGAGCCACATTAGCTTCCCTCTCACTGGAAAGGATGATAAAAAGCACTTAGACTTTTTCTACAGAAAAGAATAACAGTATCTTTTTTAATTTCCTTCTGTTTCATATTTTAGCTCATAGAATAATACTAAAAAATCCCTGTTGCTTTATAATAGACTCATAATAAGTGGCTTTTGTGACTGATTAAGTACCTCAGCTTCACTCCTGTGTTAATCAATTGCAACATATGGTTATTGCTTCATGTACTGCTGCAATGGAGTGGATCATTTACCATATAAAAGCTCCAGCCCAACTGTGTCTGCTGCTCTGGTTCTAGACATCAGCTTCTTTTGTGATAGTGTTTTCCATGACTGTGGAACAAGAATCATATCGTGTTTTGTGGTCATGGGAATATGGAAAACGGGAGTAAAATGCATAGTGACCTACTTTTAAGAAAATAATTGGAGCATATCACATATGTTTGTAACATAGAAAGCATATTAATATTTATGAGGAAGTACCTTTACTTTTGAGATAAATTAAAAAAAAAATTTTGATTTTTTTTCAGGGACCACATCTCTGATTTAAAAGTAAACTATGTCAATTCTAATTATCTATTTCTAGTTTAAAAATTTTTTTCATATAAGCTGTAATATATTTAATGGAGAGTTAAGAGTCTCATCTAATTTATTCCGTAATATCATGATGAAAAGCAAAAACCTAAAGAAACCTGAAAGTATCAAAAATTGTATTTTCCACAATTTTTCATTTTAATGTCTTCAAAACCTTTAAAATAGTCATGATTTGAGTTCCATAGTCAAAACATTTCCTTTGTAAAGAAACATGAATCAGAATATAATTTTTAAGCTTAGCCGTGTTTATATGCATAAGTGATTATTGCATAAGGAGATTAATAATAAATCACAGAGAGATTTATAAATAAGTTATCCATGGGAAACTGTGCTACTGCTGCCAATTTACTCCTTTACTTTGTACACATTGGATTGTCATTAAACTATTTAGATATTAGATATCTGGTGACTAATTCCTTATATTGCCATTTTATGAATTGGGGTAATAGACGTGGTGAGCTGCACAGCCACTGCTCGCTGGCCTGCATGGACAATACCTGTGCTTAGGAGACTCTCTGGAGATAGTCACCTCAGCAGACACACACACACATAATTATCTATCTATCTATCTATCTATCTATCTATCTATCTATCTATCTATCTATCTATCATCTAATCTATCTATCCATCCATCCATCCATCCATCCATCCATCCATCCATCCATCCATCCATCTATGTATACAGCTGCATGCTTATTTTCAGTCACATTCTTGCCCTGACTTGGGCTAAAGTTGCAACAACCCTCAAGTCCATGGCTGCACTGATTAGGACCACCATTTGTCAGCTAATATTGGCAATTCCATTAAATTTCTATGCTGAAAACCCCCCATTTTTTCATTATAAATTGATTGTGCCCTTATTATGTGGATGGATGCGGTGGGAATTACTATAGTGGTCATATATGATCTCTAGCTAAAGGTGTTATCCATCAGCATTAGGTGTAAACCAAAATAATATTTCTGGTTTTGTGAGTGTTTGTTGGCAAAGTGTTCATCCTGCTCGTTTTTATGAAGGTATTTGTCATTAGGAAAACTTAAAAACAGAAAAAAAAAAAAAAGAAATTAAGTGTTATGCAAATCATACCACACAGCTGTTTTATGATCCTATCACTTTGAAAAAGAGGGTGAGAAGCTCTTTTGAGTCTAATCTTACATAGTCCATCTGTTGCAGCATATGACAAGAAGTCAAGCATTTGAACTTTTAGGAGCCGTTATGGATCCTTGACATGGATCTGGCTCTCATCATGCAGCCAATGTTGATACTTCCACTGATTGCACTGATTGACTGTTGTGTCATATTATCCTTGGCCTTTCCGACTCCCTCACTTCGGGGGATATCAACACTAGTAATCGTCAGGCAGGGCTCAATTGATTATCTTCAGAATTTTCTCTGGCTATTGACCATAATGGAAAAAAATTGTGCCTCTGAATTATTCAAAATGAAAACATACACAGAAGAAATCAATAAGGCACATCTGATATTAAAGACAAATTAAAGCAGGCAGTATAACGTGTCTTGGGGCACCTGCTACACACAAAGAAGAAAGCATTTTAGGGGTAAAGAAGACTATTTTCCTCCTTTCCTTTCATTCTTTTGCAAGTAATATATTTTAGCTGTCAAAATTAACATCTTTATGAATTAGGACATTAAGGGTTTTTTTTCAACTTGTCCTTTACAAACATTGGAATTTAACTTCAGACTCTTTCACAATAATCCTTTTTTGTATCCCCTCAGTCTTTTTAACTTAAATGTAACATGCCATGCTGGAGGGATGAAATTATAGAAAAATGTTCAGGTCAGAAAAATCACATTAACACATATCTAGAGTTAGGCACTAAGCCTCTGCAGACTTTCAAAGACTAAACTGGTAAAGACAAATGTGCCTCTCTGTGAAATATCTAACATGTTAGCAGTAGGAAAATGTTCCCTATATGAATCACAGACAGGATTTTTAAAAATCTCTGAAAGAGGGATGGCTTCATTTTTGGGGGACAGTATTACCAGAGAGTCTGCAAAAAACAGGCAAGTTTTCACTCTGAGTTTCTCATTCAAGACAAACTATATGTAGAACGGTGATGTAGTGGATGTCATGTAGCATCTCTAGTTTTCCATCGTAAGAGTCAGGATTTGGAATCACTAGAATATTCTCTGATTGCAAATCTGCTATGAATGTGGTCAATTTCTCAGCAAGGGCTGCAGAAAAAGTGTTCCATGTCTGTAGTTTGAAGCAATCAAGAAAACAACACAGCACTTTTGTGACAATGGATACTATTAATACCCTGAACATTTCTAATGTTCATTTGGAAATCTTTATTAGGATTTGATTCCTTGCTTCCTCACTTCATGGAATGATAATTTTTTTTCAGTATTATCCCACTGTCTTCTTTATAGCAAATTTTTATTTACGTGGAATTGAAATATTAAAAAAAATGCAAAAAAATGTCAGTAATGTAATGTCTTTTAAGGAATTGAAACCCTTTCCTAAAAGTCTGAAAGAGGGGCAGTTGCTGCTGTAATAATTAATGCTCACAGGAAACACAGTCATACCCAGGATGATGCAACAGCTCCCAGGAATGAGAGCATTGATGGCTGAGTGGTCTTTCAAAAAACTCACACAACTGGAATTTGTTTTCACTCTTCATTGAAATTCATACAGGCAGTTGAACCCTATAAAACTAAATGGGTTTTTATTGAGGCTTTTGGGGGACGGAGTAAAATATGTAAGGACACTAAGCTGCTGTGTAAAAGGAGAAACCTGAATGATTTCTGCTATTAGTTTGTCTTTTACTGGAAAATGTGAATAGGCTTAAGCTGTTAATACCAGTGCATTTTTACTGCAAGAGGTAGGATTTCAAAAAATATAAATTATTGAGAGATGCAGATAAAATATTTAAAACTACTTAATGTGTTAGGTGCCCAAGTTCTCTTGATCTCAGTGGAAAATAGGCACCTAAGCTGCTTAGCAGTTTAGAAAAATTATTCTGGTATCCCATCCTCCCATGTAAACACCTAAATACAGCTTAAATTCTGGATAAAGATGCACAATGTTCTATGGAGGGACTATACACTATGCTGGTGTTCTTGTCTAATTTTACACACTAGTCAGAAATTTAGGAATGTTTTTGAAACAGAAGTCTTTAGTGCCCTCAGAAATATTATAAGATATGCAGGAAAAATCCATAAGATTACTAGATATGATATAAGAGCCAGAGAAAACTTATTCCCTCCTGGAACTGCCAGCTGAGAGTAGAAGGAAGAGCCTGTGTTGCTTCAAACGGGACCAGATGTGTATGTTCAGCATGGGGGTCTTAATTTACTTTGTATGGCTCTGCTCACATTTTCCAGGTCAGAGAGTATTTCTGAGGTCCTATATATGGCTGTGACTATGTGGTGTAGCATTTCCTTCTTGTTGAAGTTTGACAAGGAAACTTGTGACCACTGGTTGAACAGGAACCATGGAGAACTACCACAGACAAGTCTGAGAATGCCCCAAGGCACTCACCTAAATCTCTTCACTGGCACATCTCAAAGCTGTCAGCTGAGATTGATAAAATGTGAGAAACATGAGATTAAATGTGGCTTGGAAAGGTGGACTGGGTTTCACACTTACATTGCAAAGTTAGAGTTTTGCACTAACCTGGTGGTTACTGAAACCACAAACTGTAATAGTGGGTGATGTTGAACTAAAAAAAAGTTCAGAAGTATTCTGCTTGTCCAGAAAATGGTATTGCACATTGACAATGGGTGGTTGCCAGTTCAACCATGTTGCTTGAAGCTTTTTTGCTTATTTCTCTGTCAAAATGTAATCATGTGTCATGACGTGGCATTCCTGTGACAAACTGCTCAAAATCTGTGCTACTATATTTAAGATACACACAAAAAATTGTGTCTCTGTTTATAACTTTGCCCAAAATTTTGGATGCTGTTTTTGAATTTGGATTAAACTTTTTGTTCCTGAAATGGAGGAAAAAATATCACATCATCCAGGCTTGACTGAGTGACAGGGAATTACTAAAAGTGTTGTTGCTATAAATGAGAATTCTGATTGTTGAACCACGTAAAATATGGTCAGCTTTACAGAGTCTATGAAACTAGTGAGAACTGCTTAGCAAAATTTATTTTGAAAATATTTAATGCAGTTTCAAAAAGTAGAATTATTTTTTCTGTTCAGTTCTGCTGGAGATCTTAAGTTGCTTGGGTAGATGAAACTCTAGATATTGTCCCCATGACTACTGAGACACTATTATCCATGGGAACACCAGACTCAAGATTTAGATTATTGGACCAGTAGGAAGGCTTTCTGCATCACAAAACCAGTGCACGTACATGTGTAAAATGTATCTGTATTCTCTGTATCAAAACTTGCAATTCGATAGTTTGCAAAAAAATATTTTTTTCTCAATATATATTTCTTCTCAGGAGGTGTGAAACAATAAGACATGAATAAAGCTACAGCAATATTTACAAGGAGTTGTGAGCATTGGGAAAATGAAATAAATGTGAAAGAATGTAGAAGAGCAATAGTGCATGTAAGCATGGTCTTGAGTAAAAGGGCTAAGGGACTCGATGCATGGCTACTCGCAATTCCAGTTTGTGTTGTCAAAGCACAGAGGTGTTGAAGAGGTTCTCTTTAATCTGTGGTGGAAGGATACGAAAACAGAGTGAGAACAGGTCAAAGCAGAAAGAGAATATGGCAGGAGATCTCTGTAGTTTTAAAATACTTTCTATGCTCTCACAAAATTGAGTGCCGCCTCTGTTTGATTCAGGTATCTCTTTCAGAGCGACCAATTAGACCTTGTTGAAACAAACCCCCAAGGTCATTTTTGGTCTCAAGATGTTGTGGTGAGCCATGGCTCTCGCCAGGGTGGCCTGGACCCCATTGGACAAAAGGTCCAGTGGTTTAATTCTCATGAGGCCCAGGAACCCTAAGACAGCCGCCCGCCACAACATGGACACCCTCAGGCTGTCTGGCAAGAAAGTTCGCTGGCCAAGGCGGGAAAGACGTGGCACCCTGCCCGTCTGCAATGGCCACCGCGCTCCCCTCCCTTGGCTCCCCCATCACTCTGCCACTGGCCCCTGCTCACCCTCTTCGCCTACCTCTCTCCCTATTGGTTAAGTTGTATGAATCCCTGCCTCTGTAACACCCCTCATCTGTTCTGTTGTTGGATGTTCTCTGGTTGCTCCGCCCTGAGCAGTGGGGCAGAAAATCCCCTGTCAGAGACTTTGCTTTGCTCTTATGGGTCCCTTTTTCTTTGGCTCCAATAAACCCGTTCCTGTCCCCCCGAGAAGAGTCCCTCGTTGCTTCATCTCTCCTTGGGCCTTCTCCATCAGTGGCTAAAGCGAGCCTCGCCTGGACCTCGCTTAGCCTCCCACTCTCCCTTGGCACCCATCCTCTGTTACTGTGGCACGCGGGGCTATTACCTGGTGCCCGGCCCCTGAGTCAGCCGCGGGCATCACGGCATCAAGACCTGGCCAAGGGTCTCAAGGCATGGAGCCAGGACCAAATGTCATGCACTGTGAACGTGGCCAGTTGGCCTTAAGGGAGTTATTCCTTAGAACAGATGCAAGCCATTCTATAGCACATAGCCTATAGGGCAGGATGATTCCTGGGAGTGGCTATACTAAACAATGTATGTGTAGCATACGTTGTCTACATTCTTGCAGAGGAAGTGGTAAGAACCACTCAAGTCTTGATAGCACTGTACAACACATCTATCTCATGTCTGAATCCTAAAAAATTTCATATTTTCCTCTGTTTTGCCTGTACTACCTGGCAAATGTCTCTCCTCATATGTTTATGGGATTTAAATCCCATAGGAAAGGCCTGGAATCCTCATATCCTGTTTCTCAAATGAGCATTACCTTTTACACAAAAGAAAGCATCAACATCTCTTTTCATCACAATAAAAACGCTAACAAGGAATATTATACTCACAGCTGGCTTCAGGATTATGAATGCCAAATGGATGTGTGTATCCCTTCCAGTCTGAACATACACACTTAATATAAAAGATAAGGTTACCACCTTCTCCATGGCATTTCTCATTTAACAACCTGTACATGTACAGGCTTTTAGGCACATCTTTCTTCCTGTGGACTGGATAAGTAGCAAAATTGCTTGAAGTTATAACTGCAATGCTAATCTTATACCATGTTTGTGATTTCCACCAGTAAGTTTGCTATTAAACTATTTTGAATAGTGTAAGGCTGATAAATTTTAGACTGCAAAAGTAGATTAGATGATAGACTTATTTTCTGTTTTCATTGCATGTCTAAGTTACTGTAAACAAATAATAAACTGTGTGGGGAAGTGTCAGATAATGAACAGCATTCACCCTGTACATTTCTGAAAGCTGAGTGTGGAAGCTCATGGAAGTGCATTCTTGCTTCTTTTCTCCTGAGCAGCCCCTTCTGACAACTGTCAGAGGCAAAATAGGAGGGTATTTTGTCTGAAGTAAAGCAGACACTGTAAATGTTCCTAATAGACCTGCAGAATTGTAAAACTATGAACTGTCCAAAGAAAAAAAAACTGGTTTAAAAGAAACTGGTGTACCTCTGGGGTATTGTTGTTATAAGAAGTACAGTTTTAGATTTTTCAGTCTAAGTTCTTACATTGGCACTCTCCACCATCTTCTGCTTGACAGAAAACAAGTATACCCCACAGGTCTTCTATACCAGCTAACAGACTTGTCTTGTGTTTTGCCAAGTTAAAAGCTCATTCTATTAATTTCAGTAGAAGTCTATGCCAGGGATTTCTCAGGAAGTCCTACAAAAAGGTATTACATGGAACAGGAGGGATGGAACATTTTAAAGAAATTTATTCAAAATTATTTCAGAACTGACTTTTGTTTGAAACGCCTTGGAAAGATATTGGATTATTGTCACATAGAGATGTTCCTGTTAAACAGGAAGTGATATTGGATGGCTGCTTTTATATGGTACTACAGACAACATCTAGTTACAAAGCAGGAGTAATGGTCTACACCAAGGACATAAACTGCGTGTTTCAAACCTATAAGTAAGGTGCTTGGAGATGAAAACTGAACTCAAGACCTGCATGGTATTTCCACGAAGCCTTTCTCTACAGTGGGGAGCCCTTTACCAATATGGCCACCAAGTTGAATAGAAGGTGGGAACAACTTTGGTTTTTACAGCCTGGAAAAGGCTTCAGGGAGACCTAATTGTGGCCTTCCAATACCTGAAGGGAACCAACAGGAAAGATGGAGAGGGACTTTTTTGTAAGAGCATGTGGTGACAGGACAAGAGGAAATGGATTCAAACTAAAAGAGGGTAAGTTTTAATTGGATATTTGAAAGAAATTCTTTGTTGTGGGGGTGCTCAGAGAAGCTGTGGGTATCTTGTCCCTGGAAGTGTTCAAGGCCAGGTTGGATGGGACTCTGAGCACCTTGGTCTAGTGGGAGGTGTCCCTGCACATGGTGGTAGAGTTGGAACTAGATGACTTTTCAGGTTCTTCCAACCCGGGCCATTCTATGATTCTATGATTCTATGATTCTGTGATTCTATGGGTATTGGCACTCTGCAAACACCCCAATATCCTGCTCCCAGGAAGAAGGTTGTGAGCTTTACAGAGCTTTATGTTTTCATAAGAAAAACAATATATTACAATTACAGGTGTCATTAAAATAAATCACATTGAAAATATTTCCATGACGTACAACAGGGCTTTAGGGCAGTTAGAAGATAACAATATTATTTTATCAGGTGATACAGTGCTGATGATTGCAGAAAATTTAAGAAGGTAATTTGTCAATGAAACATGAAAATTACTGTCTTCAGAAAAGAAACAATATTTTGGGAATATTTTGTTATTATTGACTATGAATCCCATTTAGCAATCTGTACTTGCTAAAAAGTTGTTGTCAAATGCAATAATTGAGGAAAAAAATGAACTAAATTGAATAAACCTAAATGATAATTCTGTCTTTAATAGACAGTGTAAACAGTCCAGAGTGAAAGGAACCTCCTAGCCCCAAGAATTACACAGTTGTATTGGTAAAATTTCAAAAGCAGATGAGAAGTAAAATTGATCTTGGAAACAAACCAAGAATGACATCGTCAGTTTAGGGACTCCAATTTACAGTGTAATGTGGAAGTGGTAAAAAGAATTATACAAGCACAAAAGCAGAAGTGGTTGCAATAAAGATAAATAAGTAACAAGAAATTTCCTGGATTTGAAATGGTTTAACTTCATATGCCATTAAATTTGATTATGACTTTTTTCTTAAACCAGAGAAAATGAAGTCATGTGGCTGTGTCTTATTCTTTTCCGTTCCAACATTCTCCTACCTCTGTGTACTGAAATTCATCATTGCTAGGTTCCACAGTTAATTTAAAATAGTTGAGCTAGACAATGTATCTACTAATTCAAAACCCATCAGTTTACTAAAATAATTAGTTTTAAATGAACACTGTGCTGATGTGGCTTTTCATGACATCCTTCAAAGCTGCATATAAAAGTTTATATTATGAACTAACTACTCTCTGTCCTGTGATTAAAGGGCACACGATGACCTCATGAACCACCCTTTAGACTTCCAGTGCTTCTGGCTTTAATATTCTGTGCTAGATTCACAGAGCTCTTCTACAGATGCTAAGCGTTCAATCCTGAAGGCTCCACTTCATCATCAGGTAATTAGTATTTTCATTAACTTGCTTATTGTCAAGGAAAATGAGCCTTGATCATCTAATTTTTCCTCAATGAGTTGAATATTGTAATATATCTATAATTAATGTGTTTTATGCCACAAACGTGTAATGGAGTGGAAATCTGAGCCTGCTCCCAGCAGTCACTGTCAGTAAATGTTTGATGAATAAACAGAGACTTTCTAATGGGAAATGGTGGCGACTTTTATAAGCAGACACAATAAAGACTTTATTAACATACTTAAGAAGCATTCTGGGAAATAGAATTGAATGCATTATTACTGTAGGCTCCTTTTGTGAAAAGTAAATTTTACTGTCCCCATAACAAATGTTTGCTTGTTTGATGTAACTTGTAGTGCCATTCTTTTATGGAGCATCTTTCAGTGTAAATCTGTGATACATTTTAAAGCTACATATTCCCTATAGGTCTATGATCTTAAAAAAAAAAATCCCACTGAAATTTGCATAAGCTAATTGCTTATACACCTGGTTGTGACAGAAAAGGAAATAGAAAGGAAAAAGAAACAACACTGAGCAGGTATCTGAAAACTCAAATGAAAGTGAAAATCTTTTTAAAATGAAAATTTATTGTAGGTGTTCAGAGAATGAAGGGAAGGTAGGGTGGAATGGCAGATCATTTGCAATGCCACATCTGCTATAAATAAGACTAAATATATCTTTAAAATGTATTATTTAACAGTTCCAGATGTAATACCAAATGCTAGAATAAAGACCCAGCAGTGTCTCTGAGCTAGTCAGGAATACATTTAGCTTCTTGACTGGCTCCAGAATGGAAACTATAACTGTACTGGTTCAGTTTTCTGAGGTGTGGTACACACAGCCCATGCTACAGTCAGTGGTGACTACAGACTGTAAAAACATGGCCTTCAGGAAAAAGGAAAGCCTTTTCCCATTTGTTTTTTGTTTGTTTTTTTTTTTTTTTACAAGCTGGCATGGTGTTGCCTTCCCAGAACACACTGTATCTGGGGAACAACAACTTACCTAAGCAAGAAAGACACTTGGATTGCATCTACTGCTGTTACTCAGCTAAGTGCAAATTCTGTGTCCTGATTTGCATGCAGTTCAGAAGCTTTCTGTGGTATTGATGTACTGTGATGGAGAGGGCAGTGATAAAAAGAGTGGGAGAGAAAGCAAGAAAAGATAGAGAGTAGGGAATCTTCTCCTAAAAGAAAATTAGAGAGGACAATTGTGAGAGCAAGCAGAATGGCCTGTGGTTATTGCCTTTCTCTACATCCCTGTCATGGGAGCTTCAAATACTCCCCACTTTGAGCCACCAACATCTACCACCAATGCTTTCAGTGAGTGGCTCTGATACTCAAAGCCTTTGTCTGCATGACTGGTAGGGCACAAGGACAGGCTGGAAAAGGTTGCCATGCTGCCTGTCCTGCCATGAGCAGTCCAGAGACATCTGGCAGGGTCAGACTCCAGAGTATGCTCTGGGACAGGAACTATAGATATAGCCATGGGGAGCTGGCTCTGTTTCACACATCTGAATGGGAACTTGTCCCCTGTACCTCATGGAGAGGGCTCAGCGTGCTGAGGGTGTGATGCATCTGTCCTAAGTTAGATGTATACCATAAGATTTCTGAATCAAGCTGTAAAGAGTTATTTCAACTTCGTTTGATTTTGAAGGCAGAAGTTTTAATTTTATGTTTTATTAAGAAATTTAAAATACTATAGTAAAATTGAAAATTGTTTAAAGTGTGATGGGCCACATGTCATTATTAAAGAACTTTATAAGGAAAGCCAGTGCTTTACCTTTTCATTCCAGTTTGGTGGAATGAACATCAGACTTGCCTTTGGAGCAATTTTTTTCATTTCCAATTTTCTCTAGTAGATATAAACTCAGAAAACTCAAGTTTTGATTCAAGAAAACCCAAAATTGAGTTATTTTCTAGATGCATCCATAATTCAGAAGAGAATTGCCTACTTGTGTGTTGTAAATGACCAAATGTAGATGATTATTACATTTACATTTAAAGTAGCTGTTAAGTTCCCAGAGCGATCCATGAAGAGACACTGTCACTTACAGATTATGATTTATCTCGTCCTAACAGAGATCTCAGGAATAAGCCAGATGAATCTCAGTCTGAAGTTATGTATTTCTTGTCACCACTAAGCAACGTGACTCACTCAGAGGTTGATGTTTACTTAATAGATACTTGGTAGACTTAGATAAATGTCCCTTTGGAGACAAACTAGTCAAAACATTAAGAACCTGACTCATAGAGAGTAATTTAGAATGTCAGAGGATGAAGATTTGTGACTGAATTTAATGTTTTTTTTTTTATTTTTTTATTTTTGGTCACATGTGCTCTTGACTTAGTACAGCACAAGAATTTCATTTAAAGTGTTTTGGAGGGGCAAGACTGAGAAGAACTTATGTGGGGAGTTTTAAATCTGGCCTACAATTTTTTTCCAGTGGGCATGTTCTTCATCTCTCCTGCAAAAAAGGAATTTAGTCAAATCAAGTTGTAGAACATAATGCTAAGAAAATTCAGTAATGTGGTTGAAAGCTGCGTTCATTCCACCCAAATTTAGGCACCTAGATAGGTGCCCAGAATGAGGTGTATAGTCACCACAGCTTCATATGGGGAAAGACCAACATTTTCATATTCAGTTATCTTGTGTGGTGTATTGCCTCAGCTCTTACTAACTACAATGGAAATTAAAATATCCGGAGTTCTGAAGTTTTAAAACCATGACATCTGACAAGTCTAATTTGATATAAAGGTCACAAAACAAATCTTACTTTATCTGAAGCTTCCAGGTTTAATTTTTTTTTTTTTGGGGGGGGGGGAGGGGAGTGGTAGAGATAATTAAGTCAAGATCAACATAGAAACTTTCATTATATATTTTCTATATTCACTGTCTGTTGCAATTATTCAGATGAATGAGGTGCTTTACAACAGATGGAAAAACCCAATGCCAAAATCATAACACCAAATCTCTCATAAATCAATAGATAAGATATATTTTAGTGCTCTCTGGTATCATCAACAAGCCCAGCTGATTTAAACAGTGGTCTGATTTCCAGCATGTTGGAGAAAAGAAAGGTATGGTCTCTCTTAATGAGTGAAAAACAGTTAAGTAAGATTTTGTGACATTTCTGTCTTCAAGCCAGTGTCTTTGGTGCAGTCTGGATTGTTTTGAAAATACAGGGAGTTCTGGCAGGGTTTTCCACAACAGCCAGGATTATATTTGTTTTCTCCAGTTTGGTACGTGGCAGCATACTGAACAATATAAGAAATATCTTAGAAATCTCCCCGTGCTTCTCTAAACGAAAAGATTATTATTTTGTATCTGAAATACAAGAAGGCAAGAAAGTATTTTGCAGGGCAGAGTTTATTATTACCACAGCACACAAAGTTCAGTTACATCCATTTTTTCCCACAAGAACTCCCCAAACTGAAGACAATGCACCATTGAACATCAGCAGGACAAAGTGGGAGCGCAGCACTGTTCTCCATTATGCTGCTATTGATCTCAATATCTACACCTTTTTTCCTAGTTAACACTATCATTGCAAAACTAATATTTGATCCAATCTTCTAATAAGAGATACACATATTTCTACAGACTTCATTGATCTTACATATATTTCTGGAACTATCTGATATTTGGTAAGATTTATCTTTGGATAAGGTATTTGAATCTTTACAAAAAAAAACATTATTGAAAGTGCAAGTTAATGCCTTTTATGAAAAATATTAATTATAAATGGATGAAACAAACATGGCAATGAAAAACCAAAGTAATATGCTGTTTTCTATTTCACTACAAAAGGATAGAGAAGAAAAAGAGTTTGGCAAAATAATGCATATAAAGGCCAGATATCCATGTCCTGAGGCCATCAGACACTTCCCTAATGGACTACACAATGTGTAAAATAATTAATCATGTGGAGAAGGTATTGCCAGGGTTAGAGATGGGATCTTGAGCTTTTAATGGAAATGCTCTGTGATTGAGCTGGGAAAAAAACTTCCGTAGTTAGAAAAGGAGGGCATCTGTCATACTTAATTCATAATGGTTTAGTAGCACAATAAAATACGAGACATGGTTCAGCACTCCTATTTTGTGGGGTATTAAAACTATATATAATACAGGAATGGTACAAACATGCAGCGAAACGCTCTTCATGGTAGTGTTCACAAATATCAGTAGGAGGAGTGCTTAAAAGGTTAAACTCAGACTCTCTGGGGTCAGATTTGTTCCCTCACTAGCAATACATCTACCTTCCTGACTAATCTTTCTGTATATACTTTAAAAAGAACCCATTATCTTTTCTACCTGCCTGTTTCATAGGTTGCTAAGATAGAACAAAAAAGAGTAATTTTATTTATTTCTTTGTTAGAGGACTGAACACAAGGATCTACCTTAAAATAAAGAAATAATCAAATAAATAATAGACCATACTAGTATTAACATGCAAGTTTTACAGACAAAGAATGGTGTCGGGAATGAAAAACTTCAAAGGGAAACACAGTTAACATTACTTATACACATGCAATCTATCTGTCCCTCTGGTGGAGACACCTTATGGTACAGTCTTTAGTAATATGATCTGTAACCTGTTTTTTTCCATGGATTACCATCCTCATTTATTGTGTGGGATAAACAGTGTTAATTATTTGACCATTTCCTTTAAATTTTCTTGTATCCCCCTAGGTCAAGAAATGAATCTAACTCTTTACTTCTGTGCTACTTCAATCACTCTTCCAACAATTTGGGAGTCCAACATCCATGTTTTACTCAGACCTTGAACATTGTGCAGTATGAGGGGATGCTACTCTGTCCTCCCAAAAATTGAACAGAGAAGCTTCAAGTTGGTTGCTCAGAAAATGAGAGTATAAACCACTCATACAGTTTGAGATGTTTAGTCAACAAAAAATTATAAGTAGCCAAAAGGCTTGGAAAAACCAAGATGTGTTTAACTGTGCAGGAGATTTGTTAGGGGAACCACAGGAAACTTTTAAAGGTTCTCATCTGAGTTACTTGGTGCAGGTCAAATATACACACAGTAAAGAAAAATGAGTTCAAACTGAAATAGTGACATAGAAAGAATGAGTGAGCTACACGTGTCAATTGTCTTTGCACTTTCTGAGTATGTTTGGAATCAGTAATAGGGGAGTTGAAGTGTGCCCCAAAAGGAATCTTTTGGGTTATCAATAGTCAAAGAAATATTTCAATAATCAATAAATATCTGATATTTTCAGTACTACTAATCATTGAATTCAATATATGCAATTATACCCTAAAAAAATCTAAATTATGTCAGTACTCATAATTTCTGAGGGATTTTATTGAAACATTAGTGGTTTGATTCCAGTCACAAAATGTAAATTTTATTTTAGGCAGCTAAAGAGAAAAAGAACTAACTGGGAAAGCATAGTATATTAATATATACCTATTAATCATAGAAACATAGAAAGGCTTGGGTTGGAAGCTACCTTAAAGATCATCCAGTTCCCCCCTTCTCTGGCAGGGACAGGAATGCCACCCAGTAGACCAGGTGGCTCATGACCCCATCCAACCTGGCCTTGGAGATTTCCATGGGTGGGACATCCACAATTTCTCTGGGCAACCTGTTCCAGTGCCTCATTACTGAGTTTCCTCACCAGGAGAGGGAAAAACATTCCCATGTAGCCAAATTTAGGATGACATAGAGTGTCAAGTGGCACCAGTTAGACCAAAAGGACATATGAGAGGAGATGACAAGAGGACACAAAAGTATTGTTAACTTTGCTTTCCAGCAATTTTGCCATCAACAAATACCTCAGCCTCAGAGGCTGTACATTTCTCAGTCCTGCTAAGTTGGATGACCTCTGTATGGAAGAAAGGATGTACTGGCTGCCATGAGGGCGGCATCTAGAAGTTCCTATGAGGATTGCACTGGGAGGAAAAAGGAGGTGAATAATATAAAGGATCTGTATCCGACTCTAATAGAAAGTTAGAAGGGCTGGACTTCTGCCCACGCCACTTAATGGGAGTTTTGACATTCGTTTCAGGAGCTGTAGTGTCCGGCTTCTCTGAATTAGCAAGGGCTGGAGCACAGGAGAGAGGAAGTAAATAGGCTGCCCAGAGCAGTAAAACTGTTTGTGCCTAAGGGTATGGCTGGGCAGTGATTTGGCGTGTGTATACATATTCACACTCCCTTTAATCTTGGCTGAATGGATACTACTGAGGGTGAATAAGGCTGTGACAGCAAATACTCCAACGTGGGCAGCACAAGCCAACAGAGCACCCAGGCATTTTCTCAAGCAGATGCCGTTCCCTGAAGCATGTGTTGCTGCAGCTTTACTCAGACCGAGCTGTGTCTCCTCCAACCCTCAATCCCTAAGGCACTGCAGGCATGATGTAAGAATTTGGAGGGGCTTTAGATGCAGGGTCTTTCAACACCTCTACCATATGGCTGCAGAGAAGGTAGCTGATTTTAGAGCATGAAGCCTGTGCCATGATGCAGTTTCCAATGCACTGATGAAGTAACTAACTTGTTACAAAACACCTAGGTGTGAGTGTATGTGCAACTGTGTTTGCTTGAGTTCTTAACAAAATAATTATATAAAGGAGAAGCTTAAAGGACATGAAAGCACTGATGGACCCTTAAGTGAAATGAGTTAAGGTGGTAAGAAGGGGAAGGAGGCTGCGTGTCTGAACGTCACAGCTGTGGCCCAGTGATAGACAGGCTGAGGCAGTGGAGGCGAGAAGAGTGGTCATATGATGGTAGTTGCAGTGTCAAGGGGGTACAATTTATTGAAAATCAGATCACAAAAGGGAAAATCCTTCTTGCATATTATTAGGGCTATTGATTGATTTATATAGTGCATTTCTTAAGCAAAGCTCTTTACAGAATTACAAACTATTAAAGCTGAGTGAATAACTCACAATGAATAATTTATCCCATGATTTAACCTTTCTTTCTGCTCATGAAATAGCCACAAAGAGATCACTATTTCCTTAATTATTCAGTGAATTTTCCAATGAACTTTTAAACACTATGAACTCATCACCAAGAATGTTCTCGTAATACAAGATAACCAGGGATGCTTTTGGTGCTGATTGTTTAGAGACAACAAAACTTGTGGCTAGAAAAATCGTGTGCAATATCCTATGCAAATCTGGTGGCTTGCAGTTCATGCCTACTACACAGCTCAGTGCTTTGCAGAGACAGCTGAGTGCTCTCTGAATAGGCCCTGTTTTAGAACAGAAACCTGTTGGGCTGTGGCAATGTGGAACTCAAACCCTGCTATCCATTCCTAAGTAGAAAGAGTCTCAACATGGCACAAGACACTCTGCAATTAGTTTTGGGTGCTGACAAGTGTGTGTGCACGGAGATCCAGGACCTTGTGGAGATGTGGAGTGCCAGGATCTTGTGGAGATGTGGGAGCCCTCTGGAGTGCCTCCACAGGGGTGTGCAGCTCAGGAGAACCTAGAGATACTCCCGGTACGCACCAAGAGAGGTTAAGCACTCGAATACCGGGTGGTTTTTAAATCGAAGCCTAAATCCATTGTGACACAACATAATATTTTTTCCCTGACAGAATGAGTATGTAAAGCTCTGAATGTCAAAGCTGTGCTACCCTCAAATTCATCTGCCATGAATATTCAGGTAAGTACCATGCAAGTCTACTCTTTGATATGTTTTTGCCAGGATTCATTAATCAGTGAATATTGGTAGAAAGTGAACACAAAAGAGAGGACTGCAAACTGTGATAAAATAGGTGGAGTAGTTGTGCAGACTTGACCCCCAAAACAAATTCTTCTGCTTCATTGTATCAAACATCAGTCATTCCTGAGGATAAAGGGAACTAAGCAGCAGTAGGAATGGCATAAGGACTATCCAGTGGTTTGGAAAGAGGAGTATGCTTCTGAAAAGAAGTGTGGACTGAAGTTTGATTAGGAAATATAAGGAGGACGGAGCAGCAGCTTGTTCTAACCTATCGTCTCTAACTCAGCCATGATTCTTGGAGGCTAGGGGCAGATTCTAAAGTTATGTGTAAATGCTCTCCATCCCACACTTTAGCTCATTTCCTTTCAGGTTATGCCATAGGACTTTTTAAAGCTGTTTCACAATTAAAGTTTCATGCTGCACAGATGGAGAAAAATGAACTTCCAGCATAGCTTTGTGTTCTGGCAGTGGACAATCCTTTTTTAATAACAGAACAAACTTTGAGATATTTTCTTGACTGCTGAACTCTAAGGCAGTAGCAAACAAGGCTGAGGAGCAATGTATTTTGCAGCTGCTACTGAGTGTCTTAGTGCTACACAGTATTAATACCCTCAGTGGTGCAGCAGATTAATAATTCACCTGTGACCACACACTGCAGTCTTTAAATAAAGTAATTTAAAACAAAATATTAAAAAATATCTATAGATTTTATTTTTTTAAAGGAGATCTTGATTTGGCATAAGGAAATACAAAGTGCTGCTTTCAGATCTCTCCTGAGCTTCTAGATGGAGAGCAGGCTGTCTAGGCCTTTATTTGTCAGTATTGACTCCTTTTGGATTTGGGAGTATAATTTTACTGAAAGACGGCATTAATTACTCTGAGTCCTGGTTTCTTTCAGCCCTTTGGCCACACTCAGGGGAGCTCTTTTGGAGAGATTTCCAAGTGGTTAGAGCCACATCCAAAAGCAGCTATGGTGTACACACATGAGATTCTTCCAGAGGGAAGAAAAGCAGAGTAGTTCTTGTATTGTACCTCCCAGGACCAGTGCAAGCCCCTTTCCCACAGTGAATACAAACTGAATTTCGGGTTCTCAGCAAAAATGGTTTTGATCTCTAAATCCATTCCTATTTGTCCACTCTAATCAATAAGGTAGATATAGGTTCAGTTAAGGAAAAGGCCAATTACCTAACTTAATTTCAGTTTGAGGCAGTCTGGATGTCCAAATTGGAAATATGCAAACAGAGCTAAAACACTGTTCTGACTTTGTTATGAAGTTTAAACCTCTTCTATCAGATTGTTATGCAACTTTTAAGAAAGTAACTATGTTATGCAATTTTTCTAAACCACTAAATGCTAATTATGATAATAATTAGTCATTGTCATCTTAGCAAGCTAAACAATCTCTCTACCTTCATGATATTTAAATAGAGTTAGATCATTCTGGATAGCTGATAACTGTGCACTTCAGAAGTTTAACAAATATTATGAGCGTAAGTGTGCATCTCAAATGTATATTTATATTGTTGTGCATAGAATAATGTGTCTTCTGGGTCCTACTGTAAACAAGCTGTCAAGCTTAACTGGGTTAGCCTGTAAAAATATCTTTCCATAAATAAATTGAAAACAACCCCAACCCAACCTAACAGTCAAGAAGCCTCTTCTAATGGGCTTGATCAGAAAATGAGGAGAAAAATATAATAACATAATGATGCAATCCTGTGCAGATCGCTTCTCAAAATGTCAGTATTTCTAACTTTGGGATATAGTCAGCTTTTGGCTACTTTTTTTTGTTCTCTGCTTGCTGATGTGGAAAATTCCATATTCAGTTATGTCCAGTCACTCCCAGTTTGTTATTCATCTGTTCTAGTTCACTCATGTCCTGCCAACTTAGATATGACTAAAATTATCCTCAGAGAGCTCAAGAGTGCATTTGCCTGCAACACATTCAGTGTTTCAGCAGCAGAACGGGATGATGACAGCATCAGACAGAAGTGGCTTATACAGACAGCCCAGTACCTGAGGAGGATTAGAAGTAATACACAAGAGCCAGAGATTATTCGTGGTGAAATTATAACAGTGTTAACAGAGATCAAATATAGTTTATTTTGGCTCCTTTTCTAAGCATGAAATCTCTGTTGCTGTGGCTGTTTGTCTCTTCTCTGTCACCCTCTTTGATCTACTTTGTTTTCTCATACAAATACTGTATGTAATTATGACATTTATGCCAACCTTTGAAATAAAATCACTCCTGTTTTGAGGGGGGTTACATAGTAGTACTACCAGACTTCTCAGAAACCGAGAGTAAAATGCTCTGACATTCTAACAGATGAAAAAATAATTGGTTTTGTAAAATTTATTCTAGAACTTGCTTATAATGAACTGCTGCCATTAAGAACTCTAGCTATTCATTCTTTTAAGGAATGAAAATATCTGGATTTTAATCATTGGTATGAAAATTGTTTTTTTTTAATGCACAAAATATTTTGTTTTCTGGAAATTGCTGATGATGAAGTCAGTGTAAGACACAGTTATCTTTTCTCCCTTTTCAAAAGGGATTTAAAATTGAATAAATAATGATAAAAAAACCTAAAAAATCCTCTCCACTGGAAACATCCTTCAATGAGGTGATGAGCATCTGAAACTTTAAAATTACTTATTTGTAAGATTTCTTAGATTGCTTTTAGTATATATTAGACCATTTTCAAACAGAAAAGTTCCTGTTCCTGTATCTCTCTTTAGCATGAACTCATACTGAGATTTAGTTTTGCAGCCTCCTTTGCAATCAGAGCTGGCTGCTTCATTGCCTTCATCTTGGACAGCCAACAATGCTAACGCTTAACTCTAAAGAAATCAGCACGCCACCATTCTGACTTAGTAAACCCCTCTGAAGGAAAGATGCATAAATTTGGGTCATTGTAGAAAAGAACTACAGGGACTCAGCTATTTTGGTAACAAACAATGAACCATAACCAAAAAACACATGAGAGAAAGAGGCTGAGGTTTTCACACCCATCTCTGTATTCTTGACAAACTTGAATGCTAAAATGCTTTATTTATAAAAATGAAGTTACTTAACGGACTAAAATAACACTTCTTCCAAGTTCATACTATTATGCCTTAAAAGTTCTGTACAGAATAAGAGACTTCAAGAAAAACATTGTTTTCCTCTGGCATTGGCTGGGATTCAACACCAAGCTTCACAAGTTATACTGAAAGAAGCTATACTTTGGACTGATGCTTGTTGACATCTTCTGGTAGATTCCTGCACATATCAGCAGCACAATTTTTACCAAAGTGGTGTTGTCATGTACTGCTGTATAATATTGCACTTTAGAATTAATTCTAATAATTTTGTGCCACTTTTGTTGTCCAGTCTTATCCCTGGCTCCCCAAAAAACTGTCAAAAATGAATAAATTCTTCCCCATTGTTCTCTACTCTATGAATGAACAGCTGTTTGGAAAAAAAATCTTGAATATCACAACTTTGATAAATACAGATATCAGCTCCTATCCCCTTCATTAGTAGAATGCAATTATTTCTGCCAGTTCAACATTTCAGTTATGCCCTGATGTACTAATGTCATTTGACCTCTTTTACTGGGTAGGTGGAATAGGAATTCATCTGTAGTGTCAAGACTCATGAAATGTTAGTGCAATGTCTCCACTCTAGTTGCTGGTATTTAGATGTTTCCAAAATACAAATGGCAGACCTTTTTCTTCAGACTACTCACCCTGTGTCCCCAGCTTATATTACCCCCCTCTAAACAAGCAGTTCCTTCCCTCTCCCCTGCTTTAAACTTCTGGCTGATTACTTCACTCTCCATCAAATATACAGTAGGTGTATCTCTCTCCAGATGAACTAATAGAGGCAGGCTGGGAAACTCTGCTGTCTTCTCACCTTCTTTCTAATTTCTGAGTGATTTCTTGGTGCATATTTTGAAGGGTACAACTGCAAGCATATTTTGTCTGCTATCACTTTTGAGCAAGTACCTTTTTATTTCTCCACCTCACATGCATCTCCATGCCAACAATATATTGGTGATGCATGTGAGTGCAAAAAGGAATTACTACTAGGATAAAAACCTGCCCTGATTGTTTCTTCTTTCCTGTTGGAATTTGCAGTCTGTACCTGACATACTCATAATATATTTTATCAGCACTGTTGCCACTATCTCCTTTTGCTGTCTCTGCATCTTTTCCTCTTTCCTTGTCCTGTGTTTACATCTGATAAAGCACATACTGCTCCACATGGAGTCTGCTGCTTTTGTTGCAGAACACTAGGGACGTGACCTTAAAATTAAGCCTAGAAACAGTGGAACCAACTAAAACGGGTAAGAGAAGGAGGGTTCCAGACTATTAGGGAGCAATTAATATTGAATAGCACCAGACCCATGCTGACATATTAACAATAAAAAGGAATCATCTGTGGAGGCAAAGATGGTAAGTCACAGAAGGCATATATAAGTGCAGCCTCAGAGCTATAAAAGCCAGACTGACATTTATCACTCTGTGCATATTGGAGCTGTCATGTTGGTCCTCAGATGATCGTGTTACTACCTTCAAGACATTTTTTTAGATATGAGGCAAAGATTAGAGAGGGACTGAGAGAGAAAGAGGTTTGCTAATAAGTATTGGGTGAAATCCACGGAAAGGAATTAGCATTTATATTATTTATTGTCCCTTTTTCATCAACTATACCCCCCCTTCTTGCTAATTTTTTTCCTCCCTCAGATTTTTCTAACTTTGCACTAGAAGATCCTTGTACATTAAACCTAGTTCAGCTTCAGGATGGATTAAAATCAGTTTGACTAAATACTATGTTCAGTGAAAGACAAATTGTACAGCTTCACATATTATTTGTGCTAAAAGCTATTATGTAAATATATGGCTTATATAAGCTTAAGTAGGATGACATAGGAATGCACAGGTTGGGCATACATACAGATCTATTGAAATGATACTCTGTGAGCATCTCCTCTAATAGAAAATTGCTTACTCTCACTCAGAGGGCAGAAAAGAACCATATGTCTATTTTAGTGGTTACGTCCTGAAATGATGCACTTATTCCTTTTATAATATTTTGAAATAAATACATATGGGACCGGTCAGATGTCAACAGTAGCACTGAAAGGAGTATGAATTAGTCACACTGGCACACAGGGCCCTGGAACAATGAACACTGCTCTGGAAGACCCTTGAATGCAAGCCTATTTGCCTCTTAATCCAAATGAATAATTAATGATAATTATCATGCTGCAGTTATTATCTGTGATAATAATATATCCGTAAGGTGAATAAATTCAATCTGCTACTATGCAGAAATGGCAACTCATAATATTCTTAAGAAATACAGATATAATTATCAGTATTAACGGTCAAGGAAAAAAATGGAAAGTTTTATATAAAGAATTATAGCAAAAGGTCTAAATTTTAGTGAGAATGAATTAGATTGCATTATGTTTATTCTTTAGCTGTCATTTCTGTGGTACCAGTTGACAATCTGTTAGCATTTTTTTCTAAGACCCATTTATTAACAGCTGAAATCTGCGTTTTTTCATTGCAATCTATCAATAGCTTTTCCATCAGTCCACTGATAGAGAAGATCAGTCTGAGGATCTCAAAAGCATCCGTATGCAAATTGGTCCATTTGTGTAGTTAACTATGCTGACTATTTTCCTCAGCTAAAAAACTTTCAATCAACAAAACCAAACAAAACATTAAAAGGTCAAATACACATTTGAATTTTGTACAAACCCAGCCACAACATTTATTTTTGAAAGCATGGTAGGTGAGCTGTCATCGAGGCAGAATAGTAGGCAATCATATTTAATTTGATCTCCCTCATCGGGCTTGTTGTGACAAAGAGAAATGGAAGGGGGATGGGTCTATAGGAGCAAGAGGTAGCAACTCCCCGCCCCTGCTTTTTGAAATTGTTTTTACATCTTTTTATTTTGGTGATTGAGATTTTCAGTCATCTAATTTAAAGACTTTAAAGTCTACTTAAGTTGAACTAAATTAATGATTGAGAAAAAGCTTTGAAATTCAAAGTTCATGCAGACCTTTAACTCACACCAGGAAGGCCTGGTTTTTCTCTCCTTCTTTTCATCCTATGATTCGAGAACTGTTTTACTCAGGGGAGTGGTAATGAGATGTTGAATTCCTCACCTCTAGGTCATTGCTTCAAATCTGGCACAGGCTGGTAGGAACCAAAATTCATTATCTTCTACTTATGGTTCAGCAGCCTATGTGAAATGGGTTGTTGGTCTTTTGGTCTAGTTTTCAGCAGGCAAATGTCCATGCAGTAATGAGCACAAATTAATTGTGGAATAAGGTTGAAAGTTGTATTTCTAACATAACATTTGGGGATTATTGTGACAATCCCTCAAATCTCTGGCAACTTATGGGACTGCTTTCCAGGAGGGGGGGTTAATTCTGCCATGACTGTCACTATGATTCACCCATTTTTAGTTCTTTTCAGAAGAAATGGGCAGAAGAAATTGCCTTTTTTTCACTCCCTTTTTCATCCGAAAACAACAGATTTCCCTCAAAGTGGATCCTGACAGGTGACAAGAATAATAACGTGTAAGAGTCAGTAAAAGAATGCATTATTAATCACCCTGGGTTTCATTTAGACCATCAGCTCAGTGGGTGAGCTCTGTAGAAAGAAGAGTGGAGATATTATCATTATTATTTACTTGTCCACGTAGGAGTCATGAACCAGGACATCATTGTATTAAGCAATGTGCAAACACAGAGGAGCAAGCTGGTCCTTGCCCTAAAGAGCATACAATTTTACCACAAAAAAAGAAACAGTATATACTTACTGGTAGATGGACATAGATGGAGCAATACAGCTATGCCTGCCAGCTTAGTGCTTATTTTTAATAACAGCATGCTCTTTATAGCAATGAAGTGATAAAATATGTTTTCAAGATTTTTTTTTTTCACAGAAAAGAGGAAATCTGGAATGGAGAATTAGTAAAGGAAAAGTTACATTTGCAGATGTTAAGGCAACCATGAAGGGCAGCTTGGGGGGAAAAAAGCTTATTTGAAAATGAAACAAAAGAACAAGTCCTGATACTGGCTGTGCAGCCAATAATCAACACAGAATTCAAAAAAGTAAAATATGGAAAGGGTGAACAGTGTTCACAGGTTGCTATTACATCTATTGTGTCAAGCAAGAAAAGAGACAAGAGAAGGAAAGGAAATATTACAAAAGCACTGAGCTGGCAGATGGTCTTTTCTACAGCAATCCAACAGCAACAACAGTGTTTATTAATGGCGGAGAAAACAGCATTACAGTAAGCTAGGTAGGATGGGATGAAGGACTTGATTTGTGTTCGAGTATTAGTGTGTATGAAGGGAATAACTGAGTGAGAGGATGAAGAGAAATTCATCTTGAAAAGGCTTTGCCAGAAGTCTTAGAAAACTTAGGCAATGTCTAGATAGGGTCTACAATATATGTGTTGTTAATTTATTTATTTTTACAATGTGTTTCAGCTGAATGAAGATGAAAACATGATCCAGTTATTCAGAAAAGTATTGGGAAGTATCTGTTAGAAAATAATTAGCCTTTTTAACTTGCAAAGAAGCTAGGGGTCTACAAGCAAGTAGAAGTCCATCAAGCAGAGTTTCTTGTGGAGTGGAAAAGGTGGTCTAAGTTAAGGAAAGTATGTGTTTGAACACCTGCAATTCATTTTCTTATATGAATAATATAAATCTAAAGGAACAAGAGCCTTTTCATAACTCCTTTCTATATGGGGAAGAAATTTGTTGTGGATTTTTCTCAGGATGTGACAAAAGCATGAAGAGAAAGGAAGACTAGTAGAAGACAATATCATGAGAAGGGAGCAGATAATCTTACATAAAGAAAAGGCCAGAGAGCTTCACAAAAGATGGTAGACATGCCAAAGAGAATGAACAAGAATGGCCGGGAAGAGGATTTGAGTGTGCCCAGCAAGAACAGTTTCCACACAGGGCAGGGGGCAAAAGGCTGTGTTGGAGAGGGTATGGGTTGAAAAGAGAGGAGAAGAATTACCAATTCTCATTGTAAACAAGCTATTTGATGAATTTACAATGAAATAGAGCAGGGAATTAAAGCTGTACTTGGAGAGGAACGAAAGGTCAGAGGTGATACTGTCTAAGACTAAAGCATCTAAAGCATATTGTACCATGAGGGGAAAGTCAAAATGGAGTGCGAAGGTAAGGAGAAGAGTAAAAGAGGGGCTGTCTGTGGGAACAAAGGATGTGAGAAGCTGCAATAGAACAGGAGCATGAAGATGGAATTTGGAGGAGACAGCAAAAGGGAAATGTCAATGTCTATGACAGAAAATAGTGCAACCTCTGTAAAAGGGGGAGGAAAATGGAAATGTATACCAAGGTGAGGAAGGAAGGTCATGACTTCTGTTGTCTATGATTTCTTGGAAGCAGAGCAAAATTCTAGCAGAAACAGAAGACAGGAAAAAGGGGAGATTTCAGATATAAATTAAAAGTCGTTAATTTATAAAAGTGGTTTATTTATGGGACCATGGGCTGGGGATTCAGTTAAGGTAGAGCAAGGTCTCTAGGAAGGCATCAAAGAGGAAAGGATGAATATGCAGTGGAGCTTGACAAGAGACATTGAATATGGTTCAAGAAAAAGAATGCATAATGTGTATGTTGGTGGTGAGCCAGGAAAAGAGAATGGATTAGTGGAACTTGAACTGAAAAAGAAGAGCCAAAAGCACCAAAGTGGAGGAAAATAGAATAAAACCTGTAGGGAAGAAGGCCTGCTGTTGGACCTTCAGCAGCAACCCAGCCATACAAAGTGAGAGCAACCATCTTACTTGGTGTTAACTGGTGAGAATGAAGGGTGGGGTTTGATTCCTCAGGCTTTAAAATTAATTTCCTAGACCCTGGGAAAAAGACAGATGAAGCAAGCTCACTTGCCCACTTTTCTGATGATGTAAACATTCCTACTGCAGGGCACCTGCTACCTCAGTACCAGCCCAAAAAAATCCCCTGTCAATTCAGCTGCCACAGAGATCATAGTGCAAACCCCAGAGTACAACATAAACTGCACTCCTTGATTATTTCATTATAGTTTGTACTGCAAACTACACAGTAAATATATGCATTTTTATTTCCTTTTTTTTTGAGTAATTAAAATATCTTTTACAGGTGGTGATAAAATGTAACATGTAAGATCAATCAGGATAGCAGTTTTGGACTTGTTCACCACTTTCTGGATATGCATAGATTCAGCCGTAGCAACTATTTACATAGATCTTTTTTTTCCCATAATAATCCTGGCCTCTTACATCTATCACACTTTTAAACTCTCTTTCAGGTAAATCCCGAAGATATCCCCTTATGGGGGATATTTTAATTTCTTTTACTTAATAATGTATCTTTATTAATAATTTATAGTTTATCTATACTTAAAAGTACATTTGGAGTATGCTTTGCACCTGTTTTTTTGTAAAGAGAACTAACTCACAGTCCGTGCAAATGATGATACCACAGACTGTGAGAGAGTCTTCACATAATACCAAGTGAGGAGGAAACAATCAAGATTGATGCACCTACGGATGTAGCAGGCAGGTGTCAGTGGTTAATAACAGTGATTAATTTTAGTGCACTAAAACTGAGTGGTGTCAGGAGTCCTGTGGAGAATCAGGGTGAGTTCCTCTCACTAGGTCTCCTAGGCAACTTCTCCAGTTTTCAGTGGGACAGTATTTATCTTTGTCCGCTGCATCACTGTCATGTTTTATTCAAGCTTGGTATTGTCATGTCCAAACAAGAAACAAAAGTTAAATTTTTGTGGAAGTAACTAAGAAATAAATAGTTCCTATAAGTAATTTTTCAGTCTGATACATTTAAGTAAATATGTCATCCTAACAGTCTTACATCCTAGTAGCCTTCCAGTCCTGGTAAGTTTTTTATCTTTTACTGTTGCTTATGCTACTTATTGATTTAGTGACAGACAATCAAGAAGCAACAGTGACACATTAATGGGTGACTATAAAGAAGGAGCAAGATCTGTGCTAGAAAGAGATTCCAGCCAAAGCCTGCTGAATTCAGGGGTCATCTGCTCAGCCAGGATGTGGTTTGGCCAGTCTGCTCAGGCCATCATCCCAGGAATCCCAACATTGTGCTGCATTCCTCCTGGGTAAGAGGGAAGAGCTGCAGAACTTGTGTGTGAGAGAACTGTGGGTGCAAGAATGTGAGAGTAGGGCTGCAAGCAGGGAAACAGAAAGTTTGAGAAAGTAAAATGGGCCATAGGGCAATGTGGGAAGGAAAGAATTATAGGAAAATCTTCATGAAGCCAGGTTTAGCAGTTGTATCATATGTGAAAAAAATTGTCATGTTATTTCTCCCCTCTTGCCTTGAAGAACTTTCTGAATACACCTTTTTCCACTCTAGGTACCTAGATCCCATCTTGGCAAAGCACTTCAACCTATGCTTGACTTAGCAAATAAGTTGTATGCAATTCTTAATTGACCTGAGGATCTAAATGGGTCTCAAGGTATGCTTAATATTAAAGCTGTGCACATGTGCTATGCTGAGTTAGAGGCTAAACAATGTGAAGGGCTCTGCCATGCAGAACTGAGAAAAGTGAGAGTTATCCATAGATAACAGAGTATGAAATGTTCACTTTTTAAACAGACACTGCTTTTGAGACCATGCTATGATACAGGCATTTCTTGTTACTGGTAGAAATAGTCAGTAGAATCACTGAATCATAGAAGGGCTTGGGTTGGAAGGGACCTTAAGGATCATCTAGTTCCAACTCCCCCATCTGTGGGCAGGGGTGCCACCCACTAGATCAGCTTGCTCAGTACTCCATCCAGCTAGGACTTGAACACTCCCAGGGATGGCACATCCAGAACTTCTCTAGGCAACCTGTTCCAGAGCTTCACCACCCTCTGAATAAAGAATTTCTTCCTCACATCTAATCTAAAATTCTTCTTCTTTAGTTTAAAACCATTCCCCTTTGTCCTATCACTATATGTCCATGTAAAAAGCCACTGTACCTAATTTTTACAAATTGCCTTTTAAGTACTGGAAGGCCAAAATGAGGTCTCCCCTCATTTTGCAGGAGCAAATTGCAGGAGCACACAATATTTGCATTTTCTCATGAAAACATAGCTACTCCAAAGTGATTTAACAGTAGCTGCAGTTAACTATTGAGAGAAAAATCTTGATACTGCCTCTTTGAAAAGTCCACTTTCTATAATATTGTACTTAAAGGAACTAGTAGTTTTCACACAGTCAAGCACTAGGATTAGTTGGTAGGATATTCTTATGAAACACAACTGATGGAAATGCCTATTCAAATTGAAATATCAATAATAAGCCTGAATCCATTGTTCTGTTCATTCCCAAGAAAAGATACACAGCGTCTTTCCTTGAAGACCTCAGTGTTTGTCTTCAGCAGATGAAATTCACCTGTGGGAATGTGGAATGACCAAGCCCCTTTATCTACTTCTGCCCTGACTTCTACTTTAAGAAGGAATAATGGCCTAAAATATAAAAAAAAATATATATATTCTTGTGTACTTTTAAATTTTACACCTGTGTGCACTGGAACATGCCACTTTCTAGACTTATTTCTGAAACCCACAATATCAACATATTTCTCTTGAGAAAAATGGCCTTTTCCTACATTACTTGTATCTCTATGACAATAAGTGCTGGTGTGATCATACTGGAGAATGAAACTGTTCTTCATTATGCATAGGTATCCAGGATGCTTATCAGCCTAGCAAAATTTCTCAGCTAGGACCTGAGGAAAATAGCTTGTCACATAAGATGAGAGATTGGTTCTGTCTTTATGGCATGTCTGCCCTTAGTCTATATCTCCAGCAAAGTAGGACTACTCTGCATCTCCAATAACAAGTTTTCAGTAGTCAGCATTTTGAGAGTTTTGGTATTTGGTGAGCATTGCGTTATACTTTGGCACTTAGATGACTCTTACAGACAAATGATTTCCTGTCCGATACAGAATCATCTGTTCAAAAGTCTAGGCATTTAGAGGAATAAATGGCAACTTTATGTATTATTTCTAAAATCTGAAGTGCTCATCTCTTTGCAATGAACATTTCTGTTTCATTAAAACAAGTTAGAAAGTGTATTCCATGGTGAATTAGATATAGCTATCAAGAGGACTCTGGGCAGAAATGGTTTTAATAATTTTCATCCATTCCAGCCAGCGAGGCCAATTGTTATGCATTTTTGTGATTTTCAATTGTTACCTCTGACCAGGGGTCCTTCAGAAGCCATCATTATCCCATGCCAACTGCCCTCTTCATTTGCTGTCTGACAGTCAGTTTCCTTTCCTAAAATGGTTAGAAGCATCTGAACAGTTCTCTGGAATTTAGGACTTGTCTGTGCCCATCAAAACACAAGTGAGATAGGCAAGAAAACAGGCCACAGAAAAGTATCATTAACCTCAAAATATTGAAATAAATTCCAATTTATGGTCTCATGAGACCACATTCAAGATTGTGCCTGCTGATTTGTGCTGTAGTGTAAAAATACAGCAGTCTGTATTGTGAGAACAGCAGAAACTTGCATACTGAAATTTTAATCATTTTCCAAAGCAACTAAAATATCCTTTTTGTTGAATTATGTCTTTCTGTAAACAGAAACATTTGACGTGACATACTTCAAAATTATTATGTTGTTTTTGCACATATCAGTGTCAACAGTTTAAATGATAATGAATATCTAGAATTAAAGGAGAGATAGATGAATACCTCACATGAAATGCTGTACAGCTATTTTTAAATTAATACTGGTGTAGGACTTAAGAGCCCCTTTTTTTCCCTCTAGATACTTGCTCTCAGTGAATCAGACTGCAAATCTGCAAATCTTTAAAGAGAGGTAGGGCAAGCACCCATACACTTCTACCGCTTTAGTCCCTTCCTTACTTGTAAAGACTCTTCCAGCTTTACAAGACTAATCTCACATGGCTAAACATTGAGAACAAATGAACACATTATTCATAGCTACAGGTTGTTAGCATAAAAAAACCCAAAATGCCCCTGAATTGTCAAGACAGAGCATTTTCCCAATAATTTTGTGATTTTCATAATCTGCCATTATCCCTCTGTCTAATTTAACATCTCTGATGCTTTGGTGCAATCCTAACTTGCACAGATGAGTAAATGCACAAATATTATATTCTGCGTCATTCCCAAGTATGTGCAGTATTGAATAAAGACATGCTTCCTGCAAGGCTCAGAACAAATGAACATCCATGACCCATTTGCATACTCAACATTTCATTTCTTCCAGCTAAATGCCACTTCCTCAGTCCCAGCAGTTTTACTGCTGAATATCTAGCAGATACAAATTCCTTAGTGGGAGAAACTGTGTACCTTGATAAAGAACACTTGCAAATGAAATACCTTTGTTAAATTATAGCATCAGAATAACATATCTTTTAATACAGAAATTGCCTCAGAATACAGGATTGAAAACTATAGTAATTGTCACAAATCAAAGGGATATCTCAGTGTTATAAAAAGTCTCTTTCAATAAAGAATAAACATAAATCTATCCTCTTATATTCTCAGAGTATGATTCATCTCACTTTATTAGCTCTTGTAAGGTAGACATTTAGTCTTACGTGAGCTACATCCGCAGCTGGTGGATTGAATGTAGAGTTTGCTAGAGGGTGACCTGATCCTTCCTCAGGTAGGTGTCTAGGGTAAACAGGATGAATTACTAGATGCTGTCTCTCTCTGCTGATTACTGATGGATGTTATAATATTAGCTTACACTAGATATCTTTTTAGTGGCTTAAGTTAGAAGCAAAGAATCCCCTGCTACACATATTATGAATCTCAGACATTTCAATTATTTTACCCAAGATGCTTCATGAAGGTCAAGCTTTAAACTTCCACAAAGTAGTTACACTCCCTTGCTGGAGATTGAAATAAAATATGTGTACTTGGTGATGAAACTAAACATTGCCAACAGTTTTTGTAAACCTCTCATGAATCAGATGGGTCTTTAAAGAATGCGGACTAAGTGTTTCTGATCGGGATGATATATAAACTACTTTGGTGCTTTGTGCTTATGTACTATGGGATTGATAGAATTGATATCACTACAGTAAAATAAATGATTCCTGTCTGTTACAATGAACTGTTATCCGTTCCTTATATATTCATCAAGTTCTAACAGTGGCCTGAAATCTTCAGGACAAAATTCTGGGATACAACTGATAAAAAAACTCTTCAGCTGTTTCTAAAAGTGGAAGCTATTATATTAAGTAAACAATCACTAATATACATCTGCTAGAAAATAAATACTTGTGGCCTACTCCTTTAGAAGCTCCAATGTTGCCATGGCTTTAGAAGATGAAATGTTCCCAGCTCTGCCAGGGAGAGGATCCGAGCAGAGTTTGGGTAGTTGAAACCTACTAAGGCAAGGAGTGTATTGACAGATACTTGTGCTAGCAATAGAAGGAAACTGTAATCAGGAAATCATGAAAATATGCTAAAACTGAGAGGAGATTGCAGACTTGACAAAGGGGTGGGGTTAAAATTGACAGTATGCACAGACAGTGGTGTTGGAGCAAGAAGCTTAGGAGAGGAAATTTTGTCCAAAGTGGGTTGAACAAAAACACAGTAAAGAAAAGACTGAGTAATTAAGATCAGGGAGCTAGAATTACCTACGGAAAGAGAATGGGATTAAAAAGGAGTGTTGGATTACAACTGTGATAGCCACATGATATGACTATGGCTTGCAGAGCAACAAGATGAGGGCTGACAATTCAGAGAAAAGCAGCACAGTATCTGAAGAGAGACAGAGAAGGGACAAGACTAGCCTGTAATGAACACACCTTTCCAAAACTCTGAGCCAAATCCTCTTTTTCTCTACAAGAATAAACAACCACAGAAAAAAGCCCTGGTTAGTCTCACAGAGCAGAAATTCACTTTAAAGGTAGTGTACAACTCAGGGAGACCTGTCTTTCCAGATGATCAAAGGAAAGGTTAAAAGAACCTGAAGACAGACATGTTCAGATGCAACATACAATATACATTTTTAATACTGAAAGTTAATATCAATTATAATTTATCAAGAGATATATTTTCTATCAGGGAAGAACTTTCAAATAGATACATCAGTATTTTTCAAGATTTAAAAAGAAATGGTTGGAGAAATTCCTATGGCATATATTATCTAACGAAGCAGCTATCCTCTTTTAATCTATAAATGCCATCTCCAGACCCGCATCCCCATCCACATAGAAAAGAACAAATTCTTGCCATTATTAGTTGGTTACTTAAAGTTTTCAATGGATCCTGATTGATTCTTGGGCTGTTGATAAGGAAGAATTTTCAGAAAAACTTCTACAACAATTTAATGAAAGTTAAGGTTAGGGTTAGGGTTCAAACACATCCACACAGGGAGTTGAAACATGGCTTCTCAGTCATTAGTCACAAATTCATTTTATTAACTGTCCAATCAAATTCTCTTATTAGTGCTTCAAAATAATTTAATTTTAGTTAACAATATAGATAGATATTACACATTTATGTTCCACAAAGCATGGAAAAGGAAATTGCTTAGGCTGAGTAGACATGACCTGTTTTGATAAAAGAAATTGTACTTTTTCTGTATTTAATACTGCTTTTTTTTCTGTGTCGTACTTTATATTGTTCTAGGATGCTTTTTTACAGATGGAATAAAACTGTAGAATAAATAAACCAACTGTTCACAATGATAAAATTAAAAAAGAAAAATCCATATTTTACCTATTGTCTTCAGCTCTAAATACTAGAAAGTATTTTATCTAACCCAAGTGATGTATGCATAAAGTATAAGGTGTTATTTTTAAAAGTTGATGTGCATTCACATATATAAGTAGGTAAGAGTAGCACTTGGAGACTGATAAATCAAAGGAATTCTACACACCTATGTTTAATTCATATAATATTCTAAAGGTCTCTAACAAAACTGATTAAATCCATTGACAGATATTTTGTTAACACAGCATCCATATATAGAGACCACTGAAATACATTGATCAACTGATTTAAATTTATCAGAGCATCTTTTATTTGTAGAATAAATCTAAGTTTTTCTCTAGAAGAAAAAAAAAAATCTCTACTTGTTAAGGTAATGTTCCAGAGTACACAGAGAATGTAAGAATTAAATATCATCTCCAGACAATAGGGAAGACTTCTACATTTCTTTTAGAATCTAAATAGTCTGAGTTCACTTTCTGGAGTTACACCTCTCCACAGGGACTTCAGAGGGAAAGGAAGGTATGCTTTACCAAATTTAGGTGTTTCAAGACATTTCTAAAGCCTGAAGAATTCAACACTTTGCAGAAACACTTCTGGATCATCTATGCTAAAAGTTCATTCATACCAAGATTTCAGCCAGGTAAGAGATTTCTCTTACTCCCCTTTTATCCAGTTTCCTATGACTTATGTGAAGCGACAAGCTAAGTTCCTCCTTTTCTGACTGAAACATATATTATAAGCTATACAACACCACTTGTTTTTAATAGGCTTTTCCTCTGGGTTCATCACAATTCCCACCAATGTCAGTAGGAATGATGTGAACATATGGTGAGAGAAGGTCTGAGAGAGGACAGGAATTCTCATGCCAAGTGAACACAATTTTGCACCACATTTCAAGCGTTTTGTGGGTTGGGTGCTGCCAGAGATGCTGTATGAACAGCACTGTTTGCAGTATTTTGACATTGCATGCAGATAACCTGGAAACACAGGCAAGCAATTCAGCATTGATGAAGGGTGAAACCTTGGAGACTGAGCAATTTTTCAGCAGAAGGATGAGATTTAGCTGAACTAATTTTCTCATCATCTGACAGGCTGCTTGAACACAATAACTTCATTTGTGTGCAGAAATCAAAATGTCTCTCCCTTTCCCTGTTAAGGTTGATTGGTACTAGTAAGAGAAGAGTGACTTTTGTGAAAATAAGAACTGTGAATTTCCAGACAGAAGGTTGCAGTTTGTGAAAGGTCCTGGAGGACTTCTTATTTCAGTGCCTTATATTCTTGAAAGAATTTTTTTTCTTATCTAGCAGTATGTTCCTTTTAAAATAGCCAGAATCCTTTGAAACCAGAAGTTGCTTGTTATAAGTCTTTAATCTCTCTGTTGGGCCATCGAGTATCTGGGGTTTTTTCAGACTGACTGAATGTTATCCAGGATATTTATATTTGCAGGATTCAGTATATGCTCTGTAGTGCTGGAGCCTTTTAGGAAAATTTCAGGAACACTGAATAACCAGCAAGGGATAGCTGGGATGCTTGCTGTCCCTACTATGGGCTCACTACTGAACTGAGGAAACCCAGGCCTATCATTCAGGCAGAAAAACACTGAGATAAAATAAAAAAATCTTACCATGAAGGAGGAGTAAAAGTGGTAAGTGAAGAACATATTTTAGAATTCAGACATTTATCTGTAACTGTCAGGGTAGTCGTGCCTACTTAAACCAAACTATCAAAGCCTTTGTGTCTTACCCATAACAGATTAAATCCTGAGATCTGAATACCATTCCCATCTGCAATAATGTGGGGTTTATCCTTAAAGTCAAAGATCTTTGAAAAGTTATTCGAAGAGGTGATTTATCCAAGTACTGATGTCACAGAGATAGCTAGGAAATGAATTTTCCAGTTGACAGTGCAAACCTCCACAAATTGAAATAAGTGCTATTTTCTTGAGGGATTGTAAAAGTAAGTCTCTATGCCAAATATTTGATCTGTTCTGCTCTCTTGTAAAATATATACTCTGCATAAAACACTCTCTGAAATGGGGCCTGCTTGTCCAGATGAATACATTATTTCACTATGTGGAGAAGGGCTGATCTAGAGGCAAATTACTGAGTGTAATTTATTTCATATCCTTGCTGGAATAACTTGCACTCCTGAGCCTCCTCAGATGTGTAGTCAATAGGGAACTCTCTGGCTACATGAGGTTTCTTAATACATCTTTCAGCTAAATCAGAGATTCAAATGCAAAATCCAGCACTCAGGGAGATCATCAGAATTTGTGATGCTCCCTGGAGAACTGGAGGTCTATAAACCAATGAATGGATTACAATGAGATGTAAATTCAGTATTTCCAACTCTGGGAGAAATGACGATACTCCAATATTTTTCAAGCTGTACTTATCTCCCTCAGTCAAACAGTAGAACCTCTCAGCATTTATTAAGTCCATAATGTACCTTGGAAGAAAGTTTAAGAGCTGACTGTATTTAAAAATACAGCTTTGATATATTCTTTTTTAACTGTCTTTGTATTAGGAACTGCCTCCCAGTCCCAGATATGCTGAACTGAATGTCATTACTGAATGTCAGTAATGTGCTCAACAGTGGTGTGCAGTTTACTTTCGCCATTTGTTACAATGAAGTAGTTTTTAAAGACTCATTCTAGACTCGATGAAATATCCTAAGTGAAACTCAACAATAAGAAAGGGGATGATTGGTCCCTAATGGAGTCTGGAGCAGACGATGTCTGCAGATTGTTTGAACAACTAATTAAAGAGATGCTGAGGTAAGGAACAGAAATTGTTCACTTGCAGTCTAAGGGTGAAGAAGGGGTACTTTATTCATTCAGCATGTTTTAAAATACCTGTAAATGTTATGTAATTTGAGATCTGTTGTTGTCCTCTTGTTGGCTAAGGTTGAGCAAACTAGGTCATACTAGAAGGGAGATCTCCTCAGCCCCAGGTAAACTGCTGCAGTGCAGTAGTTGATCTTTCTTCTCCTATTCCTCTCCTGCTTTTTTAGTACCAAAGCAGTGTGATAGTTTCAGCTATCAGATTTGTACTTGTCAGATCAACTCTTTTACTTCAAACTTGTCTCATTCCTTCCAAAGATGTTGTTCAGCCTTTTTCTTCGTCATTTCCAGACTCAGCAGCAGCACAGAGGAGCCCCTCAGCTGCCCTTCATCACCATATGAAAGAGAACAGAAAGTATGTGTCTACCTTACTGATAGGTGCCATGCGCAGACAGAGGGACTGGGACTCAATTTGCTGCAGTGTGCCACAGTTCTGGGATTACAGAGCTATAGTGTGTCTCTCCTGGTGTTGAAGCTCACACTTGCTGCAAGGGTAGGCAAACATCAAGCGAACATAAAAAGTTAACTTTTGTAGGACCTTAAGCCCACATTGCAAAGACAGTGCATATATTCCCCCATGAATAGCTTCATCTGTGGTTCCACCAGGAAACCAACCAATTCACACAAATTCATGGTGCATTTACATGTTTACTGCATGACAGCAAATACAGGTGCTACGTTTCAAAGATCCCTAAGTAGCTAGATTTCAGAAGATGCTTTATAACCAGGGAAGTGATCGACATAATGAAATTTACAACTGACACACGTATGTGATGAAAAGTTCAAAGACAAAATAATTTCACTTCTGTGTTATGCCACTAATGGCACTAACTTATAGACCAAGCTTTTATCTCAGATACTCCAAAGAATCTCTAGTTGACTACAGTGTGTACACACAGTCTAAGATGGAATCTTTTGCTATTGAACTTCCTGGGGGCTTTTATTGATTTTGTTCCATTTTACTATTGGAGGAAGTCCATTGAATTCTGACCTGGGCTCTACAATAATGTCTTTGGGCTCTGACACCAGGGCAAAGCAAGAATTACAAGAAACAGAATTGAAAAGATAGTGTGTTCAATGCACGGATTCTCTACAGTTATGTATTCACCCTGGAATCAGTGATCCACACAGAAGCTCTCAACACAAGCATAAAAATGTCACAATCAGTTCCTTAATCTTGATGCAGTTTAAATATTACTTCTGGCTAAGTATTACATCTGAACCAAACACATGATTTGAGCTTACAGACACGAGTTTGTTCCTGAGCTGATTCATGTCAGTTTTATACTCGTAAACATATTTTGATTTCAGTGGCAATAATTCATATTTTCTCAATGGCAACAGAATATGGAGTAGTCTTAGAGTGTCTGTTCAGAACAGCCAGTGAATTCCCTCAGTACATAAAGAAAAACTTCTATTTTCAGCATTAAAAAAAAAGCCAGTCAGGATACAGTAAATGGCTTCACTGAAACTAATACAGAAAAGAAATGCACAGCTCCTTGAATGAGGACACCTTCTTGAAAGAAACAGTATTATACAATACATAAAGGCACTTATTCCATCACTATTTCCACATAAGATGGGATGTACAAGATAAGCGTTGCATACAAGGGCCAAGACATTAAACTAATTTTAATAAGATCCCTTTATGTTAAATCTGAGAAGAGGGTGGATTGAAAAAGAAGGTGCAAAGGTATATTTTTCATATTTTCTCTCTCAAAAGTTTTCTGAGGTGAAGTGAAATAAAGAAATAAGAACAGGAAGGTTGATGGAAGGTTGAAATATTCACAAAATAAACTTGATTTATTCTAGCTTTTCAAAGTCCCAAGAAACATGTTTAATGGGAGCCAAAAGACTTGAAAAGAAACCTTATTGTGGTGCACAGCAAAGTAATGTGGAAAAAAAACCCCTCCATATTTCTTCAGCCTCTAGCTTAGCTCTCACTGTGCGGAATCTTGCTGTGTAAAGATTAATCACTGCTGCTTAATAGTATCTCTGCTGGTTGCTCCAGGATAACAACTAGCTACATAATGCAGCAGATGCATTCTTCTTTTAGTGTAGCATCTAGAGTACCATGAACAGGCCAAAGGGTTTTCAGACCTACCGTGATGCAAAACTGACCAGCAGATATTGGAAGCATGTTACATGGTTCTCCAGAGAGAACAGATTCTGGAAGAAGATGAAATAATCTCTTTTGTCCCCTCTCCTTGTTTTTTTTATGGAGAAAGCAGAGGAATGGCCTCCTACAAATCTAGCTAGCTACCAGGCTACTTCCAGAGAAAGGTCTTAAAGATTTTCCATTTGTTTAACCTAGTCCTTAGACTGCAACTTCATTAGGGACTTGGTCTTGTCTTGATCCTCACACTTTTTTCCCTTCCATTTGTATCACTTGCTTTCCCTAGAGGCAGGAAACAGGACCTTTGCTTTGATGCAGTAATTGTTGGTAGTTGGTTACATCCCATTCTCTATCAGTTCTGCTTAGTTCTTCTTCTTGCTAGTCCCAAAATTTCTCTAGTTCCTTTCAGTCCTTATTGGCCTAAACTCTTCAGACTATTTTCTCTTCCCTCACGTCTCCATTTGCAGGTCTGTCATCTCTAGTTGTTCGATTTACAATAAAGAAAAGTCTAACAAAGACTTAACAAATGAGGTCTTGTATAACATATCAAACAGGGAGATTGGTACAAGGAAAAGTACTTGGCCAGTGACACATCCTTTCTAGGATGGCAAAATCAACCCTCTTTTGAGTTTCTTCTCCCATTGCATCAAAACTTCAACAGCTTTACCTGAATGCTCTTCAGAGTCTGTGGTTCAAAGGTTCTGGCTTTAAAGGGATTGCTCTTTTTTTCCATTGGCAAGAAAAAATGGACAGGTTTATCTAAGTTAAATGCTTTTCAAAGATATTTTCACAGAAGCTTTCATCTCCTTTTGTCTTTGTTTCTAATTTTCCCGAAAATAACTTCAGTGACACAAGAGCAGTCTTTTTGATCATTTCAGTGTTAGTGATGATGCAGCTTTGTGAACAGCAAGGAAAGTTATCTGAAAAAGCCATCTTCTACCAGAAGCAGCACAGGAAATTGGATAGAGCAACTGGCAGTCTTTCCCTCACATCAGTCACCTGTCACAGATCCTTGTCCAGCAGGTAACTACAGGATTGATAAACTGCTGCCTCTGGAGACTTCCACCATAGAAAGACTGACTGTTGCATGGGCAGTAAATGTACTTAGAGTAAGCCAGATGCTTAAATTCAGAGCAAAACTGAGCTTGAGGAAAGGCTGTTTGGTTTTGATTAGAAGAAAAGATGAGCTAGTATCTGCAGCTCCTTTTTTTCAACAAAATGTCCTGGAAAGAGGATAGACCAGCACACTGCTTAGCAGCAGTAGTCAGCAGAGGTGAAATTAAACTCCAGAATCTCTCAACCCAGAAAAGACTTAAATGTAGCTATGTATATGTCATGTAGGTGTTTCAACTACTATTGCATTCACTGTGGGTTTAGTAAAGTTGCCTAAAAATGAATGTGTTCTTCCACATGAGACATCCCAGAGACATCCACTGCTGTGTCCAGGGCTTTCCCCTGATGTTCCCTGTCTGGGCTGTTCCCTACTAGTGGCACAAAGTGACCAGCACTTTGTGGGCAGGTGAGCCTAAACAAAAGCTCATGATCCTTGCTCCAAAGAGCAGACAGTCAGAGCTCAAGCAAGGCACAGCGAGAGAGATGCACAGGGTATACAGAGGGTCTGTGCAGAAAAAAGAGAAGGCAAGTGAAGCCTTGATCTAATTGCATCATTTTCCAGAGATATTTGTAGTCAGAGAGAACTTTAGGGAGGAATTTAAAGGAGATTGGACACTGTTTTTCAAGAGTGGGGGATCTTCTAAGCAGCAACATGGAAAATTTGTGAAACCGTTAACCTGAGAATTTACCTCAGCATCTGGCACACCATGTGAGGGATCTTCTTGGTGAAAAGAGGAACCTTTAAAGTTGATGTGACTGGCAAAACATTCCTATGGAACAAGCCAAATGTGGTCAAAATTCCAGGTAGGTATGCTTTCTGCAGCAAATATGTAAATAGAGAAACATTCTGTTTGTCAAGAACAGAGATTAAAAAGTAGGAACAATATAGAAATGAAGTGATAAAAGGCTTCTCTGTGTAAGTGGGCAGGAAAGGACTTATCTTCTGCTGTTTAAAAATAAAATCTAAAATATATTAGTTTAGATGACAGTACCTAGGCAGAGATCCAAGCTGAAGACTTGTTTATGGGCTTGAACCGTAAGTAGGATGATGGTGTTTTCCACAGCAATCAAGTAAGAAAGTAGCAGGGAAGGTGTGGGAGAAGAAAGATTAGAGAAAAATGCAAATAATCATTTTGCCTGTCTATTCAATTAACATCTAGGCCTACTTTGTAGCTTCCTGAAGCCTCAGTGAGGCATTTGGTAGGTGACAAACAGTCAAAATAAGCCACCCGCCAACATTTATTCAGGTAGAAATTTCAAATATTCTGGTATGTATTTCTCCACTATAAATAACTTTCTGCAAATTCAGTGTCCTAATTTTGTGTTCAAGGTAAAGAAAGGAAAAAAAAGAAATAGTTCAACAAAAAGTTACACTTTTTGTTTTAATGTATTGGTGTTTGGGAGATTAAAGTACCGTATTGAAACACAGGCAGAAATGCAAAACTACAACCTCTTTTTTTTAAATCTCTTTTTTCAATCTTCAAATACATATGTATTTAGTTAATTCTTGCTCAGTTTTTTTTAATATTAGGATTGGATATTCAATTATATTGCTCCAAATTAGTTTTGTTACTCAAAACCCCCTGCACAGTACTTATCCTACCCCTAATAAAAAGATTTTGGAGATGGCAATTTTTTTGGTGTTTAAGTAAATGACATGAGGGTGACATGCTTGGTCTTTCTTGGCTGTTCACAGGTTAGAGAAAAATTCGTGTCATTTTAATTTTGTTGCATTTAATAAACCATGAGCTCCAAGGAAGCGTTATTGTTTATGGCTTGTATATTTTAACCGTGTATATGCAAAATAGTGTTTCACTTTTCTGGTACATAGCTGCTTGATTAAAAGAAACAACTTACAGTGGTGACTGTAGACACTTTACCTTGTAAATTGTGTTTTAGAATAACTGAAACAAACAACATGTTTACAGCTAAGAGATACTTATAAAAAAATCTGGAACTTTGATCATGGGGGATTTTAATTTCACAGATACTTACTGGGATAACAAGTATGCAAAACCTGTAAGGTGGGAAGCTTGTTTCCAGAGGCAATGCATAATTGCTTACTTACTGAAGTCAGTTTATTGACTGAACTTCATGATCAGAGGCTCTTGGCACCCAGAGCTAGAAAATCAGCCCATCTTGATAAATAGAGCAGGGCTGATTTAGGGATCACATATTCACAATACAGAAAAGAAAAGAGGATGAAGCAATAAAATTAGTTTTGGCTCAGTGGAAGTTTTGCAAAACTTATAATACTATAAGGTTTGTTGATGGAGCTAACTATATAAATTAAGGATGTTTTTCTGGAAGATAAACAGGTTTTCATTATATGTCACAATATAAATTGCTTACACTTTCAGTTCAAGTAGAAGGAATAGCTTGTGGTAACATAAACAACTGAATGATCTTGATGGAAATGATGCCAGATCTTATGACTGTGTAGGAAATCTGGTGCAGAAAAAAAAATGGGAATTATTTAAGAAACAGTTGGACATACTGCAGTTACAATTCATTCAGGCTAAGTCTCAACAGGGGGAATGTAATTCAGACAATGTGCTTCAACAGAGTGACAATAACAACATTTTTTACATGTCTGCTTTGGGAAGGGGGGGGATTTCCACTTTCATTTTTTTAAAATTGCAAAATCTTACAGTTAATTAGAAGATCAAGAGGAGATATTGACTAGAAGGTTGCAGAGTATATTCTAAGTATGAACAAAGGGTTTTCTTGCAGATGGTATATTTTCAGCAGACAGCAAATAAAATGGAAATAGTTACTAAAAAAGTGGTTGTTTTGAGATTATTAGGCATAGGGAGTTAAGTGATTTATCAGGGAATAGTACATTCCTTCTACTGTCACACTTTCTAGATGGAATACAGGGAAGACTTGAGAAGAAATTTTAGGTCTTGCTTTATTTATGGAAATTTGTCATTGATTTCAGTGTAGCTGCTTGTGTGTTTAAGCCAAGTAAGGGCTGGCCTTTAGGATTTTCCACAGTACCTATAATTGCCTGGATGGAGGAATATGGGAAAGGAGCTTCATAGCAGTATAATCACTGCAGCTGGATGTGATAAGGGAGCAGGTCATACTGTTGAGGAGGGTCAGAAGCTTCTTTAACTTTGTGGTAGAAGTTCATACTTTTATAATATGCTTCTGGAGAGCATGGAATTTGTCCAAACACTTTCATTGTCATGGAAAAATTAAGACTTTGCTTTTTTTATCTTAACATTTTCAAGTACATCTGTATGTAGAAATCAGACTTTTGGGTCACACATGGTGGCATGGAGTAAACTGTTTTTCAGGAGGCAGTCCTCCCTTTTTATGTTCACTCTTCAACTCTTATTTTTTGGTTTCTATTTTAGCTATGGGTATGTGTGTTAGGGATGTGAATCTCTTCGTAGTCTTGCAATTTAGGGAGGTAAAAAAGTTCACTGGAAATAGAAATTGTTTCGTTTTCCACTGAAAATTCCCTATAATTTCTTCTATTAGGATATGGTTGCCCATAGAATATACTGAGCTTGGCCTGAAGCGCTTTAATCTGTGTAGGAACATTACATCTCAATCCATACAATTATGCCATGTATATACAGACAAAAGACAGGACTTTTTAGTATAAGATCATCATCTTACATCTGCGTTCTCAAGTGAGAGACAGGGACACAAGGAGGAATAATTAAAGCTATTTGTAAAGCATGGTGGCACATACAGGGAAAGAGAACACTAGAGCAGGTTGGATAAAGCAACATTTACAGCTCTGTATGACTAGACTTTGTGCAGACAGGTGAACTGAATTTTGTTCCTCCCTTTTTATAGAGCTCTGAGAATTTATAGTGAGTCAAGATGCACTTGTATTTAGCAGAACTTCTTCATGCCCAACAAATAAGTGTAATGTCAGCCAGATACTGCCATGTGTAAAGGTATAAAATCATAAAATGATAAATCTATTGCTTTTAAATTTACTTTTCCATTCTTAAGGACTCTCTTTGGAAAGTCATGTGTAATTAGTTGCTCTTTATTAATCCCCCTCTAGTCTTTACTTATCTATAAGAGCTGCTAAATTAAAAAAAAAGACAGAAAAGCATTTCAACTGAAATGCAGCAAATTGATCACCTGGATTCATTAAAAATACTCATCATCATGTCACATCATCACTGTTCCTGTCTTAAAATCAGTATGGAGCATAGAGTACCATTAAGGGCAAATCTCCAAGCATTTACACCACCATTTTTATTTCAGAACTGAGACCCATCATTGACCTTTTCCTTTGTCTGATTTACCCGGCAGTATTTTTATCTGTTATTACCAAGCTGGTCACAACATGGCATTAGTATATCCTGGGCTGAGAAAATACACCTCTCAGATCAGAAATGATGCTGCTTTCCCTGGTACTTAAAATCCCCAAACACAAAGAAAAACCCTGGTAGGAAGGCAAAGCGTCAGTGGAGAATGTTATCCTCTTGATAAGAGTAATATTATTTATGCTGACAAATTTCTTATTCTACTGAAAACAAGACCTCACAAGGTCTGTAGTTGCTCCCATTTAATTTATCCAATGGGATCCACAGAAAAATTTCTATTCCCCTTATGTGTTCAGTTTCATCTGTGGAAGGGTTACAGTGAAGGGATAAGTTATTTTGAGATGAGTCCACACAGTGAGACTCAACTATGAAAAGAAGGGGACCATGAAGCCCTTGAGCACTGGCTCTGTGAAGTAGCATATATAAACAGAAATTCTCAAGCTGGGCAAAAAATGTGCTGGTCTTCAGCTTAGAGACAGATTAACCATGATCCTTTTTTCCTTCTGTATAAATTGAAATTTTCTTCAAATATGCAGTTTTTGCATTTTATTTTAAAATACAACTTATGTTTTAGTTTTGCATTTGCACAGTTTAGCCTTTAGGAAAAAGTCTCTTCTTCAATATGCCCATCATGGTCTAAGAGCTGGGAGAGTGCTCAATACAGAATCTCAAGACCAACCCACTTGATTTAGAAATTCAAAGTAGCTCTATTTTCCAGTTTTATCCTAGCTTTTCAGGGTAATATAGTGACAAATGTTTGTAACAATAGAAAAAAATTTTGTGAAAAACCTTTTTACTCCAATAACAGTTATCAGAATAGAATATGTATTCACAACTTAACATAAAGCTGTCTCCTAAGCTATTTTTGTTTCTAACAAAGGATTAAGGTGTGTCCACGTGTGTTCCATTAAATTTCTCTTACCATAGTAAGACTATGTTAAGGGTAAAATGGCAACAATCTTGCTGGCTCAGCCTTCTGGAGGACCACCACTGGGCTTCAGTAAATTGCTGCTTATCAAGAAAAAGGGATGTACTAAACTCTGACAAAGAGGGAGGAAGAAAATTATACATATACATAAGCAAATCTGACAATAGAGCAGAGCTATGTTACGAGCACAAGGCCAGTGGAGCACAGTGATTTCATTCAGCTGGAAATTATATCTGTTCCAATATATATTCACTGCAGCAAATGTGGTTTAGTAAAACTTTTATTCTGTAAGGAAACCTCCATAAATGCAGGCCTTTTGCATTTTACTTGAACTACCATGTAAGCGTATGTTGTTGAGACATAACTTTAAATAGCTTGTGAAGACATCCCTATGAATTCAAAATTACTGTACTTGCAGAAAAAGCAACAATATCTGCCTGTAAATCCTTTAATCATAAGCATTAAAGAATAGTTCTTCAGAGAATCACAGGCTGCTGACTAAAGTTTACATTTTCTTGAGTTGCTTTTGGTGCTGCTAGCTATTTTTCTCATACACATGATGATAATATGAAGTGACACTTGCACCTGTTGTCACCATCTTATGGTAATTAGCATAGTGCCCTAAGTAGTAGCAGGGCCATCACATCCAAACATAAGCCATTAACATATTGCAGCTGTCATCAGTAGGGAAAGCTAATGGAGTTAGTGGATTTGCACACTACTGCATACCTTGGCTCAGCTAGCATAACTCCCCATATTGGGGTCATTGGGGATAGGAAAAAGAAATGTGGGATGTAGCCAGTCAGGAGTGAAAGAATACATTTTACTGCAGGTTTACTTTCATGTATTATGCATGTCCTTCAAGGTCACTGCATGATCATTTATAAGATTTTAATGAGATATCAAAGTGGAATGGATGGAATGTAATTAATGTGATCATACAGAGAAGATACAGGTATAAAATAGCATGCATGAGGCAGTCAACAAAAAGTGAGAGCAGTGAAGAAAAAAGGACTCTTTGGCCAGATTTCAGCCTGTAAAACAGTTTTTCTATCCTACTTTCAGACTCTTAACATCCTGCCAAACAGTTTTCCCCAGCTAACAGTGAAATAATGAAGGGAATTAAAGAAAATACATTCTACCTCTGCTCTTTGAATATAGGCTACCTGCACTTTCCTTCTTTGAGGGAAAATGGGTGACTTGTAGCTAAAAGTATGCTAGTCTTACAGTAACATAAATTTCATGGGCATTATATATTCTATTTTATTCTATTCTATATTTTAATATTTTGATTTGTCTTGCTGACAGAGTCTCTGGATTAAACTGAAAATTCAAGATATAAAGGTGAATATTTTTAAGTACTTCTCTAGAGCTTTTTTTGTGTAGGTGACTAAGAAGGTACAGGGACTTAACAAATCCTTTAGTAGGGAAAGCAGTAGGTATAGTTGCTTAGATGTTTTTCCTAAGATTACTGGTTGTCCTCAGCCTGCTTCTGTTCCCACCTTCTTGCCAGACAAATGCTTTTGTATAAAACTCAATTCTATAGATACTCCTTCTTTCTTCTGTTTGTTTGGGTTTTTTCCCTTTGGTTGTTGCTATTGTTGTTGTTGTTGTGTTATGTGGTTTGTTTTGGGTTTTGTGGGTTTTTTTGGGGGGAAGGGTTGGATTTGGGGTTTTTTAGGGGGAAGGGGAAGAGGACCCCAGATCAGTTTGGTGCTGGCTGTAGCTGCTGCCCCCATCAGAGCCCAGTCCTCACTGTGTGCACTGGGACAGTGCTGGTGCTCCTGCATGGGAGCCAACAAATCTGGTGAGCACGGGGCAGGAGGGACCATCTTGGCAGCATAAAAGGCAACCCAATCTAGGTAACTGAATTAGAGACTAACCCTGCCTCCCAGACTCATCCCGCTTTGGCCTTTGGTAAACCACACAAACCAACATTTTCAGATGTGGGTGAGTAGTTACATACTTAAATATTTATGTGGTAGCAGACACCCATGCTGGAAAATACTTGCCTTCTCTTATACCATCAAGAATTCTATTCATCCTTCTTTGTTTTCTTGTTCATCCTGCACATTGTCTTTTTCTAGAAGGTTTTTTTCTACTAATACAGTTTGGAAAACCCTGCTTTAAACCTGAAGTGACTGTAGGGACTCTCTCAGGATTCACTCTGTTAGCAGGACATGGTGCCCTAAATATGACATTTGTTGTTGAATTCCTGACCCCAGACCCTGAATGCTCCATTGGAAACTCAGAACATCTTCAATTTCTGCTACTAGTGTTTACAGTCTAAGTCATTTGAAAAGACAAATGTGTGTAAAAGTCTTCACTGCACATAAAATGTTCAGGGTAATATTCATTTTTGAATGCAGCAGATATTTTCTCTGCTTTTTTTTTTTTTTTTTTTCATTCTCATCTACTTTAAAGGCCTTTTATAATTTTTAAAAATAATTTAAAATAATTATTTATTCTCAAAAAATAAAGCTAATTAATTTCCCCCATCCTCACAACACAATTAAAAAACAAGAAAGAAATATTTAAACTTTAAAAAGAAATGAGAATGTGAACTGAAGCAAATAAAAGGATTTTATAAAAACAACGTTATTTCAGAGATTTACCAATATGCAGGTATATTTGCTAAGTCTTTTTTAATAATTGCTTGACTGAACTTTCAAGTAGATATATATATGGCAGGTTAGTCATTAGTTAATGGGAGTGTGTGCTTTTTAAAACTGTTTTATTTGCAAGGCAAGCAGCTGTCCAATCTGACCTTCTAAGATGTTTGTTCTGGGAAGAAGGGCTGCTGGATATAAGTGAAGAATGTCAAAAAGAATAGGAAGCAAAAATAGGAGCTCCTGACAGTGATTCTGGGGAAAAATTATGCACAGAGCAAAAGCTAAGTATTTATCTTTAATGCAGGTCCTTTGTTTCCTCATTTTCTGCTTCTTTTCCTTCTGCTTTCCTTTCTCACCCTTGTCTCAGCACTGTTACCTGTTCTTAAGCTACATCTAGTCTTTCTTTCTCTCTCCACCACTTAATATATTGTCACTGAAACATCTGTCCAGAGCCACAACTTGGCTAGAGGTAAGAGGTAATGGAAGAGAAGAAAAAGTGGGCAGTAGCTCTTGCCTTGATGAAGGAGCTGTTTGCATATGTGGAAGACCAGTTCAGCCCATGACAAAGTCCATGTAAAAATGTTTACAGAGCCATGGAACACTCATTTCACACAGGACGGATATATAATGCGATTCCCAAAGTAAAATGTGTTTTTCCAGCAGCGTTGGTAGTTCCAGCAGCTCCCTAATCTGTGACTCCCTCCAGCGGTTGGTTTACCATAGTTTACAAAGCCAGGTTTACAAACATGGGTTTTTTTTTCAGGAAACTGGCTATGGCAGAGGCTAGGCAAACAATGCTGCCAGGAAAATGCCAAATGGAGGCAGGAGACAAACAAAAGGAAAACCCTTCATTTTTAATATCTGTGGTCACAGAAGACCAGAAATGAGCACCTCTCTCGTGATGCTCCACTGAACACAAACCCTCAGTCAGGTACTGGGAAACAGATCAGCCTGACATCCTTCTGCTGCTGCCAAAATCTCTTGGTGTTGCCCTGCATGAGGACATGCCCCATGTCCTAATTTTGAAGTTACCTTGCTTTTTTTACTACAGGACTTTGTATTATTCACCTGAAAAGTCTGACTGGTGAAAAATTATGCAGAAAGATGAGAAGGGATTATTTTCAAAGTGGACACATGGCAAAAATTGAAGACATGACAAAAACCTTCCAGTTTCTATATAAACAAATGAGATTTTAAAGAGATAGTCTTTTTTCAGAAAGTCGATATAATATCAGGCCTAGAAAAATCAAGCAATTTAAATTCATTAATTTTACCATCTTTCTATTTATAAAAGGTTAAGTTACCCTAAGCTATGAAAGAAAAACACCCTTTGAAGACCTGGGAAGGCAGTAAACACTGGTGGCAAACGACAGGAATTGATCCTGCTTTTCTGTGCCTGTCATGCCTCTAAATTTTATTTCCACCATTTCTAGGGTACTGTGTTAAGAGAGGCAGGGATAGGAAGAAAGGATTGAGTTGAGGCAAGACTATGGCCTGAGGGCGATGGTACCTGGGTCTCTGACATTTTCTCAATTAGTAGGTCTCCCTGCCTGGCTGTGAGATGTGCATCTAACTGGGGACTTAGACTGTTGCAAGGTATTGATTAGCCATAATGTGAAGTCAAATCTGAATAAAAAAAGCATTGTGATCAAAAGCCTTTCATTGGAGACAGCATGCCCTCCAAGTCAAGGGTCTGCAGAATCTGATGAGCTCTGTTTCCTTTTTGTCTGAGAGAGATTTCCACGGTTTACTCATAAAGGCTCTCTTGATAGGAATGTCCAGTGGGCCCTCTGTCAGAAAACCTGATGTCTCAGATTTGACAGGTGCTTGTTAGTTTTTCATCCCAGATCACTCAACATGCACACAAAACTAGAAGAGACGATGGCTAATAATGCTACATTTCAAGTTGACTGCCTTGTCATTTTTGCTGGAAAACTCACTGATTCAATCACTAACATTAAATTGTCTGCATTAAAGGAAAACAAAGCATAGCCAGCCATGAAATGTATTGGTTTTCTGACTGCTAGGACTTACACAGCTCAATACAATTCATTACATTGCCTTGTTTGATAGGAACAGCTTATACAGATCACATGCAAAACAAAATAAATTGCTGTTCTATGGAAACGACAACAACAAAAAACCCTGAAGCAAGAAAATTGAGAGAAACATTTTAATTTGCCTTTTTTTTGGAAATTAGCTTTCTTCTCACTAAAAATATTTTCAAATGAGGAAATTATCCTCCATACCTTTACTTACATGAACAATGTACTTTCAAACACTTCTGTTCCATTGGGATGTTATATGAATCTGGATTTCTCCTCCATCATAGTTCCAACCCTTGTGAGTTGTGGTTGGGGTTGGCATCTCTCAAAGATCAAGGGAGGATGGAGGCTTATTTTCATGGACTACTCACATGAAGAATTTACAAGCCACAGGTTTAGGCCAACAGAAATGATGCATTTTGGTAATAATATCTCTAGGCATTGTTATAATAAAGCCCACACTTTTGTCTCTTCTTCTGTAGTTTGCAGTCTAAACCCCAAGGCACAGCAGGAGCTGTGTGATGATGGTGGTCTGAGGGACTCTCTCAAGGTAACAAGGGTTCCCATCGATACCAGTGTATGAGGACATTGCAAATGGAACAAAAACAGTGAGTTCTCCACTGAATAAAATGTCACATTGCCCATTCTTAGATATCTTTGAGTCAATCAGTGAAATGAGTTCTTACACTGGGATCTTATAAATGTTACTTTATACTCGAACACCTTTCTCTTGTACTTCCTGCTTCCAAGGAACTACTTGTCCAATATATCAGGAAAAAGCAACCAAGAGCAAAAAACCCCTATCCTCCTTTCCCACCTCCCCTCCCAGCACTGATGGTACCTTCCTCAGGTCTCATGCAGGCTGAGATTAAGACTCAGCCCCTTTCTGCACACAGAAAAAGAGAGAGAGATGATTTAGGGTGTCCAGATGCAAAGGGGCAGCAACACGAGGATTGCAATGGTGTCAGGATGAAAACCCTGTGAGATATTCAAGCCAAGGCCCTGGTACAAGATGGTTTGCACCACTGCCTTCAAGATGAACCATTTGGGTTACAAAAACCCCAGGCAGCACTACAGGCTTGGGGCAAAGTGCCTGAAAAGCTGCTTGGTGGGAAAGGACCTGGCAGTGCTGGTCAACAGCCACTGAACATGAGCCAGCATGTGCCCAGGTGGCCAAGAAGGCCAATGGCATCTTGTCCTGTACCAGGAATTGTATGGCCAGAAGGATTATAGCAGTGATTGTCCCTCTGTACTCAGCCCTGGTGAGGCTGCACCTCAAATCCTGTGTTCAGTTCTGGGGCACTCACTGCAGGAAGGACATTGAGGGACTGGAGTGTGTCCAGAGAAGAGAAATGGAACTGGTGAAGGGTGTGGAGCACAAGCCTGATGAGGAGCAGCTGAGGGAGCTGGGGGTGTTCTCTGTGAGAGGAGTCTCAGGGGAGACCTTTTCACTCTCTACAGCTACCTGAAAGGAGATTGTAGCCAGGTGGGAGTCGGTCTTTTCTCCCAGGTAGCAAGTGCCAGGATGAGATGAAATGGCTTCAAATTGCCCCATGGCAGGTTTAAATTGGATATTAGTTAAAATTTCATCATGGAAAGGGTTATCAAGCACTGGAATAGGCTGCCTAGGGAAGTGATGGAATCATCATCCCTGGTGTGATCAAAAGGTGTGTGGTTTAGTGGTGATCAGAGCAATGCCAGGTTAGCAGTTGGACTTGATGATCTTAGAGGTCTTTTCCAACTTAAATGATTGTATGATTCTATGAAATGTCTCTCCTTTCCCTCAACAGTGTTTTCCATCAGAGGAAGACTGAGCCTGGGGTGGGTCTTTTCCGCCTGTATTCCAACAAAAGGCAAAAGTGTCAGTGACTTCTCCAGGTCTTCGGCCCCCATTGCTCACAGTACTCTACTTCTAGCCCTTCCCAGCACAGCTCAAGGTTGTGAAAGCATAATGGATCCCAAAATATTTCTTGCTGCAAAGTATTCATTGTGGTAAATGTCAACTATAGCAATAAGGCACCAAAGGCTGTGCATTAGCAAGCTATTAGGGCATGCTGAGAGTGCTTTGGTTGCTTTCTAATGCACACTGCAATGGCCATTATGGAGTATGACTCATTATTTTTACATTTATTTCACATTTTTAAAAATCGTTTTCAAAACACTTTTGCACAACTTCAGGAGATGTGTTTTTTCACAAGGAAAAGACGGTCCTTATGAACACAGTGTGAAAACAAAATGGTAGGAAGAGATAGTCTTCACTGCTTCTGAGTAAACCTGAAAGTGACTGATTCTTTCTTATTCCACTCCGTTTCAACTTGGTTTTTTGACTAGCATAGATCGATCCCTCTCCTCACAGAGTCATCCTCCTGCCTTTTCAGGTTCAGTTTATTACTTTGCAGCCATTTTATTTGATTAAAAATAATGGCAGGCACATGACATTAGGTTCCTGTGTTTGACAACAGAAAAATCCAAAATGTCCTTAAAAGTAATAGGCTGATCCTGGATGGCTGTGTATACCTTCAGAGATGGAAGACATCATGTGGTCTTTCCTTGAGCCTCTCATTTCTGCTTCTGTCCTGTAACTGTCTTTGTTTATCTCCCATCCCCATAAAAACCTGAAATTTTTGGTCACCTGCCTTTTCCTTTTTGGGCGTTGAATTCAACTGTGTGACAGCCATGTACAAAAGGCAGTATAGGTGTAGGCAGCTTGCAATTACAACTGTTAAGCCTGCTAAGAAAAAATAAGGTTATGATCAATTAAATTAGGATTAATTCTGCCTAATTTTAAACACCTAACTGAAGTGTTTAAATTAGGACTATAATTGCTCTAGGCCGCCTTAGTAATAAAGTGAAGGTTAGATGCCTCCCAAATGTGTTTCATCCCACATAAGAGCTAAACCATCTTCTTTTACTGACAGGACTTTACATGACAGTGCTTCTAATTTTATCAGCTAAGTGATACGAGTAATCTGACTTGGGATGAATCTAAGCCCTTTTCTTTTCCCAAGCTCTGCTACAGTATTTAATGGTTTGGTGTCTACAGTGTGAATATATATTCTTAAAACATCAGCTGTCTTCATAATACTGGAATGTCAAAATAATGGTGTATTTTACTGTTGATATCTGAATAAGATTCTATGGGGTCCTTTGTGAAAATGCCCTGGAGAAAGGATGTTTAAAGAATAGATTGGAAAAAATATAGAAACTTACAAGGTATTTGGCAGGGGAGCATGTAAAGATCACAATTCTTTGCAAAACAATTGTGCTTGAGAGTGGGTGAAGGTAGTACTGAAGTGCTGAAGCCAATTTTTGAAATATAGGATAGTTTAAATATATATAGAATCAGACACTCTGCTACTGAACAAAACTGACACTGAAGGAATATTCAATGTTATGTTACAGCCTCTGAAAACATAGCAAATGTCAGAAATTCCTCTTTTAAAGAATCCTCACTCTTGTTCAATAACTTCAACTGTCAGAGAGTGGAGCTGTATCAAAAAGGGTTTCACAGAATCAAAAGGTTTGTTTCTTAGCAACTCTGTCAACAAATTTAAATTGCTGCATATCGTGGCTGTTCCGTAATCATTTGCATGCAAGATTTGTAAACACAGATTTTTATTGTGCATCCTGTTGTCATGGCTGGTAGGAAGGCAAAAGGGGACAAATTCTCCAAAGCAGGGACAATGCCAGTACCAAATCCGAACATGCAAGACTAAGTAAGAGGTTCTGTGTAGCTTACTTGATCAGAATCTTTTCTAGTTCACTTTGCTCATGAAGTGCAAACTACAGAGGCAGCAAACCAAGTCATAGATATAGTACTGCAGTAGTCACAATGTCAAAAGATTAAATATTCCTTTTGTGATAAAAAATACTGAGGAAGATGTTTTGGACCTTGTTTACACAGTAATCCAGAGGCTCAGCAGCACTGCACACAGACAAGTGTACTATCTAGCTTTAAATAAATTTGTTTAATGCTTTGTTATACCAATAATATTATAACTCAGGTGATATGTGACTTGATTGCTGGGCATTCACCTGGGATCAGGTTGAAAGAAGGCTTTTGCAGCCGGAACTCCAGGCTGTGCTAGTGCAACTGCTGTTCTAGGGGCTTCAAAGCTTTTCAGATACGAATAAATGAGCTCCAGTCATGCCTACCTCTGGAATGTGAGGCTGACATATCTTTGACCCTTTTTGGTTTTTGCTAATGTCACTAAAGGTTGTGGTTAGGAAGTGATGAATATAGCCCATTTTAATTTTTATGCCGTTTCAATTTTATTTATTATTTGCTGAGTGTCTATAATGTACGTGCTACTAGAGAACACACTTTATTTAATATAATGCATTTTAGATCCACTTTATAGAACAGGATAAGGATGTATAATATATGTAAGCCTGTTAGTCTATATATGCTCAGTGTGATGCAAGAGACTAAGAGAGTACTCACACTCCATACTTTTGTGTTTTCAAATTTAATGAATTCATCTTATCCCACACATCTAATGGCTCATATACAAAATCCCAGCTCATTTCACATAATACCTCTATAGGCATAGAGTTATTTATTTGTATTATAGTAGTCCCAGAGGCTCCAGCTCAGAAAAAAAAGCACTATGAAAAACTGGAGCAAGAGACAGCCTTAAAGAGTTTGCAGCTTATAAAAGTAAGAAATAAGAGACAGGGAACATAGGCACAAACTGGCAGAGTGACATTCCCAAATCCATTGTCCAGGCATGTGATGGAGACCAGCTAGTGTGTTGATTCCATATCTTTAACCAGTGGGCTAGGAAGCCCAACTTACAGTCACTTGGAATGGTCTGACCTATCACCCTAGTTCATGTAGCTGTCTCCTGAGCTGAGCTTCCATTTTACTGGAGACTCTGAAATTCCCCTTGCTGCACCTTTGTATGTCCAAAACATTTATTACATGACAAGAATGCTGGGTGGTGGGCTAGGACATGCCTACCTGCCTCATGATTGACAGGGAGATGTGTATTTTGGACACCTCTCAGCAGTACTTGCAGCTCCTGGATGTAGGAGACAGGAGTGTGAGGACCCAAAGATTTCCAGAACAATCTATGAAACTTTGTCCAGCCCGTATATTAGATCACTTTTTCTCTATATTTGGCTCTGTTCTTCAAAAGCTTTACTCCTTCCTTGTTCTTCCTCACCCTTAGTTTAGGATCCCTACACTCACTGCCTGTGAAATGGATAATCCATGGTATCATCAAAATAGGCCAAATCCCAAAGCTAAACAAAAAACAGACCTGTTTTGTGGAACAAACCTTAGTGAGGAGAGTCTGAAATTCTCAAGAAGCCTCAAATTCATATATACATCAATCTGCAAATTTATGTTCTCCATGGGTGTCACAACTAAGAACCAACAGATGTGACAGGCCATAAAGAGATGGTTGTGCCTGTTTTTTAGCCTGGGCTAGATGACTACGCCTGATAGGAAAACTTTTCCCCTGCACCTTTTTAAAGGAGAAGAAGAAATACAACAAAGCCCAGTGCATATTATTGATCAGGTGAGAGACTACAGGACAATCTAAAAACAGAGCTGTAGAACAGATGAAAAAATCCATTTTTCTGGAGAACACAATGAAAGTCCTCGTTCTACCAACCAGAATAAAAAAAGAACAAGTTTAATTCAAATACACTAGTCAAAACAAAAAAATGGTCCTTCCAAGCAGTTGTTAGTTAGAGATGATGGGAGGAGGTTAATATTTCATAGAGCTGAGCAGTACCACAATACAGTGCAGTTTCTTTTTAACACTAGTATCTAACTTTGGCTCAGGTCACAAATGACAACACTTTTGCTGCATTCCTGTCTAATTCCCAGGAGCACCTATACAGTTTGGAACAGCAGACAGTCCCTTCTCAGAATATGACTAAGTCAAGATTCCAGCCCTGCCAGGGACTGACTCATTGAGAAGGGATAAAAGCAGTCAAAACTCAGCATCTGGCAGGATCAGTCCAGAAACCACAAGAAAAGCTGGGCTTAAATGAAGGATAAATGCAGGACTTTACCAGAAATTTTGCACAATTAAGTCTTGAGTCCTTGTAGAAAGTGTTATAAATGTTAAATTCTTATCTTCGGGAATACTCAAATAACTGCAGTTTTTTCAAACCTTTAAGTTGAGAGTTGAGTGCCCAGTCACAGATGTGACCACTGTTCAAAATGAAAGTTCATCAGATGTTGTAATGAATTTCATGCCACTTACTATCCTTGTGGTAATCTACTGAAAATGACTTAACCTTATTCTTTGTCTTATTGCTTAACAGCCTAGAAAACAGCAAAGCAACTGTTATTGTTGATTGCTATCTAATTATTATGTGGGGAATTTGTTAAGATGTACTTCAGAGAATGGTTATGACATAATCCCCATGACAGACACATGACTGTAAATCAAGAAGGAAATAGATGTCAACGTGAGAGGACAAACACACTATGTGCTGCAGCTCTGGGTGTAGACCTAGGACTGTCTGTGCTGCTTCTCAGAAGCATCTCCAGAGTTCCAGGAAGGCATAGATGTCGCATCAACGTAGACAAACGTGTCTTGTTCCACCAGAGTAGCAATGTTGATTGATTTTCTGATGATGCTTATTGATTTTCTGATGATGCTTGTGAACCTCTACGTTACAACAGGGGAACACAATTGCCCATCTTCTGGGTATGATGAATAACAAAGCTTCATAACTTTGGGAGGACACTATCAAAGGCTCTTCTTGAGAAGGAACTAAACTCTGGCTGTTACAGGGCTGACATTAACAGTCGCAGGCAAGGTCTTACAAAAAAATCTTCCAAATAGTGTTTGATAAATCACTTGTTTCTAGAATCAGTTATTCTCTTTAATACTGTTTTATTTATTGACAAATACTGACAAATTCTGTCTTCTGCTGCATTCAAATTTTGGTGCAAGCCTTACAGCTATAAAAGGCTGACATCTCTTAAACTGTTCTTTGACTTTGTTGTCTGTCCTCAGACTGGACCCAGCCAGGGTGTGGAAGTGTCATATCCACAAAGTTCCAAGCTGCACTCCCATCCTCAGAAGCATTGTATTTCCCCAAAACTGATCTTTACAGCACTGTTAGTTCATAATCTGTGCCACTCTTCATTCTTTTCATAAATGTGTGGATTCATATGCAAGAAATAGTCATTGTGATTATCCCATCCAATCTTGTGTTTAGCATGCACAGTAAGTTTCTTTTAAAATATTCCACTTTGCAATAGAGAAAAATCTCAGGGGAAAAGGAAAACAAAAACAATATTAATTAAAATTGCTAGCAATAAAAAAAATGTTACCATCAGCCTCCAGAAACTGGTCCAGCATTTAGTCTGCTCAGTATTAAAGATCTTTGTATTCTATATATTATTTTTTCCCCACAGGATTTTTATTCCTTGCTTAAAGGTCAGAAGAACCTTCATTATCAAAGTTCTGCTTTCCGTATAGGTTCTTGTTGGCTGAGATCATGGTAGATCAGGCATTTTTTAAAATGGCTTTAGCTCCATAATTCTTTCATTATAGCATGTTCTTTACAGAATTCTTGATGCTCTTTTCTAAACCTTCTTAATTTTCCTAAAATCCCTTTTGAGATATATATACAGAATTTCAATAGCAATAAAAATGCTTCCAAGAAAGTGCAAGCAAAAGTGGTTTAATCTCTCCAACTGCTACTTGAGATAGATTTCTTTATAGAAACAACAACAGTTGCCCTTTTGGTGAACAACATCACTGAACACTGATTCCCTTCCTTTGATATCTCACCCTTCTTCCAGAGTTACGGCTTCAAAGGATTTTCCTGTCTTATGATATGACCTGAAGTCTATGTTTTAAAATATGATATATGCAGCTGTATCTGTAATACTTATTCCTGTTTGCATGAGTGCTTATTATTTGTAGTTCCACAGCTCTTTGGTTATCTTTGGAACAGCTGCTTCTGCACTCGGCGTGGGTCATGCATGCTTGTGATAGTGTGTGCCCATGCAATCTGCTCACTGACTCTCTAAGTTTTTTACAAAGTGCAAAATATTGTGTCCAGGTGAGCATTACCCCATATACTTCAGAAATTTGTTCCTTCTTTGCATCATCCACACATTCTTTTGTGTGGTTGAAGAAACCTTTGCAGCCCCACTTCTAAGGAAGACTTTGATCAACAGAAATAGGATGACTTCCCTTATCACAGGCAGCACATAAGTCACCTTTTCCTCCCAGAAATGCAGTATGCATATGCCAGAATAAATTCAGAACTGTCCTTGCTTGTACCCTGTGAATCAAGACTTAGTTTGAAGAACACACAGCTTTCATAACCAGGACACATATTTTCTTTAAATTCAAAATGGGGTCTTGTTTAGCCTTCAGTCTGGCATGGCTTCCCACATAATTCTTTGTCAAAACTCAAAAATTCTTATTTGTGTTTTGTTTTCAACAAGATTTTTTTTTTCATTTGAACTGAATTTTTGGTGTCATCCTAAGAAATAACAGCAAGAAATAACAGCAAATTAGACCGGTTTTGGTTTGGTTTTTTGTTTTGGTTTGGTTTTTTGTGGGTGCAGACCATGATTAAAATGCTAAAAATGGCTTTGACTCTGGAAATAGGCCTTTGAATCATAAAGCCTCTGTTTCTGCTTCATTTTAACTGCAACATACTTGTCTTTCTGGAGTTATTGTCTGTCTTATTCATGTGAAGACCAGATGTGTGGATCCTGATGTCTCTTACACTTGAATCATCTGTATTTGCAATTTCAAGCGTCACAGAAACACCTTCTCCTGTTTGAAGGCTTCTCATTTCAAGCTTTCTTGATTTCCCCACTCAAGACAGAGGAATGCTGTACCATCTGCAAGCCTCGGGCACTTTGCCAGTAAAACTGCTGTCTGAAATAATTTCCAGCTTCACATTGAATTTTTCATGGAAATAGAAGCTCTGCTTAGGTGCCTTCTAATATGCAGTATTAAGAGGCTATAACCAAATGCTGGAACTTAAGCCATGCACCTGAAGCTGTTGTTCTGAACATGGAGCTTGTTTTGCTAGTCATCACACATGAGGTGCTCAAGAGTATTGCTGGTTTATGCCATCCATTTCTACTGGGTACTAGGCCTATCTGTGAGGCTGACCCTGAGGACATCAAACTCTCATTTGCTTTGGGCTGTTGGTGGACTGAACCCTTAACTGGCTTTTCTTGCACCATTTTGCAATTCATAATGGTGTTAGAGGAATTTAAATGCTGCCCACTCAAGGTTTCTCTCTTTATTTTTACCTCAGACCATTAACACCCACTTATCTTGACAAATAATGTTAAATATTTTGCTGAAATAAAGTTTTGATGGAGTGACAAGCATGTGGATCAGAAAATACTTAAATCTTTACCCCCAACTCTGTCCTCCCTCCTCACTAGGCTGCTAATCAGATTTTGGAGCCAATGTGATTGAAATTCACTACACTGACTGTAATAAGCATCTCTCAAGGACCAAGCATGGCAGCAAGAACAAAATAATAATAATAAATTAATATGTGGGAATAGGTGATCTTTGCTTTTATTTCTGTTACAGTGACCTATGCACTTCCTGCTTCTTCTGTCACAGCCATCAACCTTGCAATATGCTTCCAGATCTTAACCAGCAGGATGTTTCACACTGCAGAGCACTTTCCATTTCTAAACACAATAAATCCACTCATTATTACTAAATAAATCAGCAAATTAAATACATCAGATGAAGTACTAAGACTGATTCTCCTATGGTCATCTGCCTTGGTGGAGCTGACATAAACTCTGTATTGACTTTATTAATGAATCCACCTCCAGCCACAAATTTTTATGCAAACTGTCATGGGAACTCTGGCATTAACCACATTTTCCTGCACTTCATACTGTTATGATCTACAGCTGCTACAATACTTGCAGAAAAATATTTTGTGGAAGCATCTGCCACCCAGATGCTTCAGTGCCTGAGCTGCAAGCCTCTGTCCCTTCCATGCAGCTCTAAACAAGCCTCTGTTTGCCAAAACTCAGTTGTAAATGCAAGGTCTACTAAAGAAACACAGCAATGAAACAGGCGACTTGGCCAATAGCCTCATCAGAAGCTGTTTCACCCATGCAGCTTATCACAGGTTAGTACTGCATGCTCCTGGGATCATGGGACATTTATCTGGTCTTGTAGAAGGTGCCTCTGCCCATGGCAGAGGTGTTGGAATAGATGACCTTTAAGGTCCCTTCCAACCAAAATAATTCTATGATTTTAGGACTGCAGGGAAATGTGTCCCTTTGCCCTGTATGGTAGAGCTTATCTGCTGTGACCCTTTTAGCTCTTGCTGTCTCTACATGGCCTGACAGTGCTCTTGTCTTCCCTTGAGTGGGAAAGTTTTTTCTGCAGCTTGATACAAGACCTCAGACAAACAAAAAAGGGAATATACTACAGGGGGATCCTACCCGAAGCTAGTTTGCAACATTGGTTCTGAGGGTAATTTACAGATTGGACTAAAGTACCAGCTGGACAGATTTATTTTATAATTTTTCTGACTGGCTTCTTTGTTTCACTTTATCCAGCAAAATTACTTCTTACTATATTTAGATTTTTTTTTTTTTAAGCAGTACCTCCATGGTGATCCGATGAAACCTAAGTAATTTTTTTTCCTTTAAGTACATGTAATAATTAAAACAAATAATAATAAATGTATTCCCCTGAATGAGAAAAATAAATGTATATAAGCCAGATGAGGAATGCCTGATGAATTATCTTTACTCCTACATCACTGATGAAGACAAGCATTTCACTGTTGTTTATCTGAAGTCTTTTAAGCCTTTCATCTAGTGATAAAACACTGAGAGGTCTGTTTGTTATGAGAAATATCAAACATACATTTCTGATAATATCTGGAACCACTGGTAATAGCTGTTGTCCACAGTAGATATTGAACACAGGCATTTAACCCCCCCAAACTTTTCTTAAGAGATGCTGTTAGTGTGGGCTCTCATAGCCCTGCAGTAATCATATTCATTGTAATTGACCCACTCTCTTAGCTACAGCAAAAGAAAAATAATCCTCAGAGTTACCTTAGCTGTCACTTAAATTTACACACTAAACACTGTGAAATAATGTTTCTTTCCAGACAGATGGTGTTACCAAAAGGAAAGAAACATGAGAATCTCTAATATTCAAGTGTCTACTGGCCATTTTCTTAATCTTCCTGAATGAATGTTTGAGCTTATTATACTCATAGGAGCCTGCCAAGTCTTTGGATTTATTGCTCTAAATCGGTGGAGTCATTGTCATTATTAGACCAGTTGCTAGTCAATACTTAAAAGCATTCATTAGCTGCAAATGACAGAAATGGTAGTACACTATAGATTTTTTTTATTGTTGTCCAGAATGCATGCTTCCTACTGAAGGGAATAATGAGAGAAGGATTAAGTGAGAGGTCAGTAAGGATTTTACTGATAACGGGAACAATGTAGTAGGAATCCCTATGCTGTTCCAGAGTCTTTTCTCATTTCCCTCGTTTTTTGCTATGCACACAAATTTGAAGACAATAGGACTATTAGTAGTTTCTGTGGGTAACTAGTGCATCTGCCTTTAACAAGAGCCTGCATGTTTTAATTTGAAATAAATTGATTTCAGTGAAAAATATGAGTAGTAATTACTTTTCTGCTCCTGGATGGCCTGCTTTATTTGTAGTACAAGATTCACAAGCTACTTCTTGGTTCTGATGTCCCTCAGGCTTGGGCCTTTTCTGAGCTGTGGATATTTGCTCTGATCCAGCATGTTAAGAGCTAAGGGCCTGAGCTGGACTTTTCAAAGGTACTGGGCTAGGTCTTCCCCTTGTATAGCCCCTGCCTGGCAACTGGGCACCTAAATCCTTTAGGTTCCCTTGAAAACCTCAGCTGCAGTTCCTCCTAAAAGGAATAACAAAGAAGACAGACTTGTCAAAGGAACTGGCACCTAATAGCTCCCTTTGTTTTCAATGGGAGCTGCAGAGTAATAAGCCTCTATGAAAATCTTTCTGTTCATTTCACCTTCTAACTGGGAGCCGAGTTCTTCAGAAAAGCTGGCCAACAACTACTACATAAAGATGATATCCTGGGATGACAGGTACTTTGACAGTGCACAACCGTTAAATAAAAAATGCTGAATTCATGTTATATCTGGAGGTAACTGCATTCAAACTGCTCTTCACCAGTTAAAGAGAGATGCTCCATTTTTCCAATCAGCAGACTGACTGCTCTCCTTTCTGCTTTAGACTTAATTCAAAACAATGAAAGGTTCATCTGAACCTTTCTTCCAGTACAACATTAACATGATGACACAGTAACCAAAATAATTATAGTCCTGGAACATTATTTTCTTTTTAAGCAGTCTGAGTCTCCTAGAGAAGAGCCTGCTTAAATTGGATCTTCAAAGACAAATTTATTGCCACCAAAATAACAGTTGATTTTAAAAACAAAACAAAATAAACCCCAAAAACAATAACCTGAAGGGATCTACGCTTATTAGTGAAACATTAAGTTTTAAAGATCTAGGCAATTTCCAGAGATCTTATAATTAACAAAGGAAACATTTGGAATGCATTGTATTTTCTGATTGTTGAAACTGTCATAATTCTATTAGCAACTTTAAAAAGAAAATCATTAGAGAAAATATTGTCTCCTTCAAAATTTTCCTCCTTAATTAGCCTGGCTTTAACTCCTCTTTTGATAAAAGGCTTTTCCTTGCTATTTGGTGACTGACAAGTAAGGACATTGTTCTAAAAATATCTTCTTGTGCAGATACTCAACTGTAAGTGCCTGGGATATAGAATTTTTTCCCTATAACTTGGAGACTAATCCATTGAGTGTCTCTTTATGTGAGCAGTTTTAACTTATGCAGACAACGTTATTGACTTCAAGATGTATGGGTCGGCAGACCAATCCTTAAGAGTACCTTGGTTAAAAAATATTAATTTTAAAGTATGGATATATGGTCAGCTTTGGATAAATGATTCTAACCATGTAAAGTAAAAGAAAAATGATAAGGGAAAAGTGCCTACAACTCTTATTCAGCAAAAGCTCCTGTTTAAATAATTAAAGGAGATTGTGCCCAATGTATACATTTCTCTACCAGACCCTTTTTCCATGGAGAGTTGAAGTTTTGTTGAATCTTCTATTTCTAACTCTGAAGCCAGTTTGTAGGAGGTGGTGTGTAAAAGCACTTTAGCAGGGAAAAGCAGCAATCTCAATGCATCAAAGTTAGGTGGTAGCGGGGTTATCGCTCCGTGAAAATCACATAAACATTCCACATATGAAATATTATTCATCAGGGCAAAACCCTCCAAGGGTTTCAAAGATGACAATGGTGTCATGAAACCCTTTTTTGAAAGAGGAAAAATTTATTCCACTGCTAAGATTGATTCTGTCGCCATGCAGCAGGCAGCGTGACGAGGCAGAGAATGAACATAATTGAGAAGAGAATTAGCAAACCTTAAATATCTGCTGCTGCAATATCATTACCCATAAACTTGCCCTTTTTCCACCCTCTTTTCCCCAAAGACTGACATCCCATAACTGCAGTGAAAAAGAATGTGTTCTTTCGAACAGCTAAATCAACAAGGTCTCACATGAGTAGTGTTGAGTGGTGTGGTTGAATGATTTCATGAAAAACTAATCAAGTATTCATCATTGAGATCAAACACTTCCCAAGTAATTATTATCAAAACCAATTTGATAAGACCTGAAGAAGTGGCATTGCTGATCTAATCAGAAGTAGAACAGAAATAGTTCTCTCAGATTTTGTAATGTTCAGGTATGAAAGCACAAAAATGTAATTGTGTTTTATAATTAAGAATAAGAAACCTGTCATACTGTAATCAATTATTTCAGATCAATCATAACAATTTTACTTCTTTTGGTTATTTTATAAGAGCATGCATTTGCAAATTGACTTTTTCATATATAGGTAATGTAATACGTGGAACAGAAATGCATTAGAAACTATCTAGTTTAAATCTATTTCATTTAAAAAAGAAAGGATTATGTGACTGTAATGACTACCAGAACTGTTAAGTCCATATTTGCAATTTTTCCCTATAATAATGATTTCCTTTTATATTAAAATTTAAATACAGAATATTTTTAAGAAATACGATGATATTTGCAGTCTCAGCAGCCTTCTAGTTTTGTGTCTTTTAACATGATTAAATTCTCAAGGACAATTTACAAATTTTAGAAATTTAAAAGTATTTTACATGTATTTCCAGGTAAAAAAGTAGAAATTACAATACCCCAGTCAATTTCCAGGAATGTATTTGTCTGGTCATTATCTTCAAGCAAGAGCCAAAACACATTTGAGATGGCACAATACATCATATTGCCATTACCGTGGCGGATTTTGACAATATAGAATTTCAAACAGATCATATGGGGGAAAAAATCCCCATCCTAATAGGCTGATTTACTTAATAATACCGGGCTAGAATCCCTATGCCACTTGCATAAAACTTAATTGGCCCTAATTTTAATGGCTTTATTAGTTTTAGTTCTAAGGTTATTTGATTTCTCAGAAATATTTTTCCATGCAGATTACTGAGTCATATCTGGGTGACAAAAGTCCTTAGAAAAGTGGCCTTTCTTCAGAGTCTCATTTCTTGGATGAGGATCTTAAAAACTCATTTCACAGATTATTTTGTGAGTAGTTGAACTATTATGAGCATGTGAATGTGGCTGTGTTTTTTTTAAATTAATTGATAAGTAGAATGCCAGTATTTTAAAATAACTTTCTAATATGTAAATAAAAGTCTGAATGAAAATGAACCATGCTTCTTAAACTTAAGTTCATCATTTTAATGGGCTTTTTTGAGAGCTTATTCACAGTCTGACTGTAGCCAGGTAAATAAGACCATTTACAGAGAGACTAATAAAAATTAATCAGAATGGAGGAATATGGCCCAGACTAAAACTTAGTGTTACCTGCTGGGGAACTACACTATTTCTACACTAATTTTAAAATTATAGCAACAGTAACAGTTTTTTCCCCACAGGTTGATCAGTGGAAAAATTGTATGTATTCAGTAGTCCAAAATTCCTATTATTTGTTTTGTTTTCAAAGAAAGATTTTTAGGGATCTCTGTAGAAAATAAAGGCCTAAATCTGGTTCAATTTTAGTTTAAGAACATATTTTTAAGCCTGCAAAATGAAAGGAAGGGCATTTTGTTTCAGCAGCGAAAACTATATCCTTTGTCAAAGTGAAATTCTCTACAGGTCTGTGAAAAAAAATAAATCTAGGCAAGTTGTTTCACCACAGAAAATGGCATCTCATCACATTTTTTCTGCTGACTATCACTGATGACAAACGTCAGTGAATCATTCACTTGAAAGATAAATCTTGCCAGCTTTACTCTTAACAGGAAGGTTCTACACCCAGAAAATTATCCAAATACAAACTGGTGCCCTTTTGTTTCATACAACTGGCACAACCATTTCTTACAGTCTGATCCAACAAAAAACATTCTAGTTTCAGTACCTCATAAAAAAAAGAACTGCTAATTTCTACAGTACTGTACAAAATAAATCCTTACCTATCAAATCTATTTAAATGCTATGTAGTTATTTTAAGAAGGCAAAGAATTTTTTGCTTCATAGACTGTCAGCTGCCTTGACTGTAAATGTACTCTGTAAGTTCTGTTTCTATAGTTTGAGCCCTAGATGATTTCTGGCTGCAGATTTAAGTATTCCTTCATCTCTACAAGCAAGAGCCACTGTGTGTGTTGCGGATCTTTTTACTCCAAACACGGAGGCTAATATTTGTTTTTGAAACCATAAAATACTTGTATAGTGAGAAAATGCTTCAAAAAGTGAAACAAAAGCAGTAGGCCTGGATTCTCCAAACTTCATTTGCAATGGGTAGCCCTTTATTTGTAGACAGTTGGTCAGATTATTTGACTGGTTAGGAGTACAATAACATGACATAACCCAATATTATTTTCTTAAAATTGCTTATTGCATTCAGGGTTGCACATTGAACATTGGCTGCATTTAAGACTTCTGCCATTAATACACAAAAGACAGCACACTATTATCTTCCTTTTCTACATACATTTTTAAAAATGTCCTCTTTTCCCTTAACTGTTGCCATACCTTTGATGATACCTTGCTTTCTCTAATTACTATAAATGTAGTCATAATATTTTAGTCAAGCCACACTGTACTGTTCACCAAAGTCCTTTTGAAAGATATCAGTGACGTGGAGTCTTTATTGACAGAAATAGAAAAGAGACCTAAGATGGTGTGTAGCCAGAAAAAAAGAACTGCACCTTAACACATTTGTGGTCCTCTGACATTTCTAAATGCCCACACAAGAGCTTCCCTGAGATTTACCAACAGCATCTCTCTGCCCTGCCACAGTTAGAGCAATCATCAGCTTGTGGCATTCTAGCAAGACAGGGCAATCCTCCCCATATCTGACCAAGACTATCTCTAATCTGAAGCAATTAGAAAGGATACTATCTCTGAGAAGCATATTGTATGTTACATTGTGTGCAAGAGCTGCAGCCATGGGAAATCCATAAATCCAGTAAGACATCAAGGGAGTTTGTACAGGTCATGCACACTGACAGATACTCCTTCACCTCTATTCAAAGGTTTCTGACCACAGGAGGGAGATCAGACCATTATTTGCTTTATCTGAACCAAGAAATTTTTCTTTGGGGAATCTCCCAGAACCTGCTTAAAGCCGTGGAGAGCAGTGGTAAAACTCCTATTGTGTTCAACAGAAGTAGTTCTTGGAAAGAAGAAAAGCTTGTGGCCCTTCTGTCTGCTTCGCATCAAATTCCTATCAATTTTGTCTAATGTCTTCAGCCACAGCAGGAGAACTAGATGAGGTCTGGCAGAAAAGACTCTGCAGTAAATTCCCTCTGCCAAGCACTGCTTCTGTGAAACACAACAAATCACGTCACTTGGCTGCCTGCTAATTGCCTTTTACTCTTCCTCTGCTGAGGACAGAACAACTATTCCTGTCTCCCACTTTTACTTGCTGTGTTTGCCTAGATATCCTTTCTTTAGATCACAAACTATTTGTGCTTTGTGTCAATATGCTCAGGTTGAGTTAGATGCCAAAGTTTCTGGAGAGACTGGAGGTAGGTGCCTTAGCTAAACAACCCTCCAGACTACACTGACTCCATCAAAATGCCATTTGAGACACATTAAGGAGCTCTAGATGCCTTCTTGGTCTGACCGCTGTCAGATAGGACCTTCAAGAGATCCTTACCTTTCTTGAGTGGTAGCTGGAGATAATCTGACACACCTTATGGTACTAAAAATGGCACAAGTCGCTCATGCAGAGAGACAATTGTATCTAATTTTAGATCATTACTGACTGCAATGGATTGAAATGTAGCCTGTGTGCTGAGAGCTACGTGCTGATCTAAATGTAGATGCCTGAATCTCGACCCAAAATGCGCTGTTGGTCTCTCTTCAAGAGCCTGGGATTGATGTGAGGTTATGGAAGATGAGTGGTCTCCAGTAGGTCTGGTATCACATCTGCTAGCTTCGTATAGACATCACTGGACAATCTCAAAAGTCATATGATATAATAGTCTAGGAAATGGAATATGGGGTTTTTTTGTGACACACTCCAAACCTGCCATGTCAGCCATGGCATGCTGAGAAAATCTTTTCTTCAAGTGCTAGAATATTGTTGGCCCAGATTCATTGTCAATTTTTGTTGCTGTACATTTAGACTGTTGATACAGTCCTATATGTTCAATGGACATATTGCCATGTCACTCTCTGAGGAAGACTGCAATTGCTATTAGAGTAATTTTCTTCTTTTAAATTGGAGTTTTACACTAACCATTTTATTTCCTGTAAATTATCTACAGAGTCAGATGCCTTTAGGTCATATACTAGCAAAAATTGGGATTAATGATTCCCTGGTTTAACATGGTTCTTACTAACAAGTGAAGACAAAAAACACTGACAAAAATGTACTTTCCTTACATTTCCTGAATTACATTAAATTAGAAAATCAATATAATTCATCATGCCTTCTAGTGGTTTGTTGATAAAGCAAAATGTTAACTTTAGGGTTTAGGGTTGAAGACTATTTTTGAGCAAATATCTGTGTGAAATCACTAAAATACCTGGATATAAAGAAAAGACCACACATGCAGACCCCTTGACTTTACTCACAAATAGAAATAACCCTCCTCAATGCTTCAGCTCAGTCTTCTTAAACATGTTACAAGTACTGCTGAGCATGGACCTTCTACTCTCCACTTATCCTAAATTTTGCTATTTTGACCTGCAATTGTTTAAAAAAAATGTAGTTATGATACAGCACCTATGTTTTCTTAACATAGTTGCCAAAGCTCTGCTCTTCTTTGCAGTCAGGCTGCATTTCTAAGAACATATAAAAATGAGCTTGGTCTATAGGGAAGAACTACAAGAGAAGGTAAGACAAACAATGCAAGGAAGATTTGAGATTGCAAGAATGAACCTTTGGGATGAGTAAGGAAGGCTCTGGAAAAAAATCATAAAAGATGTGAAAAAGAAGCAAAAGAATAGAAAAGTAACACCACTCCCTAAAGGAGGCAAACGGGGGAAAAATGGTTTTGGAGAAAAAGTAAAGTGAAATGGTGAAGAGACATTACTGCAAAGGACAAAGAAGACGAAGAAGGGATCAAAAAATTCCTCTGAGAGGAGTGTCGGTAGAGAGGAGGAAGAAAAAAATACCTTTATATGAGACACTGTTCCTTATTTGAGTAAATAGAGTTGGTTAATGCCTTTCATAACCAAGAAGCCTGGTTTTGGTAAGCATTCTAGGCATTATCTTTTAATTTTTTCCTCACAACATGAGACTTGAATGAAAGCTGTATGTAAATGGCATAGGCTTTTATATCAGACCATGTTGCCTGGTATTATGAATGTATCTGACTGACTTTAAATGCAATTTTATAAAACAATTATTTCTTAAGCTTTTCAATAAAACCAAATAACTGTTTTAAAATGACAGTTCAAGCCCCAGTGAAAGTACTAGTAACAAACAGGACAGTGAGTTTAATTAACATATGTTTACTCAGAACTCAATTAAATGGAAATGAATTTCAATTTTTTAAAAACCTTTTCCCTCCAAAAGTTATGGGTTATACAGCCTATTACTCCATAACTCACAGAAATACTGGTACTTTCCCATATGTTTTCTATCACATTACAGAAGAAACTGCTGTTTGCCTTCTTTCTTGGAAGGGAGGAAATATCTACAAGGCAGAAGGAATTGCTCTCTAATGGTCTATCAATTTTCTCTAAAATATAGATAGGGTAGATGGATAGTGAATTGATAAATAGGTAGGCTTGGCACTATCACATGACTCCAGGAGCTGAATCTTCTGCACACTTTTCAGACCACAGCTCAGTTAAGCTAACAATTGCTTTTCTTTCATTAAGAGAACACCAATGAAACTTGCCCATTTAGGCACCACGAGATACTGCTTAACAGTAAAGACAAAAAAATGTGCTTTTCCTTAAACAAAAGAAATGTAAAGCTTCAGGACTTTTAAGATTACATGGATGTAGACAAACAGTGTCTATACAATGATTTCTGCGTCCTTTCCTTAAGATCATAAACAGTTATTAAATGCATCCAGAAGAATCCATAATATCTGTGTGTGGGATGAGGGCAGAACTGGCAAATTTCCAGCAGAAATCTCGACCTTCATCGTACTCAGTATGTGAGGAAGAGTTTTCTCAGTATGAGCCTTTTGCTAGTCAGCATTTCAGGGTAATATCCAAATTTTTGGCATCTGTTTTGGCTCATGTGTAACACTGCTGTTTCCCTGTAGGTGAGACAATACCAGGAAACAAGAGCCTGGACTACAAATGCTCTGTGTAACTTGCAGCCTCCATAGGACCTTGAGTGTTTGTCACTGAGCCTACAGGTAAGATACCTAAAATCACCAATAAATGCATTGAATTACTTAGCTTTACACCCAATTTTTCCATGCTGTAGCCCGATATTTAAATGTCTAAACCTAACTATTATGGTCCAGTATATATAATATTGTCAAGTTGCCTCCCTGACACAGAATTTAATATGCTTTGCTAAGCCCACTGATGACCTGAGTACTGTAAGGAGATGGTTGTGGAATCAGAGATCTCACATCAAACAATGGGAAGGCAGCACACACACAAAGCCAAGCACAGCTCAGATAGGGAGGCAACAGCAAACAGGTGAATGCAGTGGACATACATTGCATCTCCCATGGAGCAGTGCCCCCTTTGCTGAATCATTAAGAGTTCTGTTCTAGTGCATGGAGATAAGCCCGATACTGCTGTTGTTACCTTTCACATGTAATTTAATGTTGACACGTGCTTTTCTAAATATTAATTGGAAAAATACATAGCTTGAATGAATATGGAGAAATCAGGTTTGTTTTTCACATAGTATAGTGCAAAGACTTTGACATAAGTGCAGCAGAGTTAACCAGCTCTGATGATTTTTTTTTTAATACATCTGTAACATTCCTAATAGCAAAATGAAGCCCCAGACTCACTCCTTTGTGGAAAGGAAATCAGTTGAGAACCCATTCCTAGTGTAAGCCTGGTGCACTAATTGTGAATCATTTTGAGAAGCTGCTCATTGACAGCTTCATGCTGGGAAGTCTAAATTACTCTGTCCCACTTTTCTCAGAGGGAGAGAATCATTTGTGTAGGTCTTTCTACAGCTTGAATCCCAGCCTCCACAAAGCAAGATGTGCTAAGTAAGGCAGCAGCATTTAGGAGCCTAATGAATGTGCATACGCAAGTATGAAGACACACTTGTAAGCTGGCGCTGGTAAGGAAGAGTACATTATTCGATGTATCCTCTTTGAAAAAAAATCAATAAAATTCATATACAGTATGCTCATTGTAAAACGACATGTGCTGCATTTAATACTCACTGACGTGACACTTAACAAACAGTCTTGAACTGAGCTCTATTTGCATTTGATTTCTGTCACAGCTTGACAAAAAAGTCTGTTGCTTTCATCTGCTTTTTCTTTTTAACACTTCTAACCAAAGATACATAGGTGTACCTTGCAGGCAGAATAAAAAGCAAAGTGCCCTCTAAAGGGGTCTCAAACCCTTTTCCCTACATGTTTATAATGTACCCCAATGTTCAATCACTTTTTCAGCCCAGCAGAAAGAATAGAGAATAATTTTAAGAGCTCTTGAATATTTGGTGAATTTTATTTAAATATACATGGACAAAAGGGCAGGAAATACAGAATTGTCCCAGCCTTGAATGAGGGAATAGTCTTTTAGTAGAAGCCCTCAGAGCATTGCAGCGGGGACAAGAAAGGATCACAGAACAAGAACAGAAGAAAGCCTAAAAGACAAAGAGAACCAGGTTATACAAGGAGATTTGAGATATTCTGAACTCACCCTGTGACCAATCCCACACATCTCAGACATAAAAATAGGAAGTTTTCCCATATAGCAATGCCTTTTACAGACCTACAGCAGATCCACAGTATGTTGCATGGGGGGAAACACTTCTAATAGACTCTAACATGTCTGTGGAAATAAGATCAAGGATTTGACCCTTAGGTTTTGTGATTAATGTTTAAGTTATGACTGTTTCCATAATTCCGGTGACTTAGAAAAATGTGAAACGTTTAAAGCACTTGCATTAATTTCTCTCATGCCAAGGTGCAGTCACCATAGCAGTATAATTGCATGTAAACTAAATAGAGCAAACAATGAGTGGTTCAAATGCTAACAACCCATTTCCTTTGCTTGGGACTGACAGTGCTGGTACTGCCTCAGAACTTTGATTACTGCTGGTTTAACCCACCTCCTGGGCATTCTTCCATTTGCTGGCTTTCCAGAGCTCAGGCAAAACTACCCAGAGGTTGCTAGGTTTTGAAAGAAACAGAAGTACTGCCTATGTTCCATAAGTGAACCCTAAGTGCCTCAGTGCAAAAAGTACCCAAACAGCAATGCCTAACTTTTCTACTCAGGTGAACTGATATATCACAGGAATCCAATTTGTTTAGGAACTTGATTTTCACCTACTTATTTCCAGAGATACCATCACTTTGGTTGAAGTATGTGTCCTGATCCCTTTTCCTCTTCTGCTGAGTAGAAGTCCTGCCATTTCCTTAGGATGTGAATCCTTCAGGTGGTCTCTGATGACTCGGAAAATGTACTGATCACATTTAATTCATCTCCAAGCACACTTCAAGAACAGTTTAATTGAAACCTCAGCCAAAATACCAGTGAGAGGTAACATCCACACCCTCCCCATGATGACATTGTCACTGCGGCAGTTACTCAGAAAATGAAATCCTGACGTCCAGATATCACTCACTTTGATGGGGTTTCCGTTCAATAGCTCATAAAGCCCAGAAAACCACTCCTTTCAGGCTAACAGTGCATAGAGTAAGTGTCCAAAACCTGCCCTCTCCTATGGACTGCACCATCAGAGCTGCACAAACCTCCAGTCCCTCTGGTTAGGCGGGTCATCCTTTCATCTTCCTTTTCCAAATATCTTTCCTTAAGGTCTGGAGATGTCATAGAAATGATTGATACAGCCCTGAGTCAGACAGTAAATTCCAAAACAGAAATGGTTTTCCAGAATAACTGGGAGGAGGGATAAAGGACATAATCAGAGAAGAATAGCTGTGAGTTCAAATCCTTTGTGGCAGCTCTGGGAACTACCAATCTCTGAATGAGCTTCCTGCACTAGCATGATAATATGTCAGTTATCAGAAAAATTAAGAGAGAGAGAGAGAGAGAGAGAGAAAGATTGGTCTTTTCTCTGTGGAGAAGGGGAGTCTCTGAGGGAACTTAATCACAGTATAACTTACAGGATGGTTGCAAAGTGGGAAGAGTGTCTCTCTCTTCACAAGGAGCCACATGGAAAAGACGAGGGGCAGCTGGTACAAATTGCACTGGTAAAAATTTCATCTTGACATAAGAAAGAAATGTTTACAGTGAGACCAGTCAGTTGCTGGAATAATCTTTGCAGAGATGTGGTAGCGTCCTCATCACTGGAAGTATTCAAGATGGAATGGGACAGGTTGCTAGACAGTGTCATCTAGTGTCCCTGTCCCATGGAAATTTGGGCCAGAGTATCTTTGGAAGTCCCCTAGAAACTAGGCTGTGATTATATGATTGTCTATGTCTCCTGTGTACATACTCTGGGCATGTTCACTGGATTTGATTACCTGGCCCCTGATTTGGGTCACACATGATAGGAAATGTGATTTTTCATTCTAAATAACTTGGCAGTAGCCAGAAGGTAGACTCTTAGAAGACAGGGAAAATGGTCATTAAAAAAGTAAGGAATTTGGAAGGCCAGTTGCCATCTGGAATTTTTGGACAGAAAATTTGACCTTAAATGCTTCTTTGAATGAAATTTCATCTATTTGAGAAAGGGAGTTACCTTCAAACACCAACTCCTTAATCTTCCCATTAAAATCTTCAATAGTATATGGTTTGTACTTCTTACTCCCAGTTCCTAGTTTTCCAGTGAAAATGTTTCCAGAGACTGAAGAGTCAGTCTGCTAATTTGAAGAGATAGAAAAGAGTATTCATTTTAACAGAAACCTGTTCATGTTCGTCACAGAAAATGGGACTCCATATGTACAGTAACTGAATTATTAAGTGGACAGATTATTTGCTTGAGGACATATTTATTTGGCCTAGAAAAAAATCTGTGCATTGTGTTGCAGTAGATGAGTACTGGCTAATAGAAGTACCTACCACAGATTCCCCACTCTTTCCTTTAGCCTGGATTTTAATGTTTATTGCTCTAAACATAAGTATTCAGAAAACAGACACATGCTGTAGAGATTCATGAAAACACTTGGAAGGCTTCTGCTGCCCAGTTTATCCCATCAGAGAATGGGGCTCATGTTTGACATGCCTCCTGGGCTCTGGTTCCCCCACAAATTCATGGGTTTAAACATGTGGCCATACCAGCTGGGGACTGTGGGACTGGCCACAAACATTAGGCTGGGCACAGGTTTTAATTCGTTGTGGAATTCAGCCCCCAGCTATCAGATGAACAATGAAAATTCTGCAGCTTTCTGAATCCACACATTTTACCTTGTAAACATTCATGTATAAAATCACTTTTTACATCCAGTGTTAATTTCAAATTCTGATTATCGAAAGCAGAAAAATGCCTCTGTAATTTATGTAATATTTATTTAAACCATTAAAAGAGAATTTGCTAAGAGCAAGAAGAGCTAACAGATATTACTACTCAAGGGTTTTTAGCAGAAATGAAGCCTTCTTCATAATAGAGTTATGTAAGACATTTGGAATTTGTAATTTGCTGAGTTTCAGTTTTAATTTGTGCTGCTTCTTTTATGTACAGATGTAGCAATTTTCTGGTCCCAGTTGAAATGTGTTTTAGTTGTAAGGTTTCAGTGAAAAAATATTTGTCTTTTTCTTGATTAAATATAAGATTGTTTTTATTCTCCTAGTTTTCCCCATATCAAGAATTTAATTTTCACCCAGCCTGTTTCTTGTCTTTATTTCCCTCAGTTTATCCTGAGTTTTCAAGGCTATGTTAATAAATTTTTATTCATTTTATTTTATTTATCCAACCCCTTGCAAAAAAAAAAAAAGAAAAAAAAAGGAGGGAAGAATAAAAGAATGAGGAAGCTGCAAATCTAAAAAACATAGTGAAAAATCACTTTCTAGAAATTTTGTGTTGATCTGGAACTTACTAGAGTGTTGCAATTAGGTTAAATTAGATAAAGATACAAGCTTAGAACAATTCAATGTTTTATTAAAGGACCTAAACTGATTAGCATCCACAAAGGGTAACCTACCAGGGGGACCTGAATACATCTAGGTCATATATATAGCATAAATATCGCCTTCAAATTCATACTTTGTGAAAACTTAGTAGCTTTCAGATGAGAGAACTTGAGTGTAGTCTGTGGTCATTTTGATATTTATCTCTCTCGATGCTTGTGGCCAACTAAGGGAAGCTGTTATGTGTATATATGTTTGTACACATATCTGTATGCACCCACCCACACACCCACCCCGTGTGTTTTGCATAAATGCATGCGTTTATGGGTACGCAGACTGAGATACGTCCCTGAGTCACACTGGCGTGTGGATCCAGCACCACCATGCCGTGAGTGCTCCCCAGCTCCCAGCTGGTGTTCATTCCTGCTGAGCCCTGACCATATGTCAGAGTAATAGTGGTGAATGCACTCTTCTCCCCTTCTCCTGCCTCTCCACACCTCCATTTCTGCAGGGAGCCACTACAGTCTCCAACACACCTCGCTGTCGGATCAGGGGCTCTCAGAACCTGTGTGATGCTGGGGCTGGATTTCAGATGTGGACATTGGGATACAGGGGTTGCACTTGTGCTGTTAAAGACGAGAGGGAGGGCACATGGGCAAGCTCAAGATCAGAACCACTGCCACTGCTTAGCTTAGGCCCTGTCTCTTAATCGTAAGGATCAAGACCATAACAATTCTGAAACCACTGTGTCCCAAAGTTATCCAAAGGCCATTGTCTAGCCTTCTCTTACTCAGCAGTGCAGACATGCTCACAAGTTTGCAAGCAGGCAGGATGAGAGAGCTCAGAGAAACAGAAGTTATGGTAGTCACAGGACCCAGTGAGCCACAGGTGGGGACACACTGGGCTTGTCTTGGAAGTAGATGCAAAAAGCTTTTGAGGGATTTGGGAAAGGTATATTCTCACAATGAAGGGATTATAGCATTGAGGAAGTAGAAAGGCAGAGAATGTCAGGAACATGCTACTAGGTTCATGCCTTGAGGAGAGCAGTAAAGAGAAAGGGCAGAGAGAAAACTAAAGGCCCTGATTTCAGGAACATTTGAAGCAAAAGGAACTTGAAACCTTGAGGATCAAGTTTGACTACTCCCCATCCATAGCAACGAATATTTATTAGAAATGAGAATTTTCAAAAGGATTAGTGCATATGAAAATTTCTGCCAATGCAATCTAAGGATGGTTTCTAACAACAGGGCTGGACATGTCAGTGTGAGGGATATCCAGTCTGAAAAGTTGACAGCATGATGGAAAAAGAAGTCCAGTTAACATGCCAGCCAAGAAAGGAGTGCCAGAGTCCGGAACAAAAGCTGCTATGGCCAGCCTCCTGCCCCATACCTCTGTAATTATCCAGCTGCCTTGCAGCCCTAAAATACTAATTGAAAGCTCTGCTGCTTGATGCAATTCATCTGATCTTTATCTTTCTTTATTTATCCTTCCTGTCAGAAGCAACCAAAATTACTGTAACTGCCAGCTCAAAATTGAATAGCAGAACTAACATCCTCTTCTCTGCTGATGAAGGCTGATATTAATAAAGCAGCTTGATTGATAAGATTAGAAAGTTCCATGGATACCTAATTTTTTTGAAAATGGACTTTGTTGAAAAAAGTTTATTCTGATTCCACTCTTACTGAAATTATTTCTTAGGTTATTTTGTTTCCTGTTTTTTCTCTTCTTTTAATCAATAGCTTTACAATGTTTGCTTGCAATATGGCTAAACTGGTTGGGGTTTCTGCACTTGAAATAGGAGATTTCAATGATTTTAATTGTACAGTGCTAAGTTCACAACATTTTTTTTCTTTTGCCTGAAGAAATCAAAAGAAAGAAAACCTATGTAGGAAGGTGTTATTTAAAATATATTTAGGGAAAGGTGTTATTTAAATAAATCCTTAAATCCATAAGAGTTTGAATGAAATCATGGCCCACTGATCTCATCAGTCTTGGAAGATTTTCATGGGGTAATGTTCAATTTTGGTGTTCAAAACCAAACTCCTAAATATTCTAGGACAAATACTTAATAGATCACTAAACCCAAAGCACCTGATCAGCAGTTCTGCTTTGAGCAAGAGACTGGACTAGATGCCTCTTCCTATAATTTTCTTTCAGTCTACAAGTTTATCTAAATATTTCACTCTTTTCCTTTAAATGTAAAAACTGGGTAAGTCAAGTAGTGGCAACAAATGTGAAAGATGTGAAAGAAAACTGACAGCTGATCATGCAAAAGAGAGCTTTTATTTTTTGTATATCTCTCTCTTGGCTTTTGAGGATGGCAAAGGATAACTGACTCACATATGTCATTAAAAAGTCCTTATATGGAGAAGATATGTTTGAAACTAAAGTCTATAATATTGTGCTTAGTATTAATGTGGCTGCTTAATAAGACTGTATTTTGCAGGAAGGTTTTTCCTTTAAAACCTGGTCTGGGATACATGCATATGTAATTCACATTCATATATAATTTCAAAGAGGCAATTAGTATCAACAGAATTAATTAGTTGTTAAGCCAATATTCATTAAAATATCCTAGAGATTTTTTAGATATTATAGCCTGTGCACACACTTCATATTAGGTTCCCATAAAGAAGGGTATAGGGATTTTTCTTTTGTTTATATACTTTTCTGTACCTGTGAACATTATCTATATCCATATATGTATATTAACAGTTCTCACTGCAACTAAAGAAGGCCTTGGGATTCACTTTAAAGGTACCTGAATCTAACTGTATCTGGATAGGCACATATGTTATAAAAGATCAGGAAAACAAGTAGCTCAAATAAAGCATGAAATAATTCACAGAATGCAGGACTAAACTAAAAACTTACTGTTTTGGTTGCATTTTTTTCTAAGCCCATGCAGCACGTGAGCATCCTTACACAGAGACCCTCAGACACAAATTCATTCTGTTGAAGTGTGAGGTGTCAAAGGTGTACAGTCACCCTAGAGTTCATTTGTAGTCTGTAGTGAAGGAATGATACCTGCAGCTTGCCTCATCCCCACTTGAGGAACCTGTCAATTACAGGGAGTAAGGAATGGTCATGGTTTTAATTCTAGTGCTTCATTTCAATTTTCAGTAAATGGCCTCTTTAATATTCCATAAATCTACATAAAATGTGGAGGTATTTTCTATTCAAAACACAGAAGTTAAGGTTAATGAGGCTGCAGAATACTTATATGATATATGCTCATATATTTCTAAACACACTCTGTTGAGGGATCGGTTGATGACTTGTACAAGGCTGTTTTAATTTTTACAAATAGTTCATCTTATACCTTACATAGCCAGCATTATCAAATGTAGTAATGCAATTTGCCTCAGTATTTAAAGTGACTCATTCCCTCAACAAATTTTGTACATTATTGTGCAAATAAGAAATGCAAAATTTCTGTAATAAGTAACACAGGACACTGAATTTGTGTTGTTAACCCAAGTGACTCTCTCTTTACGCCACCTTCCCTATATGTAAACAGAAATAATTTTTTCGGAAATTTATGCATTCATATATGCTGTTCTCAGTCTTACTTTCCTCTAAAACTCAAATCTTCTACTTGTTACATCACAGCTGGTTGCTGTGGGAATTACTATGATACCATGAATTAATTTAGGGTGAAAGACAGATAAATTCTTAAGAAGCAAGTACACTCTCATGCAACAGTAATATTGCCATGTCCCTAATGATAAAAATGATCGAAGAAAAAACAAAAGCTACATGACACCCAGACAAAGTGTTTTCAACTAGTTTCAAAGTTTTCCAGAATATATCAATTCCTTTTTAAGCAAATTTTTTTGTACAGAACACCAATGGGAGCACTAGAAAATTCCCCTCTTCAGCCTATAAATAGATTAATCCTGTAACTGAGGGCTTGAATTAACTGAGGGCACATTCTTATTCAACATTATCAGTCTCTATCAGTTTTCTGCAAGAAAAAGCTCCATGAATGTGATTTTTACAGAAAAACCTATCCGGTAATCACTCCTTACTTTGAAATTCTCTCTTTCCTGAAGAATATTTTATGTCTTTTCTCAAAAAAAAGGAAATACCTCTTAATAAATATAAAAAAACTACCAACAGGTAAAAAAAGTGTTTGCTATGAAAGGTGTGTAAGAAATTGATCAACCAGTTAGTCAGATTATCTGGGCATTCCCCTGATATATTGATAACTTTGTATAAAAGACTTGTAACTCTGAGGTAGTTCAATTTATATAAAAAGTGATGTTGGTGCTTTTGTGTCTAACATATGTTCTGTTGTCACGGTGTTTTTTCCTTGTTTATGTACTTTGAGTAAAAGTAATTACAATTTAAGAATATGCCTTAGGTCATTGAAAGTCTTCCCCTTACAGTGACAAAATTAGTTCTTTAGAACCAAAAGAGACAGTACTCAGAATAAATGAGAATGAACTGACAACCTCTCTGTCTTTGTACATTACAACCATTGGGAGCTTAAGGCTTCCACACATGTGGAAGTCAGAAGCAGACCCATGCCAGGTGAAGATGTGTTGTGGTGGAGATTACAGTTCGTGCTGCTCTTCACTCTCCCCATCCTTTTCTCTGACTCCCAGACAGAATAATAAATAGCAGCCACAAAGAGGGAAGGTTTTGAGAGTTTCTTTAAAAGCATGATACCACTCTCCCATAGAAGGAGGAAACACTCCTCCTGGATTTGTCGCATCTTTCCCAGGGGTAATGTCCCTTTTCTAGACATTCCTAGTTGGGAGGTAGGTTATAACATAAATTGAGCACCTACAGAGCTCAGTGCATACAGGGTACTTCTGTCTAAGTAGTGGTTACAAAGGCAGGAGGGGGATTGCAATCACAGTTTTGCACTTAGACAGCTTGTAACTGCCTACGTCCATGTCGAGGTCTAGATGCTTTATAAACTCTTGGTATTAGAAGGAAATTTGGCACTAGTTGAAATTACTGTCATTATTTTAGCTGGCTCAAACTGAGGTATGGGAGCACCCTTCAAATGCAGCGGATGGAGAGGAAAAAGAGGCTGTGCACATTATAATCCTATGTGCTAACTGGCTTTTATTCTGACAATGAACTCTAAGCAGGACTGGAATACAAATAACAATAATGGTGAAAAAGTTGAGTGAGAATCATCAAATAATATAATGACTATCAAGTTTTTACATTTCCAGTGTTCTGTATTGTGTCTATCAAATCAGGGTAAAATAAACCAATCTGGTACATACCACCTAGTCTGTCTGTGAGAAGAGGGCATTATTTCTGAAATTATAATGCTATAAAAATGCTATATAACCTCAGGAGAAGGTTTCATTGATAGTGATTAGTATTATCAGTATTATCAACTGAGGCTTTGTCAGTTGCAGAAGTTACACAATTCATCTCTGGAATAACTCGTTCTAAAAAATGCTCTGAGCTGATTTGGATCTGCAGGGAAGAAGTCTTCCTCATTTTTTACTAGTCAATTCTTTGATAACAGCTGAGGCAATCAGGAACTCTCTTACCTGCCTAGCTCACGTTGTCATTTGTTACCCCGCCTTCACATTTAATGAGTCCATATATTGATTCCTAAACTACTGGAGATGATTGAGCTTATATATTTTTGCAACAATAAAACAGTTCGATCCGAGTTTGCCGATGGAGACAGAAACAGATATGCTAAGCATAGAGAAGTTTAACTTACAGGGCAGCCTTACATTTATTTCATACTCTAACAACTGTAATAATTGGGTTAGTCCATAATAGCATTTGCTTCTTGTATTTCCACCTATATCTCCCGTAAAATATGACCTAGCAGGCAAAATCTTTAAATACTTTCTAGATGGGGTATGTAGAAAGTCTGTGGGTCCTGCCAGGCATAAAATGGGGAACCAGCACAAGGCTTTTGACTGACTAGTCTGAGAACTGGTGGCAGAAAGAGGGTTAGACAGCAGAGCTTCAAAGAGCTCCATAGTGAAAACTTTGTTCTCTAGAAGACTTTGAAACTTGAAACTGCAGTGATGGTTCAGAGGGCCTAAGTCTTGGTGTGTCGAAATCTATTGCCTGGTTGGTACCGGATTATTAGCATAAAGAGCAACTTTAGGATGCTATGGTGGCTTTTAGAATGCCATGTCACATGTAGATGCCGGTACATAATCCTGTCACATAACCTCAAGACTATACCCGATTTTTAGCCTAATTAGGTAATTTTAAGAATTTTCATATATGTGTTGGTTTTTTGGATCTGAAAAATGGACAAAGATCTAGATGAGTTTCCTCTTCTTGAGTTTTGACATTTCCTCTCCTGTGCCTAGTAGGCAGTTTTCAGTAGATATGGTTTTGATATTTACACTACTTTTTGGAATTTTTTCCCTTCTCCTTTCCAGGAAACTCATGAAATTTAGGTGAATCTATGAAAGTATACTTCATAAAGAAGTGAAGTATAAAAAAGATGTCTGAATTCTAGGCTGAGCTAATATCTTTTAAATGCTTGGATCATGAACTAGTAACCACATATATTTCATATATATGATATGATAGAATATGATATTTTTTATGTCACAAGCTTCCAACTAATATAGCTGCATCAATATATCTCTATAATAAAACAAAAAATCAACAGCAAACAGATTTAGAGTTTAGTAACCTTAAATTAATACAGTAATTAATTATTCATGTCTCTGTAAAATCAGAATGATATTTGGGGGGTGGTGGTGTTGTTTCAGATGCAGGATAAAAATCATCACCTCCTTGGGCAGAGGACCATGACCCAATGGCTGGAAACTCATTATAGGAAAACACAAACATAGGTAATCTAAAACTATTTTCAGAGGAAAAACCAGTAATAACTCTTGCTGTGAAAACAGCACATTTCTCCCTTAACAATGTTAAGTGGTCTTTAACGATTCCCTCTGAGCAAGAAACCACTGATGCATTTTGGTTTCCCCATATTTCCTTAACTTATTGGATAAATACATCTCTATTTGCTGTATGGGGTTGTTCTTTAATTTTTACAGTAACTGTGATCTTCAAATTTTGATTCTGGATTGAACTCGCTTGGTCAAATTACAATGCCATGTGTTTCATAAATTGCATTTGTAGCTGTTAGCCTCAGCAGTTTGCTTCTCAGCAGTCATGGAGCTGTGTATTTTTAAAAATGTAATAAACACCATCCACACAAACTCTAGATGATGTTTCCAGTAAAAGCATTTTCAAAGCACTCTGGCCCAGCTACTGGATTTTACTGGAGTGAAATGTACTTTTACTCTTCTTCCTAATGCTTTCCCCTCCTGGCACATAAGATACCAAGATATTTATAGTTACCCTCCATTCCTTCACTTCCGATGTTATTTCTCTGTGTTAAGAAAATAAACTAAGTCATCTATGCATACTTATGTATACCTTTAGTCCTCAAGGTTTATTTAATTTCAGTCTGCAAAAGCAGTGATTTTTAGATTTAAAAAACAACTTTCTTAAACAATACATAGGGAATCTTGATGGCTCTTCTTTCATCACATTTGTGAAGATAGCCATCCATTAAATCATGCAATATTACACTTTCCATATCACCTAAAAAGCAAGTTCTAAGGGAAAGAGAGTAGTGACCATGGGCCTGCCTTGCAGAGCTGTTTTCTCTAATCAGCACATAACCACAAAACTCTGTGAAGGTTCATCTGGCATTTTCAAAGATATAATCATTTATTTTCCTGCCTGGCTACAGCCAATATTCTATTATGGCCTTTACTTTACCAAAACACTCCCCAGTTTCACAGCAATACACCCCAGCATTTAATTAGATCTTTGTTGCACTTTGTGCTCACCATGGTACCATGAAAAAAACAGTTGTTCTAATGAATTCCTTTTCCCTTTTAGTGAATATATTCAAATATTTATCAACCCTCTGCAATAAATGTGTCCAACGAGCCTTTGGATTCAACCCTCACAAAAAAACTGAGTATCTGCCCATGGCAGTTGTCCCCATCTTCTGACTGCCCATCAGTTTATCAATTTCATTTGTCTTCCTGGCTAGTTTTGTCCTGGTCACTACCTTCCTCATTCGGACTAAAGTAACTGAGGAAATCAGAGGGAAGCATACTCATATGCAAACTCTCCTTTAGGGCCACTTTAGGCTTCTATCAAACACCTTTAACTCCAGATAATCCTGCTTCAATCATGTTATCACAAGACAACAGGAAAAGGATTTCATGTGCAACAGTATCATCTCTGAAGGTCCAAGATATTGCCCAGGTGACATAACAACACTGAAGTTTTATGTATGCTGCTACTTTCAAGCACATTTATTACACTTAAAAAATAATAGTGTTTTGTTTTTATACATTGCTTCATAGTAACTGTATGTTCATGTCAAAGTTGATCAAAACTTCTCCATACCCCAAAAGCAAGTGTTTTGAAACCAGCTAGTGCCAACTGAGTTGGTTAATTTATGCACTGATATTCACATCAAGCAGAACAAGACCATGTATTCTCTTTTCCTCAGCCATAATTTTAAAATGTTAATTCTTGTACACTGATCTTTTCCAAGAGCCAAACTCCCTGAAAAACTCAGCCACCTAAAAAATAATGCCCCATCGTGTTTTCAACTAATACTAAAGATCTGTGTAAAAAAGCTTCTCATCAGAGTTTCTGCTCCTTTGCCTCAATTATAAAACAGGAATGCTGGAAGGCTCCCACAGAGAACAGACTGAAAATCAACACTAGACCTGGCACTACTGTGTTGCTGTGATCCCAGAGGAGAGGCAGGTAGACATCTGGAAGAGGAATGCCTACTTTAATCTTCCTAATGCATCTTTTTTTCTATGAACATGCTATGTTATACCCCATACACTATTTAACACTTGGGTTACCCAATAGCCCCTTAAATGCTATTGTTACACTGTTAAAAAGAGGATAGAGATTTCACCAGTGTCGGTTACGTGGCAGCTATTGCATTAATCTCCACTGTCAGTGTCCCAGCAGCATCAAAAGTGCACCCAGTGAAGTCACTAGCTTAGCCTTTAAGATTCTGAGGGGATTTTGTGTTTTTAAGTGTACTGAGCTCAGCAGAAGTGGCAGATAGTGTGATGTTTCTAAAGGTAGTCCCTTTTTCAGACCTGAGTGGTCTGCAGACCACAGGCATTATAGGCCTTATATTCCACAGAACTGGGGTGTTCCAGTTTTTCATATCTCTGATAAGGGAAGAACAAGAGGTCATACACTTTTTATATGGTTTTTATTAGTTGATCTCCATGGGATTGTCCCTCTATCTTCAACAACTGATTTAGCTTGTGTGCCTTCTTTTTGGTTTTACATTCATATTTACCATGATCTTTGTTTGCAAATGGTTGAAAATCTCTTGATGTCTGGACAAATAAATAAAGATGAACCTTTCTTCTGAATGCAGTTGTAACAAGATAGACTTCTTTATGTAATATAGCTACTTGGCAAATAATCTTTCTTTCCATTATTACACCTGGTAATGTAAAATTTAAACTGAATACCACACTATGTTTTTGCTGCCAATACAATCTACATAATATAATCCATATTTTTTAAGCTATTTTCCTCCAGCATAAGCCAGAAACATTTGCACTGTAAGCCATTTGAATATATATATATTTTTTAATATTGTTTGTACAGAACTTCTTCAGTGCTCTTTGACGGACTTGCACTCTTTTCTATGCTGGTGAATAACAACAGGTTCAACTGTACCTGTGTCCTCTTGAATTTGATGGTCAGGAGAGACAGACAGAAAGACTCTCTGAAAGAAGACAATTTGCTCCCCTGACTGAAGGACTTCCTGCTTTCTCCTTTGGTCCATCAGTCACAGAACTTAAGCACAAAATTCTCTCAGGTGCTCTTGAACTTCATGTGCTGAGTTGATAAAGTGCTTCTCAGATGAGAACGTTTCAGTCATTTAGAAGTCACTTCTGTCACCAGCAGTAGTATTTTTATCTCAGTAAACCCCATTTACTGATGATGCCACAAGTCACAGTCAAAAGTCCAGACAGGGAAGCAAATCAAAAAATCTCAACAGGGATTTAGTCTTACTGACCTATACATAATATATGTTTACAGTACTGTGTACAGTACCAAATTAACATACAGTCTTCTCTGACTGAAGGCACTACTTGTGCACTGCTCAGCTTGTTCAGCCATTTGATTTATCTCAGATTATAGAAAGGAGGAGCTCTTCCTCCCTGCAGCAGCCAAAAACCTTCTATACACTCTCACTTTAGCACTTATACATCCATGTCTTATAAGGAAATATTAAAGAGTCGTGGTCTTTCACATACAGAAGACATCCCAAAAAGAGATAACCCAACCTCTCTAAAGAATGGTGCATGTGTCCCCTCCCCATACAGATGACCTTTATTCTGCCTGACTAAATGCAAGCACCTAAATTACATGCCCAGTCAGCCTAAACTTTTTTAGAGACAAGGCAGAGAAAGAGCATTTCCCGACAATGGTTTGCGGTGGTTTTTTGGTGGGTTGTACAGTACTCTTTTACAACAGTGGGTTGTACTCTCACAGTAGGTCTGTGAGAGTACAGGGCAACTGTCCTTTCACTTGGTTACCTCATACTGCTTGGAATTAGGCTGGATGCAGGTCAAATAATCTCCAGTGAGATGGACTGAATCTTCCTTGTGTATATCAATCTCCATACAAAACTTTCAGAAAGTTACAAACGGTTCAAGTAATACTTTTAAAAGTGGTAAGACCAGGGTAGGATTTTTTCCGTTTATCACATGAAAAAGGTGAGGTTCTACATCATGCACCTCCCAGGCTAAAAAAGGAAAGCAGCATGGTACTTGACTCACACCATATATTGAAAATTGTCTCTCATGCAGAAACTAAAGCACCCTCCTCTAACATGGAATTCTTTCACGCTGTGGCTGTAGTCCTGTAGAAAAAAACCCCTGTAAATTGTGAATTCTATAACTAATGTAGCCAGACTTACACTTGCAGCCCTTTCTCTTTGTTTCAGGATTTCAAATGTATTTAAATCATGGAATCATAGAATCAGAATATGCTGAGTTGGAAGGGATACATCAGGATCATCGAGTCCAACTCCTGTACATTAACAACTTTTACTTGTCAAAGTAATTAACATTCCTTGATATCACTGTTATCATCGCTTCTGACAAGCAGTACTCTCTGTCCATGAACATTCATTTTTGTACAAAAGTTTTGAGAACCTCCAGTACCTCAATGTAAGATCACAATGCTCAGACTGGGACCTTCATAGCCTAAGTGGACTGATAACACAGTATCTGTATTAGAGATGCCCAGTGCTCTTTATAGCTCTCCTTTTTTACTTCCTTTCCTTTACTATTACTATAAAAGACCAAATCCATCGTTGGTATAGCTGCTCTGAAGCCAGTGAAGTTACTTCAGGGATGAATGTGACCCATTTTATGCTTTTCAAGAACCTAACTAACAATAAATGTCACATCCGCGTCACAGCTCTAATGCTGTTCAGAGGACAGATGTACAATACATCTTTGTCTTCTTCCTGCTCGTAACGAGCAGTGTAGGTCATCTGCATCATTAACATTTGCAGCTGATGCATTTGTGTAGTCTGTATACACTTCTTGGAACTGCACAGACCTTCTCATTGTTTTCAGAACCTTGATTTTTTTGTAGTATTATCATCATCCAAATGTATTTAAGGATGAAACTATTAGAAACACAATTGGTGAATTAATGTCATGAGGACTGCTGCTGGCAGCTCATCAATTTTTGATATGCCACTCAGACAAATGAAACATAAGCCACCCAGAACAAGGGGACCTTTTGACACTTCAAAGGAAACCCCTATGGGTGGTTTCCTCTTGAAGCTGCACTAAACTGGCTCAATCTCCTCAGCTGGAAGCTGCCAATGTCTCATTAACCCCTAAACAGGCCCTGCATGAGCTTTTCTTTTCAGCTATAATTATGCCATGCACTCCTGTTATGCTGTACTGAATTGCAACACTGTCACCAGCACATTATAAACATCCACCCTAATTGAAAAGCAGATTAGACTCGTGTTAATTAGTGAAAAAGCCCGCCCACTTGCATGCATTATGATTGCCTCTTAAATACTGAGGATGTTGAAATCCCTCAGAAAGACAAGGCAGACTTAATTGCAATAACCTGCAAATTAAGTTTAATTTACTTTAAATTTACCGGTTTAGCAGGCTCATTTGATGGTGTTAATGTTCTAGCAAATTAATTATCTGAATTAGTCATGCCTGGTGGAGTTTTGCAGCAGAATACATTGTACAGTGGCCTATTAATAACAGACAAACAGGACAAGATTAATGAGAAGCTTATGCTAAAGTGTTTTTTTTTTAAAAACGAGGATATTTCATGATTTCAAATATAATCACCCAAGTGCAAATACAGACACAGAATATAAACAAACTGAAATTTATTACACTCTATGGCATGCCATCTAGGAGAAACAGTAAAACATTACCAGTGAAATATTTGATAGAAAGAAGCTTCTTCTATGCACTCAAGTAGATCACTTCTCACAGCAAACCATTTCCCATTATCTGGTATCTCTCTATGAGACTTCAAATACGTAAGTGCTTTCAAGAGTACTTGTACTATAGAGAGAGAGCTGATAAATAAATTAGAAATAACATCTCATACGTTAATTCCATAGTCCACTTTGTGGCTTATGAGGCAGTAGAATTGCTTTTTTGTATTCCATTGCTAACCACTGTCTGCTCCAGTTAAAAAAAAAAAGAAGAAAAAAAAAATAAAAAGAAAAATATCCTCCCCAGAGATATAGCTGCAAGTAAACTGCAAAAAGCAGCATCCTTACTTGCCTCTTCTCCTTATAAAAATACAAGTTGAAAAAAATATCTTCTAATAGCCTTTGGAATAACTCTCAAAATAAAGATATAATTGGCTTTGTAAACATTGTCAAAGTACAATCATTCACCCTGCAGAAAGTGTTGTCTGGCACTGTGTGAGAAACGAAGATAGCAGTGACAAATATCCTTTTTAGCTGGTCTTGATCATGAAAGTTTAGTCTGCTTATGTGGTAAGTTGCCTCCTCCATTAGGGTCCACAGCCATCCCAAATATAACGAGGTATATTAAATTCAACTCTGTCTCCCTATGGACGATAGCAAAAGCCTATGGGAGCACAAAAGATAATCCTTGATGAGTGTGAACTGAATGTGATTGAATATAAAACTCTGTATTATTGATTGGAATGTGTATGTTAAAGCCATCGGTCACAGAGAGTAGCTGTGTCTGTTGGCTTCAAAGGGCTCTCAGGCTGGCGTGCAGTGCCCAGTGAAAACACCCAAATTTACATTATTCTTGCACATAGTTTAATGCCTGGAAAATAAAAATGTCACCCCTTGAAAAGAAAGACTGAACGATGCATTCCTTAAAAAACAGATTATCTCATTAAAGAATGAAAGGTCTGGTAAAAGAAAAATATATGCATAGTTGCTTTATGGGACATATTTTAATTTTTGAGGAAAAAATAAAATAAAAAAAATGGTTTCAATATATTTTTGGTATTGTACTGATATATCATGTAGACCCTTTCTGCTTTTCTTATTTCTTCCTTCCCCTCAGATAAAATTACAGTTTGAAGCACTAAATGAAACTGGTACAAAAGCAGCCATTATTAAAACTGGGCTGAAAAATGGAAAAAAAAAAAAAGGAAAGTAATTCTGCTTTAAAAAGCTTGTACAGGAAGGGTTGAGATGACTTTAGTAGGAACCCGTAGGGAATAGAAACTACACAATGAAGGAAATGGATTCCTGTGACACATAAACAAAAGGCAAATGACTAATATATTTACATATAACATGTGGTGTATTCATTGCACACCATGGTGACAGAATTGTTTATTTCATTTATAATTTATACAGCAAAACCTTATTATATGTGTAACTAATTTGCCTGATGATAATATGCAGGAGGAGATTAGGTTTCCATTATATTCTGTCATTAAGAACAAAAGATTTTCATTCATTGGTTAATTTTTTCCTAGTTCCCATCCCACTGAACACACCCTATACATGGGTACATTTCTCTTAAATCATTATAATGCTGAGCTAAGTAGAAAGCAGCAACAAACTTCTGAAAAAAAGACCCCTACAAAATCCCTCACACACAAATCCACTTTAAATACTCTTTGCTTCTGGAAATTCTTATGGCATCAGTAGTGATGATATACAAAGAACCCTTCACAGGTTGATGTCTATGTACCAAAAAAAGAAATAGAATAAATATAGGCTCCAGAAAAGCTTTTCTCTGTGAGAGGGGGGAAAAAATAATCAAACATTTTACCAGAAGCAGCATTAGAATATGTGACTAGACAGTTCATCTCAGACTACAGGGAGCGGGTGGGTGGGTAGGCAGTGATGAGGGAATTATCTTGATGTATTTTCCACTGTGGCACGCAAGACAGTGCAATTCTCTGAAAGGAATTGCTAGCACCAAGCCAGTAATTCCCCTCTGTGGTATTACAGAGTGTGTGTGTGTTACAAAGAGGGAAGGGAGTGTGGGGGAGAGAAACCTGAAAAGTGCTGTACATGTTTCCAACACTGTGAAGCATGTATGACCTTGAATTAATACAAAATACGCTTATCAAAACATGAATGCTGTGCCAGAAGCATGCATACATGTACACATGTTGAATTTATATCTTTGTTACCTTTCAGAGAACAAAACCCAACCCTAATAGATTTATTAGGCTGTGTAGTTGCTTAACCCTTTGCAAGTCTAGTTTGCATTGTACAGTGAAATCAGCCTATTGCAGAAAAAGAGAAAGATGCTTTCAAACAATAGGGGATATTTTCCTTTTTAACTCAGAGCTCTAAAACACCTTTTAAAACAGCAGGTCATACCATTTCAGTCTAAAAATCTGTTCAAAGATGCCATAGTTTCTAAAGCATGTGCTAATACAAGGACTTTGTTTGTATAAAGTGAGACTCAGAGTTGCGGGTGTACATAAAAAAATGAAATTTTTGCAACCTAAATTAGCGTACTGCAAAAATATGTCCTCGTGGACACCCTGCCAGTCATCAGAGCCATTGTTTGTTGACCATGAATACAGACAAGTCTGAAAGTTTAGGGAGCAGTTGAAAAGTGCATCTCAGCAATCAGAGAGTGAGCAGGTATTGGACACTGGCTTTTTTCAGGAAGAGTAGCATGACTATGCAACAGTATAATCTGGGGACCAGCCAGCTGGGCAGCAGTTTTGCAGAGAAAGACTGCAAAGGCTGGTGTTCTGGTGGACACAAAGTTGACCATGAACCAGCAAAATACACTTGTAGGAAAGATGGGCAACAGCATCCCAGGCTACTTCAGGAAGAGCGTTGCCAGGAGGTGCTCCTTCTCTGCTCATCACTGGTGAAGTACATCTGGGGTGCTGGGTCTCTCTCTGGGCATCCCAGCACAATGGAGGCATGGACATACTTGAGTGAGTCCAGCAGTGGGCCATGCAGTGACTAAGGGACAGCAACTCCCATACTAGGAGAGGCTGAGAGAGTTCTGGGCTGTTCAGCTTGCGGAAGAAAATGGCTTCAGGAGGATCTGGTGAGAGGAAGCAAAGAAGACGGAGCCAGACTCTTTTCAGTGGTGCCTACTGACAAGATAAGAGGCAATGGCCTCAAAATGAAACACAGAAGTTTCCATTTAACCTTAAGGGACAATCAGATTGTCCACTGAGGTTGTGGAGTCACCATTTCTCAAGATGTCAAAAACAGGAACAGGTTCCTGGGCAACCTTCCTTCCTTGAGATGGGGTGGGTTGGACCAGATGGTCTCCAAAGGTTCCTTCTGACCTCAATGATTCTGTAGTTTTGTGGCTCTGTGATCTCTTCTGCACTGAGCTGCAACAGGGAGGACTGTATCCCTGAACCCACTCTTGCTCCACAGCACAACTTCCCTTAGATTCTCACACAGCAGAAAAATGAAGAACCATCAAGGAGATTTGTTGTTAGTCAAAGTAGAACAAAGAGTGAAGGCATTAAAGAGGGCTATCAGAAACATCCAGCTGAGATATTTAAGAGTATCAGGTTATGTGACTTTGTGCTATGAAAGGTTTGTTTTCTCTCTTTTCATTGCCACTACAGTTTAACACCTGTACTGGAAATCATGTAAAATAAGATATTCCCAAGGAAAACCTGACTGCAGTGTGTGTTCTCCAAAATATCTAGTGAAATTAAACTTCAGCACAAGCCAAAGTAAAGTGTTGAATATGTTTCCTTAAAAATTTTTAATCTATTTATCTAATTTTAGTATATCAGCTGCCATTGAAACTAAGCAGATAGAAATGGAAGAAATGAATGAAACTTTTTTTGTCCTAGATTTTCTTCAAAGCTTAGTCCCCAATAAGGCAACACTCCCATCACTTTGTAAAGGACCCGTGCTATTAGCTTGACCACAGAAATATGCTAAAGTGGCAATGTGACTGCTGGTTCCAATGGCTTGAGCCTGGAGTATAAGCCTGAACATAGACTATGCGAGTTCAAACTCACTTGCAAAATCTGTATATGTGTAGTCTATGCAGGAGTTGAGCACTGGCCCTTGTGAGAGAGCAGTGGTGAATATTCAGGAGGAATATCAAGGGGTAGTGAGCCTTAGCTGAATTTTGGAGACTATTTTCTTGTGTGGATAAAATATGCTTGAGTATTCAGATTGTAGTCTTCAACTGCAGTTGAATAAGACCCTATACGTGTTAAGACTGTTTCAATACCATGCAGCATGTGCAATTTATTAACAATCCATTAACAATTCTAATACTCAATGAGAGTAAATGTTGGCTGGAACATGATAGGGTTATGCAGGACTGTTACTTCTGCAGATTTATAGGGGATGGAAAAACCTAAAGATTTGCAAAAGATAGGCTTCTTCTGCCAGAGAAATGGAACCTATGCAGTATTAAGAAAAGAAGGACTTAAGGACATCACGTCAGATCCTGTTTAGTGTTCTAAGATAGAAGCCTGGGTTTCCTGCTTGGATTATAGATTGAAGGTTCTTCCAGGAGGTGCTTCAGAGCACCTAATTGTGACTATATAGGTCAAACACACCTGAAGCTAAATAGCTAAAGGCAACATTAACATGCCATCTGCTGTTTTAGATGGGACTACAAAAACTTGTCTAAGAAGCAATATAAGACTATACATGTAGACAGTGAAATTAGACTATTTTATCCATTGTTACCATTTTTACTGTGTCAGAAGATGAGGAAGTCGCAAGTTACGAAAAAATATTTTTTCTAACATTTTAGAATAAACTGTATGGACAATATTTTTGGTGCCATACCAGCAGATGACTGATTCTTCCTTTCTTGCATTCAACTGCATAAGAAAACATTAGCAATATCAATATTTCTGTGACTGTGAAGGTCTTCTCCACATTTTATTCCATTGCCCTAAACACCAGGGAAATGTACACTAAAGTCCTACCATGACTGCAATCTACTCATGAGCTACTGCATTTTAGTTTGTGTGTTTCAGGCTAATAACCACTTCAACTAAAAGGAGGACCAAGTCCAAAGCATGTCAAATAAAAGGAAACAAACAGACAAAAGAACCCAACAGAAAAGAATGTGAGGAACCATAGCAGACTGCTTGAATGAAATCCACATGTGGACAGATTCTTCCTATGTAAATTTATGAGCCTTACTGATAAGTTTGATCTAAGCAGCCTTAGGTACCCACTGTAATTGTTAGAAAAGAGGTCAAGGTGGAAAATCTACATTCGACTTCAGAGGGCGGTTTGATACAAGGTGATTTGATTTCTGGGAAGGTTTGTTGCTATTCAAGGATTTTCTGTGTATCTTGGTCAACCCAGCCGGGCACTCAGAGTTATCTGGAATTAATATAAAGTTTGATTGCACTTTTTGAAAAGCAGGAATATGCAACAGTAATTAATTATCCTGCCTGATGACATTGTTAGTTACAAATTTTAGAAGTTAGCTGCAAGGCTTTTAGGTTACACATAATCTTCTAAACACAACTCTCAGGTTGTCTCACACAGACAGAAAAAGACCCCCATGCATTTTTTAGTTTTTTAAACACCTGTCTTTGTAGATAAACTCTATAAATAAAGATGTCTCTAAAAAGATAGCCTTTTGATTAGTCAAACTTAGCACCTTCTGTTTCCTCCTGGCCCTTCTCTAGTGGACAGTGTCCTCCATACTATGATATTGATACCTTCAGTATCCCAATTCAATTGTGTGCCAGGGACTCAGTGGGGTTTAGCGGTCCCTACCTTGTAGATCCTTGAAGTGCTACTCAACCACCACATGAAAAACTTGCACATTCTCATCTTGGCAGTAGCAAAAAAAGTGCTTTATACTATGCCCTGGTCCCACTATTGCAATGGTTCAGGAATTAATTCTACATCTGAGGTATTGTGCTCATTATGAAGATGCTGAGCTCTAAGTAGCAGCGTCTGAAGAATGAGACATAGGAACATGAGGAACACCAGCTTTCTAGAGTTGGTTCTGAGTAGTCACATCCAAAACAACAGAAAACTGTTAAATGCTTGTTTTCGCTGCCTGCATGCCTCTTTCCCCCCTCCCTCTGTAGCTGCTAGAGCTGTACATGTATGAACTGCACTGCTGATGGTGTCATGGTATCATACCCATGAGGTTGCATGAGTCAGGTATTTTTTGTTCACTGAGTTCACCTGAATTCCTCGGCTGTGGTAGATCAGCACAGCTCAGGTGGCTTCAACAGAGCTCTTCTGCTTTAAATCAGTATATAATGTCTCTATTTACTTAGTCTCTGATGGAAATATTTGAAACAAACTACAGAAGTGATCCCTTTTTCTGTCCATCATCACTGATTTAGAAATGATGCAACATGTAGGAAATATTAGGGTTTTTAGTTGTAGTATGTGTCCTTATTGCATTAAGTCTGTGGCCATGTAAAAATTGTCCTAGTCATTGGAGCTCCAAGCTAAAAGAAAAGATCCTAAAATACAAAATATTTGGGACTCAGAAGCCGCATCTGATTTGTACTGGGTGTAGATGGCAAGGGCAACCCACCACAGGGCACAGCTGAACCCCTCAGCCACAGTGGGGCACCTCAGGGAAAATCTGTTTTTAAAAGGTAGAAAACACTCCACACAGGCAGAGAAAGAGGGAAATAAGGGGGAAATAGCAGTGCAAACACTTGGATTTTTTTTCTCAGTCAGAGGAGTAGGAAGAGGATGAAGTGCTCCAGCTTTCACAGCAAATATTTCCCTGCAGCCTGTGTCAGAAACAACACCAGAACAGCTACTTCCCTCCTAGAGCAGTGGAGAACCCTATGCTGGAGCAGGTGAATATTTCTTCAAGGAACTGGGACCTGTGGAAGAGCTCACACAGAGAATCAAGTTTATCCCAAAGGAATGCAGCCCTTGTGGAGCCCATGCTGGAGCAGACCTTGAAGGAATGTGACCCACAGAGAGGACCCATGCAGGAGAAAGGGAAAAGCATATGGAGGAAGGAGTAGAAGAGAGAAGCTGTTATGGACTGGTTTCATCCCTCATTCCCACTCAGTGAGGGGGTGCAGGAGCTGGGAACAAGGGAGTAAAACTGAGTGTGAGAAAAAAGGGAGTGGAAGAGAGGTGGTGTATTACTTTTTGGCTTTGTTCCTCACTACCCAGATCTATTTTAAATGTCTAGAAATTAATTTTCCCAAAGCCAAATGTGTTTTGCTCATGATTATAATTGGTAACTCTTCTGACTGTATTTATCTCAACCCACAAGCTTTTTCATCCTGTTTTCTCCCTTTGCCCTGTTTGGAAGAGGTAGTGAGTGAGCAGCTTGGTGGGAATTTGAACCTTATCCAAAGTTAACTCATGGCGCTACTCTGCTGTAAGACATAATGTCTTGGGGTGACTTTATGATGTGTATCCCCTATCTCTGCTCTATGCCACGAAACTACTTTTGTGCCTTTCTGTGCCTTTAAGCTGAGCCCGAGAGGGGGGAGAGGAAAAAAACCCAGCAAAACTTTCAAAGCAGTTTACAGTTTGTTTTCAAGGACACATACACAGACTTCTCTGTGTTTTGCTTTCTGCGGTAGAGAGTGGAGGAAGCACTGCTTGCTTTCCAGCCAGCTTTCAGCCTTTTTTCTCCGGAGGGAGATGGAGAGTTGAACTTTTGTTTTCCTGGGACTTCATTTTTTTTTCCCTTTTTCTCTGCTGGACGGTTGCAACATCAGAATGCAGCATCAGGAGGACTTTCCACTGAGGCCTTGGCCCTGGAGGAGGGCCCACCACGACCCAGCTCCAAGGAGGGGGAGAGAGATCTACAGAAGGACTCTGAAATTTTCCCAGGTTTCTCTCAGCAGAGCGAGAGGTTTTATTATTTAGCATCATTATCCTTTTCCTTTGTGGTTGTTAAATAAGTAGTTTCTATCTCTTTCACTTTCCTTCGAGGAAAATTTCTTTTTTACCCTAACCTGGTGGGGGGAGGTGGTTGTAACCTGCCTTCTATCAGAGGATATATTTCCAAATTTGTCCAAACCGGCACACATATTTAACAACTTGCTTTTCTGTTATGTGGTCTCTAAATCTCCCTAATTCAAAGTTTTATATTGAAATAACACTGAACCATTTCTATTTGTTTATTTATCTACTTACTTTTGATGGACAGTGAATTTGTTGAAAAATTCCCTTTGGGGAGAGCTTGAAGTATTGAAAAATCTGGGTCAAGTTTATGGTTTCAGAAGAGAAATAAGGATTACATTTTGATAATGTTTAAAAACGCTATTTTGATACTTTGAAAACAAATATTTGATCTTTTTGGTTTGAAATTTTTCATTTTACTTAAAAATTGACTTTCAATTTCAAAAAAAACAAGCAAATATTTATATCCTCTCCAGTGACATTGTACATCCTAAAATACCTCTGTTTGTTTATGCTGAAGAAAATTTTGAAGTTTAATGTAGATTAATATTGAATTGTTTTTTTCCCATCTAAAACTGGGGGAAATTAAATATTCCTTTTGTCATGTTATGGGCGGTATTTTGTTTGTTTTGGTTTGGTTTTTCTTCCCCAAATTCCACTTTCAATACAGGTATCAACCCAAGGTATCTTTCATCCACTTAGTTTTGGGACAGTTCTCAAGTGTAGCACTGATTGTAATTTCTTTCAACACTCTCATAGATGCTAATCTTAGCTCCTTGTACATTTCATTTTTAAAAAAAAATTGAGAAATAATTTATTTGCAGACTCCCTGCTTCAAATTTCCAGCTCTTTTTAATGATCATATGTCTACTCTGGCACTAGTCATTGACTGGTAACTGCAATCCCTAACTTAGATGATGTAATGGGAAAATATTTGCAATAAATCTGACATTGTGTATTTTACAAGTGATTTGACTGCTATTTTTTTGAAACTTAAAAAAATCCTAATGTCCTATCTTCATGTGGCAGCATGAGAATTCAATTTACATTTCAAAAGAAAAAAATCAACCTTAGCTATAAAGTTTATGAAGAAAATCTCAAAAATTAAAAGTAAATTACCTCTATCTTCTGCAAATTATTCTTTTAAATCTCAAAACTATAGTTCAATCTTACTTTATTCTTAATTCTTTATTCTCTTGGTCTAACAAGTATTGTCTTGCCAAGGGTTCATGAATATTCTAAGTTTATGGGAAAACATTATGTATCTCTGTTTTCTTTTCAGTTTAACTTCTTTTATATTATCTTATTGCCCACCTGGCATATAAATGCCTAGGTACCAGAGAAGCTAAGGAAGTTTCCTTACACAGATATAGCATAACTGTGAAAGTGACAAGAGTCTTTTTCCAGGCTCATGTTCTCTGCTCAGTCCATGGGGCAATTTTGGCCCATGGTGAAACCACAGCAGGAGAAGCATGACCAGCAAATGTCACCCATGTAGCAGAGACCTGGGGCAAGCTAATCCAAAGAGGTCATCAGTCTCAGTGGCTGTACTCTACACTGCTGAGTAAATACACCACCCTCTCCTCTGGCCAGGTAAGGCTTCTCCATTTCTCTACAAACTATGGACTGTAACTTCATGAGGTAGAAAAAGGTGCAAATTGAATTCTTCAATAGCCATGATAAAAGTAGTTTTGGTACTTGGAATGGAGTATCAGGAGATCAGTCCCAATCTGGCATTGACCTCTTCTATGGAGGCTGAACTTTTCTGAAAGCCTTTTCTTTAGATGTTTCTTTCTTTACCCCTAACGAAGAGGGATGGTCTCTAATGCAAAATTCCTCCCGTAAGGCAGCATCAAGGACTGAACAGGTCAAACATTCACTTTTAAGTGATTTATGCATCAGACATATGCCTATTGCAAGGTATGTCGAGCACTAAAATCTCTGTATGCTTCCTATTGTGCAAGAATAGTGACTTCGGATGTGAAAACATGAACTTTAAATAAATGTGTACAAGTTATATCTATTCCAAACGAGAAAATGTGCAAGTGGTGAAAATAGAAGCAGATAAATATTCAGGCTACATTATATATTGGATTGCATTATATATTGACAAATGGATAAAAGAGAACTGGCTGTCCTGGGGGTTCCTAATGAGATATGGACTCCTTTACTTTTAGGTCACCCTTGTGAATCCCAGCAAGGTCAGGAACTAACAAAATGTGGCCTGAATTGGCGATGACAGTCCAGTTCCTTACTGCCAGATGTTCAGGTAATAAAAGAAACTACAGTGACTGGCAACATACTATAGCCTTGTCAGAGAATCCAAATTAGCTTCCTCACCAGCTATTGAAAGGCCATAGAAAAGTAGGTCCTTCAAAAGCTGGTCTGAAACATGTCGTGAGGAAGTTCCCGAACAGCTTCTTGTGCTATATCCCTTCTGCAGATGGACAAAGGACTCCACTTTCTACAGCTATCAAATCAAAACTCAATTAATTTCCACTGCAGATTTAAAACAAGAACATACACCAGTTTGTGCTAACACTGACCATAAAAGGGAATAAGCAGCTAATGCATCACTCCTTTCACCTGGGATTTCTTGTTCATCATAATTCAGTATGTAATGGTAAACCAACACCTCACTATTCAGAGATTATTTTCTGTGCTATTGCCTGAATATCACAGGTTCCTTCCAGTGGACTAATCAGCCCTCTTTATTAGATGCGACTGTATATTCATGATCCTGTTGGGATAGATAGAGTCTCTATAGTTTGATAATAAAAATATGTGCTAATGGGTCTCCTTGCTCTTGATTTCTTACATGAAGAAAGAGGAAGAGTGGGCATTATTTACCCACAGGTAAAGTAAAAACTATAAAGGTAAAAGGCCTTTCCATGCAATATACTGCTCAAATGTAATAATCCCTGAGATGCTTATTTTAGTAAATGAATCAGTCACACTGAGCCAAGGAAGGGAGCCATCTATTACTGTGCTATAAATGTTAAAGACCCTATTTAGAGCCTTTATCTCTGGAAGAAACAAAGCCGTTTTTGCTGATATTTGTACGACATCAATAATGGTACCTCACTAAGTTGTGAGTAGATGTTACAATTGCAGTTTGCCCAATTCGTTTTCACTGGTCATCAGGGAAATTCATCTAAAGCAACCAAAAAAACATAGATATGTTTGCATCATATTAATAAGAAGAGAAAGCAAGGTAGCTGCCAATTGGCAGCAGAGTATGTTTTGGTGGTTTGATAAGGATACTAAAGAGTTTATGATGTGACAGATGTTTCACTACACTATTGTGAAATGAATAGATTATGAGAAGTAATTAGATGTACATTGGAATCAATGCTGTTATCATCGAGGCCTTCAGGCTATGCAATAGATGAGAGTCATGGCAGCAGGTGGTCCAATGGCTCGGAGACAGGAAGACACACCGCAGGAGACTGAGTGACAGGTTTCACAGATCCAGGGGGTGAGAGATCTGAGCTATTGCCTGCATTTGTAATCTTTACTCATGTATAAATAATAACAACTACACTATTGACTTCATATGCTATGTCATACCCTCTGCTACCCCCTACACACACACATACACACACATATACAAACACACAATCGCACATATATTCTGCAACTTTTCCCCTCAGTTAAAGACATTCTTTTATTTTCATGTGAAAAAAAAAGCATTCATCCCTTTGATTCCAGTGCCAACTCAATGTTCTTTGATTAAAACACTTAAACAGAAAACCTGACAACAGCTTTGAATACAGTGCAGTGTGTTGTGTGCCTAGTGCAGAAATGTATATGAGCTTTCCATGAGAGACTTAACAGAAAGTGAGGTTCAAAAGGTACAATTCTCATTATGCTGCTCTTTTTCAAGCTTTTCCTTATTTTCTTTTCTTTTCCAGCAAGTCCCAAACAAGGAATCATCAGTATCATGCATGAATTACCTTTGCAAAGGAACTAGCAAGCTGAGTCATCTGGATAGATAACATACAAAATCTGCTGACTCTGGGAAGATTTAGGTCCTGACCCAGAACCTCAGTTGTTACATGTCCCTTGAGCTTCAACCTGGAACTTCTGGGCTCTCCTGCACCAAGTGGAGTGGATAACAATGGAGACCTAATGTAAGTGTCACTAGCACTCAGCCTCTGATCCCGTGAATGGTTCATAGTAACAGGAGGTGGCTCTCGAAAGCCCTTTGGTGCTGCTGCTTGTCAGTCCCTGCCTGCAGGTGTTTGCTGTGAAATCTTTTATTTTATTGTTGAGGAGAATGACACTATGATAAAAGAGAATATTGAGACATTAAAATGTATATTTCAATATTCTGAGTGTAAACATAAATACCAAGATTTTTCTTTGAGGTGTATGAATATCAATGCAAATATATAGTCATATATGTGATGTGTATTTGGATAAATAATTTGTTCTGTACGAGTAACTACCATGGACAGAGATATGTATAATTTAAGGCGGTGAAAGGAAAGAAATCCAATGTTATGGAACAGAATAATAACCACAAGTGTAAACTGATGAACTTTGATGGCTCTTGCTAAAGAAAGATATAGGGCAAAACGGTCAAGTGTATATATATGTATGAAGCATGGCAACAAGCATGTTGGTCTAGAATTGCAATTTAAGGAGACTTGGCTTAGCTTACAAAAACCCTAAGAACACCTAATTAAGTGTCTTTACAGTGATAGTTATATTTAGACAGATTGGTCTGGGGAAAACAGAGAGGTTGGGACTCTGTACAAATACAAGACAATATCCTGAGATCAGAAACATATGTTTTCCCTGTGTGAAAGAGTATACAAACAATTATCCACTTATCAACAAATATCTCCTATTGCTCCTGTCTCCCAGAACCATATACAACTGTGCCATTCTACCACCATAGAAGTGAAGAACCTGTCAAACCAATTGAGTCAACTTTTCAGCAAAGTGGCACCTTAGTGGGACTAACAATGTCAAGGAACAAGGTGGAAATCAGACAGAGCTTGTCTGGAGTGATGGCACTGAAAATCCAAATTCCCTTTTGAAAACCTTGGTCATTGCATGTGCATTACCTGCTAGACTAAGTTACCAATTTAAATGGTGAAGCCTCAAGAGGCCCATGCATTGGGCTAGCCAATCTATATCAAAGGAGGTGAGAAAACCTATTGCTTGGATGATTGAATCTGACTGAGGTTCAATTTTCTGTACTGATAACCTCCTCTTTAATTCTTTTGTTCCTCTTCTTTCCAAATTATCTACACCCTCGGGTACTCTGAAAAAAATGAGATCTTACCTGGTAATATTCATGCTTTTGTTGGCCTGTCTTCAACCCTGAGAGGGTGTGAGCAGCACCACTAATACCAGTGGTGTACTTAACTGCCCATGTCAGGACTGAACCAGTCCCACTAATTCTGGAATATCAAATTCCTTTTGTGACTTTGCTCAGGAAGAGCTTGGTAACTGTGACTAAGTTTGCATTGGTGAAATAAATTGCAGTTATTAAACACATTAAAAATAAGTGTATCTTCTTTAAATTGTACAACAATATACACTGCAAAACAGACTGTCCAGAAAGGAAATGCTTTATTTTTCTAAATATGAATTCTAAGATCCTTCTTATTAGTTTAGTACTATGAGGTAGGCAGACAGGCATATGTTCCCATTTTTTGGACTTTCAAGTGTCTTGAGTATTACCAGAAACTACATTCAGTTTCTACCATCAAGGCCACCTGGAGGTAAGTCCTCCTAATCAGATTTCATGGGTCAATGCAATGCCCTGAGAGGAAGAAATTCTGAGTGCAGCTCTCTCACTCTTCAAGCAGGAACCAGATCACTGTGGGGCATTGTCTTAACAGTATTGACATTTCCGACTTTTAAAAAGGAGCTGGCTCACAGTCACCCCTGGATGTCTTTGGTGTCAATATAGAACCCAGGGGAACTGTGAGGTCTAACAGCCTTTCCCAGTTTCTTTCCCTGCTCCCCTGCCTTCACATTGTATAGCAGGATTAACTCTATCTCAGCCAAAACCAGTGCAGGCAGTAACATCACAAAGGAAAAGTGCACCCTGCACACACCAATATCAGCCATTCAGGGATATCCTTCATCTCAACCTTCTTGCCATTTTCTCCTAGTCTCTCTTGTTCATTTGCCTGGTCTCCCTTAGCTTGCTTTTACTTATGTCTTTTTTCTCTTTGGTTCTAGTCCTTGGAGCCCACTACCAGGTCATATCACACTTATGTTCTTGTCACATCCAAGCACATCTCACCCAAAAGGTAAGAAAACAATGAACAGAAAGGAGAAGATCTGGAAGAAAAATGGCTCAGCTAATAGCAGACAATGTCTCAGTAACTTCAGTAGCAACACACTTTATGTTCATTCTCTACCTCTAATTAAATCTTGAGATCTCCATTGAAAGTTGTATCCTTTATAAAGGGTAGCAAGTGATTACATACCTATAAGGACCTATACGGATAATCATGCAGGTGCTTTTCTCAGCAGAATGATGAGAGTCATGCTTTCAGCAACAGTGCTACCTTAACTTGCAAATTGTTTGGGATAGAACCTCTGTATCCCTATGTTTAGCTAAAAAGGCCCTTATAAACATTGGACAATACAGGATCATAAACAATAACAATCTTCCAAGATCAGGTCTTTTACAGTTAAGGTTCAAAGGCTCTTCCGCTGTGAAAATGCTGTTGAATCATCTACCATTTGCTGAACTTCCTGACAAAGCCTCTGCCCAGAGGAAAAAAATCAGGTGAGGAAAAGTTTGAGGTTAATTACACAAGCCTTTTTAAAGTTGCTGTGCAATAATAATTAATATGTACTTAGTTTTCAGTAGGTTTTGTTGCAGTCCTGGCTTTCTATCACATGTGAGGCTCTTTTTGTCCTGTCACAATTCCTGTGTTTTCCAGAGGGTTGTCCTATATAATCACTTTTTTTCAAGGCAGACTATTTTATATGCTCCTTTTGCCACAATGTCAACATTTCTAAGTCTAAGAAGTCTTGTAAATGCCAAGCATAGTGTTATGAATATTACATGTATCTAAGGCTAAGTTTTTAAACCTTTCTTTAAAAATCTCTGCTCTTCCATTGCTTCTTTTGTCTCTACACATGAAAAGGTGCACACACAGTCATATTCAAACACGTTTTTGTGCATATGATATATATGGCCAAAGATAAATGACATTAATTTGTCCAGTCTTTTACCTGTCGTCAGTTTCATGGCTAAGTCTATTTTTATGGTAGCACTGAAAGAATAGGACATTGCATTTGAAACACGCTGTGGGAGGCCAACACTAGCAATGCAGGGGTGGAAATACTGTGATGCCTGTGCTGAGTGTAACCAGCACAGGGTCACTGTTATCACTGGTATTTCCTTGGGCAAATTTTCTTGTGCAGTTTCACTTTCCCTTTCTCTCCTTCGGATAAAGAGAAGTGATGGAGAAATGTATTTCTGTAAAATCGATAATACTCAAAAATCAGACAGGGTTGTGAGAAGGATACTTATTTGATGTAAAAGGTGCAGTAAATGTTGAACGAGGATGTTCAGAGTGTGTGACACATACAGAAGGTAATTATTTGTGTATCACTATGATTCACCACACCGTTTCCTGGGATAGAAAATATTTTCTGATCTAAACTACTCACAGATAGAAAAGACAGAAGACATTTAAATTTCAATATTTTATTCTGCTCTGGAGCTCAGGCTGCCAAAAGATGTATTCTGGACAATTCATGTACCACAGCCTGGAAATGCCTTCTATATTCAGACTCCAGCAGATCTGGTTTTCTTGAAGAACTCATGTGCCCCAATCTTCTGTAAAACCAAAAGTAAATTTAAAAAAAAAAAAAAAAAAAGAAGCAGCAGCTAGTTCTTTATATTTTGTTTTTGCATGCTTGTTTTAGAGTCTGATTTCTAAGAAGCAGAAGAAAGGCAAGGAGGATGCTCAAAGATTCCTCAGGGACTAATACAACTTAACTTCAATGCTTAATGCATGCATGTCTGAAGATTTGTTGAGTTACCAGGGCAACACCTAACTCTGATTAGGAGCTTGTCCAAAGGAAGTAAGGGACAGAAAGACATTTTAAGAGATTTATGAATTCACCAAGTATGAAACCCCAAAAACATTGGTCTGACACTCCTTAGTTTCCTGAAAGAGCAAGAACATTGCTGATTCATTAGATTTGCTGTGGTGGTAGTTTTTTCTACTTTCTAACTTTGATGACCTATACATGAAGATCTACTTCTTCTAGTCAGATGCAAAATGCAATGACAGGGAATAAGCTGTCCTCTAATTGCTGGACTGTTTTTCCTGGAATTTCAGGGCAAACCTATTGTCAGTATTCAGTTGCAAATAAAAGTTTGCTCTGCAAATTTATTAATGAAAAATTGAGTATAACTAGCTTATGCAACTAAATTATATTGGAATTTTGGAGGCATTTGGACTATATTTTACTTAAATGAATAACCAAAGAATAGTATTCATTAAAGATGAGGTACAACTGGATATGTCTACAGCTACTAAAAAGGTATCATACTTAATACCTAGTCAATGACAGAACTTGTCTTGTTCTCTGTTAATAACTGAGATCAAATAGAAAGAAATAATTCACCCTGCTTTCCTGATTCTGAATTTACTGAAAAAATCTCAAAATATCTACCTATGGAACTATATAATATATTAATCTAGTCATTTTAAGAGTGGAGTAACTCATCTGAAGTCAGTGGAGTTAAACTGGTGTAAATGAAGATGGGATACACTCATGCACAAAGAGTTTATCAGTGGTAAGCACAAGGATATACCCTTGGCAGCTGAACATTTAGAGACATTCACTTTATAAGAAGAAATAAAGTTTCAGAACCCCTTTAATTCTCTCCTGGTGTTCCATTCACCAGCGCACAGCAATAAAGCTAGGCACTTTGTCTGGATCTTTTAAGTAAACATAGTAATTTCATACTTATTTTTAATATTGGAACCACTAATAAATGCTATGTTCAAAAAGCATAAACAAACCACAAGACCTGCTAAACAAGGTAAGAGCCATATGTACAAAACAAATGGAGTCTTCCTCACCTTTGGCTTGAGAAAACAAAAAAGAAAGGGATTTCAGCAGCATTGTCTTTAATCCAATTTACTTTGGGTTTAATCTCCAAAACAAGGCTGGCCTGCTAATTCCCAATTATAATGGCACATGTAATCAGAGTCCTCATTAACAAAGACTGACTATATTGTCTATTAGGAATGGAAATCTGAAATGCAAATTCAGCAAATCAAAACATTAAATGAGCTCTACCCAAGATGCTTAGAGCTCCTGCCAGGGCAGCGCATGCTGGCCGACACCTGCCCTGAATTCTCCCTCCAGCTGAATGTTTCATTCTGTTCCAGTCTTTGCCTCCTAATTGACCTGCTTATGATCTCTGCTACAATTAACATATGCTTATTAGTAATGGCTGGTTAAAGATTTCAAACTGCCGCAGTTTACAAAGTCTAATAGAGATGGCACACCACAGGAAAGATGAGACCACTGTTTTCCTCATCAGCAGTGTCATAGTGGTTTGGTTTCATGTGATTCAAATGAGATAATTTTTCACATCATCTGATGTCTGCAAACCCATTCTAATTGAAACTGGGAATCTGCACACAAAGTGGCTTAAGGCTCCTGGTGCACTAAATGAAAATCAGTTAGGGAATAGGATTTTTTTCCCCCTGTAACTGCAGGCTTAGTAGAGATGGGAAAAAGAGTTTTTAGAAAGAGGACAAGGAAACAAAGAGGGAGAGAGGGGAGAAAGCTAGTTTGAATGACAAGAAACAAGAAAATACCCTACCCACAGTATGTTTGGTCAAATTATTTAGTCCATTGCTTAGCTGTTAATAAAGGTTTATAGATGCATCTGTGAACAGGATGATTTTTTTCAATCGTTGTAGAAGAAAAGAATAATTCTCATTACCAGAGTACTGATTGCTATTATTTTTGTTCATGCTCCTTATCCAGGAAAACATTCTTAATTAAAACAAATAAGCAAGCCAAACCAAACCAACCAACAAAACAATAAAAAAAAAAAAAAAAAGTACTGGCACTTAAATGTGCAAAAGTGGGCTCCTATAGTATGACTACTATAATACTTTCACTAATGTTAGAGTAATGTCATATTAACTAAATTTTCTTACCTGAAAAAGATTATATTACTGCTGATTTGGCAGGTCAGTCTACTTTCATTAAATTTTCCTCTGTCTTCAGTGTTTTTCCATATTACTATCTCCAGCCTGCAGGAGCCAATAGGTAACAAATAGATCTCTTCCAGCTGGTTTCATTCCAGCTTCATTAGCAATGCACTAATACAGCAATTATGTCTAATTCTCTCTCCTAACTGCATTATTATTATTTATCTAAGGTTTCTTGCTGACCATATTTATTCCTATTAATTTTGTTCCTTGATTTCACTTGATCATAATGCATTCTTAAAGAGACGATTGGGCATTTCACAGTCCTTCCTTTTGTATTCTTTGATTATATAAGCCACTTATCCCTTTGAAGTCTCATACTGCCAAAATCCCAGAAGGCTGGAAAGAGGGCAAGAAAATATTTGGGTCTTATGTTTTGCTCCTATAACCACAGCCATTTCCACTTCTTACAGAAAGCTGCAGGTAATATTTTTTTGTGGAGACTTCAATCCTGGTACCAAACAAATTCAATGACAATTTTTGCCTTATTTTCCTGAAAGACATTTCCTAAAACTAATGTTTCATGCTTCATTAAAAAAACATGTACTCAACAACATATTCTTGAACCCAGGATACAGAACTGTGTAGTTGGCATAATCCACACACGCTTTGCAAAGACATGACAAGACACTCACTGCTCTGGAAAAAGCTACAGTTTAAGTTAGGCAAATAAAGTAGGCAGAAAAGACTAGGTTCCAACAAAGGTGAGGAGAACCCCAGAGAGCAAATTCATGCTCAGCTGTACAGTTGACTTGTCGACTTTATGAAACGATCCAAAGGAATTGGAAGATATAGTTCAGTTTGTAGGGAAAAAAGATATTATTGCAATCTATAGGAAATGTACACATTAGAAGGCAAAAGAAAGAAACAAAGATGTCTCCTTAAGGTTGGTGGTAAAATTCTTACACTTTCTGTTTTGTAGATTTTTTTTTTTTTGAGAGTGATGGCCCCACTGACCTTCGTCTTCATTTTGAAACTAGTGAAAAACAGATAGCCTCAGACGTTTTCATGCAGTTGAAGTGAATGAGATTGTAGTAAAAGAAAAAATTATGTACTCCTTGAAAAGAAAATGCTCCCATGCCTCAACTTCATGGCCATTGCAATCAGCCTCGCACTCTTTTAACAAGTTAAGATTAAAACTTCTAGGACAAAATACAGTTAGTATATTCAGCTGCAGAGCTCCAAAAACTTTTGCTGCCCTTGCTGTGTTTGGTTATTAATTTTATAAGATGTAGACTTGATCCAGTTTATATCAGAACTACCTTTTCCCTTTCCTTTCCACTTTCCCTGAAGCTAGGAGCATAATTAACACAAGAATGGGATTTAATTTACTGAAAATTAGCTAAGTAAAAGTCAGGGCTCTCACTTCAAGTTCTCTCCAAGGCTCACTTTCTAATCAGCAGAGGGAGAGGCATAATCAGAGTGCAATTCAACCCATCCCAGGATGGGCATTGAAGGTAGGGAGATGAGTTGGTGTTTTCATGTCTACTCATTGTAAGGGAAGGCTCAATGGTAACTTTAAACTGTTCACTTAATTCTAAGTAACTCCTGAAAGAACAGGTTATGATATCCCTCAGGAACATAACTTCACAGTGTGTGATAAAGGATGTAAGAGGAATACGGATCCAGCCTTTTGAACACAGTATTTGGTACAAAGATTTTCCCACTGCTCTTTCTGCTGCCATTCAGCCTGGTACCACATTTCCAAAGGGATTTATTTAAACTGTTTCCTACATTTTCTGCTATCTGAAGTGAGTGCTGTTCTAACTATTTTACAACAAGATTATGACACGTGTTTAAAATTAGCAATATCCTTGGATTTAACAACACCTCCAGCTGCTCAGCAGGACATTGCTATTGGCCACACTACCAATTTTTCAGAACAAGAAACTGGAAGTGGCAATTTTAAAAACTTATAGGTCAGGATTCTGAACTGAGTCCTTGCCTGTGTTATTTGGGCATTAAGGGAAAAAGTAAGGGGAAAAGTGAGTGCTCAGTCTTTTCAGTACTTGGGATCAATCAAGTACAGGATAAGATCTTATGATTGCTCATAAATTCACAGCTAAAAGAATTTCTAATTCCTGTCTGTTTAGTCTGTTTGACACTGAGCTGTGTTAAAAGTATTTGGACTCCTCTATGGCTTAGGATATTTGCTTGAATAAAAATATTACTAAAACCCCAGGAAAACTGTGCACACCATAAACCAATATAGACTGTTATTTGCATTTAATATTCATCCAGGCATATGCTTTGAAGGATAATTTTTAAAGTTTAATTTAAGTGTAATAAAATTAAATGCAGATTATCAACTGAATATGAATTAACACAGAAGGTTTCACTTTTTCACTATCTTTGAAACATGAAAACAATATCACACAGATGTTGATACATTTCCATTGATAGAAGAAAATAGTCATGTAGTTGAACTCTGGCCCTGGTATATAATTTCTGCAACTGAATAGAGATTTAGGCTCTTGGCTGAAAGCGGAGATCAGTTCCATCCTTTTTTTCCCCAAGTAACCCAAAATATGGTGTCAGCAAGTTTATTTTTTATTTTTTTGGCAATCTGCCCAATAAAAATTTAAAGAATAATTGTTAACACTAAAATATGATTTTTTTACTCACACACATGCCATTATATGTGGTGTTTCATGGTAACACATATGGTTCTTCCTGCAAATAACACCAAAATTTTTATTCTCTGCATAGTGGCAAATGCTCTTCTATGAAATCATTCAGATAGACCTGTGTGAATCTGCCTTATTCAAACTTTGCTACAGACCTTCCCAGCAGTTGAGAATAACTCATTTGATAGAGTCTAACCTGAAGAACTGTAAAGAAACAAAAATCCAAGGTGAAGTTGATGTGAGTGGAAAATGGTCACTACGTCAGATATGCAGGAGCTTAATCACTGTGAACTCCAGTTGACTACTTTTTATTTTTTTAAAAGAATAAGATAATACTTTCCAGTTTTGCAGTTTTTTGGAAGAAGTGTTTCTTCTTATTCATGAAGTACTTGGATATTGTGGTAATGGAAGCCCAATGGACACAAATTTGTTACTGTTCTGCAGCTGCTAATGAAGTTAGCTCTTGCACGTGGAGTTATCTGTCTCTAAAGGTGGAATAGAGGTAGCAGCTATCAGGGACAGCTGAATCTGTATGGGCACTCTGGGATTTTCTCTTGCTGCTCAGAGGACAAATAGTGACAACTTCTGCTTGCATATTCCTTCTTTCCTGATTGTGTGGGAGGTTATATTCCTGATTAAATTGCTATATTCCAAGGAAATTTGTGTAATATATTTGTAGTAAAATTACTCCAGACTGTAAGTAAAAGTTAACATTCATTTAAATCCTTGAAAAGCGTAGCCTTTTAGCTCCAGGTGGAGCTTAGCTTGCAATGGAGTCATGTTCTAACAAGTAAATCTGAATGTGGTTTTTTAGCTGAAGTTCCTATTTGGTAGGAAGTGTATTTGTGTTGTTTTACACCTACTGCTACAAAGAGCAATCTTTCTGAACATTAATGGTTAAAATTTCTTTCCAGCATGTAGACTTTCATCAAATAGACTATCACAGTTTAACTGGCACCCTATGATATGTCAGGTCAGTCCTGTGTTGCATATGTGCATGGGGTTTAGACAGTGAAAGTAATTATTATGTTGGATATTGGTTACTGACTTTTCTTACGTTCATTGATATATTTATATGCACTTTAAACACCTAAAATAGGAGGAAAAAAGAGGAAGCTTTCATATTTTTTCTTTTTTCATTTTCATTTATGCAGATGTTCTGTTACAGAATGGGGAAGAAAACAGGAGCAAGTGGATGAAAGTACCATCTTCTGTTTTTGCAATCATGTAACCTAAAACTGTTCAGATGAAAAATTTTTTACTATTATTTTTTAAAGGAAAAAGAAGGAACTCACTCCCGGGATTTGACTTTGTATGCCAAGCTCATGCCTTGAAATAGAATTTTAAAAATAGAAAATCTTGTATATATCGTAGAATAAATGGTGCTGCTTTAATAAGAACACTTGGAATGCAAATGAGTCCTGGAACCAGTGTGTGAAAACATACCCAAAATGAAAGAGGAAAGAAGAAAGCAACAGAGAAGATGATTTATTTACTACCCCTCAATTCCTAATTATAATTATTTTTGCACTGTGACGTCTTCTCCAGCCTTTTTGTTTCACACTATCATCACTAAAGTGATGAAAGGGCTGTTAAATAAATATGTGATATAATCTGTGTTTTCAAGATTAGGGATGTTAATCATGGAGTCTCGGTAAATTCCATTTTGCCCTACCAACAGATCTTGGCTTCAAAGAATAGAGTGCCTTTATTAACACAATCAAAAATTACCATCCCCTGTTCTCAGAGGACTTGCTGCTACAAAACCTACCAAGGCACTGGAGTCTGATCTTAGCACTTTCAGGACTGTAACATTTCCATTGCAGCAGCATCTTGCCATGCTAGGGATAGTCAGGGACTGGAGCTGTCTTGTTCCGGGCACTGTGCACACTCATCAGAGGAGCAGCCTGTGCCTTAGCATAGTGACAGCCTGTGTTTCATGTTCAGAGAAGAATTCATCTTTCCATAACATGAGCATCAAAAGCAGATATCATGAAGTATCCTCCAGAGGTGTTTGTTTTCTTTTGTGGATTGTAGAAGAAGCCTGGAGTGGTGATCTTACACAGGTGGTCCTACTTGTGAAGATACCTAATTTAGGGCAGATAAATGCAATCAAGGGGCACATTCTTCTGGCACTGTGCAAACAGAGATCAGAAAGATAGTCCTGTGCTCTGAACTCTGAGTCCCCACCTTCTGGTGATGATAGAGACTCTTTCCCCTTAACCTCCTCAATACTTGAAGCATTCTGGATTTTTCTTGTACAAGTCCCAGATCTTCTGAAGTAGTGTCCAAAGTATTTTCTCTACTATGGAAAAATAGTACCTAAAATACAATGGCAATGACTTTCCTACCTGGTTTCACTCCTTATTCTCCATGCAAAATGTGAGACTGCTGACCCTGACTGCTTGCTTGAATATTTTCATCATTACACCCCTTATTAAAAGAAAAATAAATACCACCCCCACTGCCATCTGTTTTCTTATATAATAGTATTAACTCCCTCTTTTCTGTACTGCTTTGCTAAATTAATGAGTTATCTAACAGCAATAAACACATAAGAGAGCAACAAAGAATTTTTAGGAAAGGTTAAATGATTGCAAATACCATGAAATACATCTTAATTTGTCATTACAACAATACTAATGCTACTTCAAGTTCTGAGAACACTGAAGTAGTGAGACATATAAGGCACTGAAGGCATATAAGTACTTCTGTGACATATGAATCTGGACAAGGATTATATCCACAAAGACTTCATTTGTTGGTGGACTTCATGGAAATGATCATGCATACTGTTTCCCCAAACCATGACCAAATGTGCTAGAAACATGAACATCTCAGCAGCTGAAGACAACTACAGTAATCTTTTTTCAGTATATTTTGGGACTTCTCTGTGCACTTTTTACAGTATGCACTCCCACAGATAAATAAACAGCAGATTACCAGTCTATAAAATCCTTTTAGAGCTTCTGAATCTACTATAAAACATCTTTTTTTTTTTTTTTTTCTAAATATGAAACATGAATGAACAGGAAGAAAAGTCATAAATTTATGATTGATTATGAAAGTCAGTTTCATAGTGATTTTGAGACTTTCATTCCTTCAGCAAAGTCTTTGGTATAAAGGTTTTACCACATCTTGTAGGATTACCATTAGGTTGCTAAATCAGTGAAGCTTATTTAATTAGTACTAGAATTGCCAGCAGCTAGGTCAGCTAAGAAGATACATTCCCTGGCATCTGAACACTGAAACACCTTATAAATTGCTGTAGAGTGTTAAACATAACTGTAAGGGAAAATAGTTTCCACTGTGTGATTTTTTTGAAAATGTAAATTTTTTTCTCTTTTCATGGTCAGGACAATTCTGATTTTCTGAAACTGGTTTTGGTTTTTTGTGGGGTGTTTTGTGGGGTATTTTTTTGGGTGCTAGACAACTTGATGCTTTTTGTAGTCATTTGATAAGGGGAAGACCTGTGTTCAAATGTGCTATTCAAATAAGGAAGAGCGAAAATACGAATCTATATCCCATAGAAATATTTTATTTCAGTGGGTCATCTCTCCTGGTGGAGATCACTGGGCAAGAGACAAAGTCCAAATATACAACAGGTTAGGACAGTGAAGTTAAACACCCAACCTCAAATCTCTTCATGTTTATATATACCAGAAAAATGCCACAACAAGCAATACCACTGTAATTCTGTAAAAAGATTTACTGAAGTCATCTCCACAGTCAGGGGGTGCACTGTTTATGGGGTCACTTGTAGCCAATTCTTGGCACTTCTGGAACAGCCACCGTAGGTGCCTGGGGAAAGTCAGAGTCTGGAAGTACCTATCTTTTACCCTTGATTGTAGAAGACTGACTGAGATCAGACATCTAACTTTGGGTAACAAAATCTGGGTGGGGTGAATATCACCCATGGGTAGTCAGCTTGCAGGTTCTCTGATGGAACCTGCTTAGCACACTACATGTACTGTATAAAGTACTGCAGAAAGCCACAGAATCATATGTTTGAAGAAATGTAAATAAGTGTTGGTTGGTATTCACAAGTAGGCATGACAATAGATAAAGCAGGTAGGCAAGGTGGCCTCTAGCTCATCAGCCATAATGCATTGCCCTTTATTTTCAGGAAGACAGCTGAAAATCTCCTAAATTTTATGTGAAAACTTGTAATTTATATAGGGTGATTTTGTTTTCTGTTGATACTTGTTGGTGTTGATTTTAAGAGCTCAACCTGAGGGATGTAGTCAGCTCTTAAACATATTTAATTAAAAACCAAAACAAAAGCCCCCACAAATCTTTGATATCTTTTATGAACATAATGAGGTACTGGAACAGGTTGCCAAGAGCAGTTGTGGATGCCCTATTATTGAAAATATTCAAGGTCAGGATGGATGGCACTTTGAGCAGGTGTCCCTGCCCATGGCAGAAGACTTGGAACAGATGATCTTTAAAAATCAGCAGTAGAATTTGACTGCTGTCTTTTTATAACAGTGATTGCTAAAAATTTTCTATGTTATTATGAATCTGGAACTGTCAAAGTACTCACAATGTACTTAAATACCACTCATCTTCATTTTTAACAGAAGAAAAAACTGAGACACAGAACAATACAATAGTTTTCCGGGAGGACAAAGGTCAGGTTAATGATGGAAAATTCCAGTCTAGTAACTGGTGGTCTAATTATGCCATCACTCATTACAGGGATAGTCTCTTTTTTTTTTTTTCTTTTTTTCTTTTTTTTTTTTTCCATTTTATCAGTGTTTATTGCTATCCCTATACCAAGGAAAAGCCTGGAAAACACATACTGAGAGTTTTCCCTAGGTGTTTCAGAGTCAGTCTCCTGTTAAGTCTTGAGTAAGCATCTATATCATCAGTACAAACTTTATTTTAAGGGAAAATTAATGTTTGCTGTTTTCAAAGCTTTTTTGTGTTTGCATGTGGTTTTGTTTTTCTTTTTGCCTAATTTCTTTCTGTGGATTGTCAAAGGGACAGTTATTACTCTGGGGAAGATCCCTTTCTTTTCACCCTTAGCCCAATCTTTTTTTCTTTCTTATGTCTGCAGCGCTCACACTGCCTTTTTAGTATTTGCTCACAGAGTTCTGTGTTCCTAGTGGGACATGGTGTGTAGTTTAAATATGTTTCTCTCCTGATATTCTAAATGACATCCAATTGACCTCATAAATGTCTTATGAGACCAAACAAACTCCATGCTTGAACAAAAACTGTCAACCAATTCTACTTTTCTTGTCCTCAGGCTGCTCTGGCATGATGCCATAAAGCATCAGTATTGATATTTTGTGGCATTCAAATTGTAAAGTACCTAGGCTAAGCAATAGGAGCAGAAGTATTAATACAATCTGGCCATGTCACTGATAATTACCCCAATATAAACTAAATTTATAGCACATGGTACCTTTGGTATGAATTGGCAGCAGGCATCAAAACCTTTTCTTGACATTATCATGTAAACCTAGGAGGCATGTAGCTAGCATTTTGTGTAAGGTGTTTTACACAGAAGCATAACAGATTCAGAAAAACTTCTGCATAGTTTTATCACAGCCTTCATCAAGACTTGTTTATTGTCAATAGTGATTTTTACCAGAACAAAAAAAAAATTCTTGTAATGTTTTATAATTTTAACTGAATAAACTCATAAGTGTATACAAAGTGTCAGGGAACACAGCTACACTAAGCAGTATAAGTTAACATGATTATTCAGCTTAAAACTGTGCCTCTAGTTTTCCAGATTGAAAGCAATTTCTTTCTAATATGGAAAACAGAACCTATCTGAAGGGAGCCTTTTATGCCATACTTTTACGTTAAAACTTATCAAGTGTCTAGGGAAATGTGCTCTTGAAATCCCGTCATGATCCATGTGTCATTGAAGACAAAGATCCGATGTGCTATGGAAATTTCTTGATGCATATTATGAGCTGTTGTTTGCCATAGTGTCTGGATAATCCTGCTTCATTTATTGGAGGGCCATTTCAGCTGCACTGTCAACAGCCTGGGATGATCGGGTCACCTTTCCCTATAAAATTATGTAAAAGCTGTCAAATGGGCAGGATTATAGGCACATTAAAGGTGCTTTAAGATTTCATGCCTATAAATATTAGCAAAGAAGATTTAAAGGCAAATTTGTCACCAGTACATGCCCACGTTTCTACAACCTTGTTTTACAGCACTGCGATGTTATCACCTACATTTTATCACGTAACTGTGAAGTGTTTTGGTGGGGAGCAGCTGCTTGCAGCCTTATCTATTTAATTCATGTAGCAGGAATTAAGCATTATTTAAAAAAAAGAAGAAGAATAGGGGTAGCTGCCTCTTATTTCTCATCCTTTGGAAATAAGTTCTTAACATTTTTATTCCAGAGCAAAACAATTCAATTAGATCAACACAAACATTTTGTATTTGGAGGGTCATCTTATAAATAGCCAGTATATATTTAATAAAGAATTTTGATTATGACACCAATTACAAATACCTCTGCATAAGAGTAATAATGCAGCAAATAATTTTGTCTAGTATTTACTTTTAAGTTGTGAAAATTTTATAGTGTTTTTGAATGACTGCTCTTATTTATTGTGTATTATGAATGCCATGGGCACCTTCAACATAAATAGATATTGGCAGACCCCTAGCATTTCTTCAGAGCTCTCTGGTATTCTTGTTAGACAAGTGTAGCATTTTAGTCATATTTTTTTGCTGGCAGGTTTCTAGACAATCTCTTAGTTAAACAGACTTAAAGATCTCAGAGGAGGAAGAAAATCATGCTCCCCTACAATCTTTCAGGGAAAAAAAGATCTCAGACCCCTACCAAGAAGTAGAGTAAATTGTGAGCAATGCTATGTCAGTTGTAAATGTCTGCTCTGGGACTTCATCTGAACTGCACAGGCAGCACTAGAAAGTTTCCCGTTTCCGCGAGCTTTGCAGTGGCTGCTGTTAAGGCAGCGTGCATGTGTGCTCTCTCTATCACAAGTGTCCAGGTCAGAAGGCAGCACTAGATGGAAACCTATGTGTAAGCTTAACTGGTGCATCAGTCACCAGAGCATGCCTCCAATGAATTTGCTCTTGCAGTGTAAGTTAGAAAGGAAAATGCTTGAAAAATCCTGAATGCAATTAGGCACAACATGGTTGTTCCCTCCAAGCTTCATTAGGCTTTGCTCTTAGTTTTCGCAGTCCCTGCTGGCTTGGATGAATGGCCAATATCCAGTTAGCTTCAGTGGGAGCAGAAGTGTTGTGGAGGGAGAGGGTTTGTCTGAAAAAATAAGAAGAAAGGGATATAGTGCCTGAGCTGACATCTTGCTGAGGACTAGATGAAGGGAAGAGGAGAAGATGGTAAACAAATGGTTTGCTCAATGCACCTGGGAGAAAGCAAATACTGCAACTATCAACAAGGAGGCAGCAGAGGAACTTACTAACTGAACCCAGATGCAAATGCTTCGTACATCAGGCTTCAGGGGCCCCTAAGAGATAAAGTGGGGACCTGGCTTAAGCCCTCTGTGGGTTTGCAGTGAGGGAATTGGTGGCTGTGGCCCAATATCAGTAGGACTCAAAAAAAAAAAAAATTAATGGAAACTTTCCTTGGAGGTGGGAAAGTAGGAACAGGAGCAGCATGGCTGATACTTCAGCTGAACTTTTTTTTTGTTTTTCTTCTGGCTCAGGGTCAGAAGGTATCTGTTGAGGAAACTGGGTGCAGAAAAAGTAGCAGGCCTTGAGCAGATCAAGATAAAACTTTTCACATGCACAGACAAAAGGAAGTTTAAATGCACAATATAATGGGACTCTGTGCCCTGTCCCTGTGCGGGTTGGAAAAGGTGGAAATGTTCCAGCCCTTATAGTGTCTACTCTGGAACTATACACAGCTTCTGGAGAGTAGCCCCGTGGCAGCTGTGAAGGTGATGAAAACAGAAAAGGAGCAAAAGTCAGCCTAGGTAGAAAAATGTTACAGTATCAGTATCTAGGATCCAGCTGCAGGGATAAAGGGAGAGGGGGAGAGAGAGAGAGGGAAAAGAGACCACTGAGTGATATTTTCTTACATGGAATGCTCATGTGGCAAGATGCACATCCCCATAGGTGACAGCTTGTCTTTGTCTGGGCTGGGGGCTGAGCAAAAGTTGTTTTTTGCAAGCAGCGTTACTGGATAAGTGCAAAGAAAATTGCCCAGACTTTAATAATGAGATATCCACTCTTGGACAAACCAAGTTATGGTTGTAAAAGCAATGATGAAGATTCATACAACGGAGTAGATTATGCAATTGTTGAAGTTTAGGGGTTTGCTGACAGCTGCCTATAGAGTTACCTAGTACATTTGAGACACCCCACAGTGTTGGGTGAATCCTCTTAAGAGTTCATGGGTGTGGCATAAATTCTCTGCCTTTCTTGAGCAGCAGAATGCTACAGAATATTTCAGTGTCTCAGTTGGTAATAGACATGTATAGTTAAAGACATGAACTGAGCCCTGGGGAAATTAAAATTATCCAGCTAAGCTCTCAAAACTGGGCACTAACATTGAAAAAGGGGAGTGCCAGACCAGCTGTGGTTAAAGTCTCAGGCAGCAACTGGTAAACTGAGGCACGTGTGGGCATGCAGCAGAGGTCAAAAATTTTCCATAAACTGTCCATGCTACCCATGACCTGGGGTTCAAAGAGGTGCTATTAATCCTTTCCCCATGAGATATTGAGTAAATGTGATCTGGGATTTACCTTTTTGTGGATGCCAATCTTCCTGTGAGGTACTTTAGCCTATTTTTATTTCCAGGAAAGGTAGATTTGAGAACATATACAACTGAACGTGTACAACACATCTGCCAGTAGGAAGACCTCTCAGTGAAAGAAATAGTCCTTCAGTTTAGAGACATGTTCAGTTTAGAGACAGAGCAAGTATCTCTGCTCATTCTTTATAAACTGGCAAGATTTCAGGCATTGACTAAGGTGGTGATACAGCAAACTCCTTACTCCTTGCCAGAACTTATTTATTTTTTAAGACAAATTAAGTGGTGGGAGGTGGGTCTTGAATGTTGGATAATCCCTTAACCAGTTCAACAGGATTCCCCTGAAAGGACGTTTTTATGCCAGAAGGTAATTCCAGTGCACTTTGTATAAAAAGGAACTGGGAAAGGGAGAAAGAAGTTGAAAGGTAGTGCTGTGAATGAGAATGTAACCATGAGTGGTGGGGGATGTGTGCTATCAGACCAAAAGGTTTGAGCAGGTGAGCAAGACCTCAAAGGTCTATGAACTGTGAAGAGGCTGGATATGTTCAGGGATGGGAACACCTCTTATGAACTCGTAAAAAGAAACATCACTGGGGTACACAAGCCATCCAGAGAAGAGGGCTCCACCTCCTCACTTCTGTTTCTGGTTGTCGTGAGAATGATTAGCTAGCTGGGAACCCGGACAGGGCAGCCCAGCTGATTGTTGATGTTTCCTGGTGGCAGGTAACCAGTGCCTGTGTTTGTTCCCCAGGGCATCTCCTTCCTTGATAAACCAGGGTTCGAAGCAAATCAAAGAGCAGCTGCTTGCTGAGGAGGCTAAGGAAGAGAGGCTCTTGCAGCAAATAAGCAGCACCCTCTTTGCAGCTCTTAACCTTTCTTGCAGGGGAGGGCAGTGGGGTCCCGGCTATGAGTGACAGCTCTCCCCCAAATGTGTGGAAACAAGTGAAGAAGAAATGATGACCTGCACCGAGTATGTTATTGCTGAATGATTCCCAGGTGAGTTCAGTTAATAAAGTCGCAGACAAATTAAACCACATCCCTCACATCTTGTCATTATTTCTGCATGTCTGGAAAAATGAGGACGAAGATTTTTTCTTAGGTGCAAATACAGAAAATCGAGCTTAGTATATAGAAAAGTTATAGGGGTTTAGATGGCTGTAGAAAGTATTTCCACAGCAAAGGTAACTGAAAACATGTGTGAGTTTATTTTATTTGACAGATATTTTTCTCTCCTTATTATAAACATGGATGGCAATGTAGTCTATAGATCATCTTCTCTGTTTTAATTCCAGTCTAATTATTCTAACACTCCATATTTTATCAACATATTTTAGGGATTCTAGCTTCTTCACTAGTGATTTTTTTTCCAGATGAAATGTTTCTGCCAGTTTTAACTACCCCACCTCAACCTCTCTCATCCCCCTCGCAGCCCCCAAACTGAGTGATGCACACTTCATAATAAATACCCTAGCAGCAGGCAACACAATGCCCACAAACCTGATTTTGCATCTGTCTAAAAAGAGGTCAGATAGATGATGGGGCAAGCTAATATAAGGAACATAAAAATTTGCAGAATAGGTCAGCCAAATTCCACAACCTTGTGTCAGAGTTGCTGAATGCTTTGAGTCCTATCACACATGCTGAGACTGCTTTTCAAATCACATTTTATATATGTATCATCATTGTCACTATTTACTTTGTGCATACTTTCCGTAGTCATACATATTCTATGAATAACATTAAATATAAACATTTGGTATCTTACACTAATGGAGATTGTTTCTGTTTGATTACACTTCTCAATCCATTCTTCATGAGAGAATTCTTGATCCAGATCGCTTTTGCACTTGATCTTAGCTTTTATCTCCCCCAAATTAATTCATCCTAAAAGGATATCAAGTGCAGATTCTTTTCATGGTCTTTATCCATAATTAAAAGCTAGCATTCGAAGGGAATGAACTCAGGGGTACAAAAATTCCTCAATTTATCTCCCACAGATAATGTCTTATTTGTAAATATCTATAAACGTGTTGTTTTCATGTATGGCTTATATTTCACTAATGTCTCAAAGGGCCTAAATATTCTTTCATTACAAATATCCTTGAGAGTCATCATGTCAAAATCATTCCACAATTAATAGAGGTTGCCTCCAAGGGCCTCAGGGAGAAGAGGGCTGTTAATAAGTGGACAAATAGGAGATACTCTCTGGCCTGCTTTAAAATGCTTCAGGACATTATGCATGTGCCGGCAGGTTAGGCTTTGGAAAATTTTCAAAAATCTTTCCTGTTCACACATGTGTTTCTATGGCACCAGAAAATTCTTATCAATGACATGAAGATGTGAGGTCCTGTACTATTTTCTTAAGGCCACCAAAAATAGGAAGTAGATCCTTTGACTTACATGGAGATGCATCTGTAAATGAGGCTTTTCAGCCTGAGGTGCAGTCCATAATAGCAAAATATGGATAAATCTTGTATTTTTATTTAAAAAAACCCACCACAATTGTCTTGAGGCTCCGTAAGGGAGCATATTGTTCTGCTTAATTTTTGAAATGGCTAAGAAGAATTATTGGATAGTGTAGGAGTTCTGCTCACTGTTTATTTCACCTGAGTTAATAGAGAGTGTAAACTCCATCTTTCCATTATCATTGCTCAAGTTAGTGGGGAAACATTTTGCCTGGTAAATATAATTTTTCTGCTTTGTTTTGTTGCTGTATTTTTCCAGTTGGAGGATATTTGTTAAAGTTTAAACCTATTAAAACTCAGACAAAATGTCCTTGCTCCTTCTTTTTGTGGCATGGTATCTGGTAATTAAATATAGTTGTTTCTTGAGAACAGTGTGTTTAAATAGTTTAAGAGAAATTTGTGTTAACCATTTGTTGACAAAAAATTGTACATCTGTGTGTTTTTGTAATAACGGCTAGAAATAAGAGATACTAATGTATATTTCTGTATGATTGGAGCGGATTCTCTGGTTACTTTGCTGGACTTTATCAAGTAGTCATATAGAAGTTTCATATGGAAGATCAAAATCAGCCATAAAATAGGACTGTGGTTGTAACCTTAATTACCGAAAGGACATCCCCTCCAGAGGATGGTAATCCGGTTTGAGAAGCAGAAAGGCGGTTACTTCCCTATGGGAGTCTGGGAGCGATCCTCTCAAAAGCTTGGTGACATAGTCCTCTAAGCCTGATATGATTTCACTTTCAAATGTATTTAAAAATTCTACAGCAAATCCATCGGGGGCGTAGGCTTTCCCGCTTTCAACACAAATACTGTTTCCTTAATTTCAGACTCTGTCCTGGGAATCTGCAACAGTTCTTTCTGCTCTTGTGTCAGTTGTAGCTGCTGCTATTCCACCACTGATGAAAGAATTGGATTTTAGTGTTTGTTCAGAGGTACGAAAGTTGGCATAATAATTGTGAATAACTGTGATTCTCCAGGGTGAAGAGGAGTTTGGCCTTAGTATTTTCCAATTTACTGGGTTAGTTTGGATCATTTCTTCTTTGTTTGTCAAGCCAACTAACAATGAGCATACTTAAGGAATGGCTACTAAAAATAAACATTTCTTTCTCAGGTTTTTATAAAGGGATAGAAATACATTTAGAGCTAAATCTGTAGATCTTTCACAAGAACGTCTATACTCCTGTGCTTTAAATTTGTTGGAAGACAAACTTATCTTGTATGAGTAATTTTAAAATCTGATCTTGTCTCAACATTTCTTTCAACAGGATAAATATTTTATTCTGAAAACAAAACATGTGTCAAACTCTGTGACTCATGGATCCAGTCCTCTCATCTACTCTCCCAATCCTTCTCCAATGAAAAAATAAACTACTCATAGGAATTATTTACAAGTTTTAAAAATTATCAGCCTATGAAGAATTATTTACCCAATTATCATTATCTTTATTCTTTTCTTTAGGAAACACTAGACTATTTCTGCAAATTTTCATCAAGTGATCATCCTTATCCATAAAATCTCTCTGATATGAAAGAAGGCAAAAACTGCAGTTTAAAGTAAAACTAGAAGAAGTCAGAGAGGAACTTCCTGAGTATTTAGAAAAGATGGGATTAGGCTCTCAGTGAAGAAAGTTAAGTACTTTTCGTCCTACAAAATCTGTACAAATTACCAGGGATGTACTAAGCTTTGGAAATGCCTATTTATTTCAGTCAGCTTTTGAGTGCATAAATGTCTAGCTTAGACTAGAAACAACTGACCTTCAGACTGATAAAGTTATCACAGTCCTATCCTGAAAATCTTTATGGGATTCTCTGTGAATGTTAACTCCTGTCAAGCTTTCCTTGTTCTGACTCTTTTAATTTCCCATTGTTGTCAGGTTTTCAAGACAAGGACTGGTCCATCTCAGTTCTGTGACAGCTTTCTATTTCCCACTGTCAAGTAAGTCAAAGTGTAGCTTGCATTTATATGCTTTCAAACTCCTAGGAATAAGTTGATGTAGACTTATTTATTGCCCTTTTTCAAGAAATCTGGAAGTCCCAACATGCTGTCCAGGCAAGGTGCAGAGTGGAAAAGAACTTCCTTAATAGTCTGCTCTGGCCACTAAGACTGTGTTTCTGGACAAAAACACACAGGTGTAAGTTGATGTTTTGAGGTTTAGTTTTCAGTAAGAAAAGGGGTTTTTTTATCTATTCTTGTTATCTTCTGTTTCTTCCTGAGTGCAAAATCATAAGGACCCTTCAGCTGTCCAGATTTATGTCATAAGACCCACTGAAAAAATTGTTTATCTAGTGTGTTAGGCATAAATCACCTTTTATCCTTTTCCTGCTCAGAAATTGTTTTCTGTTTGCTTACTTAATTGTTTCAGAAGCTACTTATGGGCATGATTTAAGAGCTATGTATTGCAAGACTTTCCCTATTTGTTTTGCTTTCCTTACAGTTTGCTTCAAATGACGATTTGTTGTCTTGAACATTGCTACCAGCACCAATTGCATTGGTAACTCAGGCTTTCTGATCATGACTGAAGGAAAAAAAAATTTATTCTTCTCAACTTCTTACTTCTTGTGTTGATTGTTTTAAAGGTTTAATTGTGGAGATGTATAGCATTGTCTTCTTCTGCTATGCTTTCTTGTAGAAATAACCTTCTGTTTACTCATTTTAGAGGAGAGAACGGACCTCCTCTTCCTCCTCTACCAACAGAGCAGTGGGAGTCTTTGCTTCTTTGCGGGTTTTCCTTTAAGCACTTGGTTTATATTTGGCTTGTCTCTTCCCTAGCACAAGGAAACTCCAACCCTGTGAATGTTTTCACTTCCTCTCCCAGTCCTGCTGCCAAATCTGCTGCTGCTGCTCATCTTTAACTGTTTTGAACAGAACATCTCCTGCAGCACATTGATTAAGTACAGGAAGCATTAGTGACCAGCAGCTCAGGGCATTGGGTTGTTATTGACTCTGACAGACCAATTTGTTTCTCCAATGTTCATTATTCTACAAAAGGGGCACATCAGACAAGGCAATTGAAATGTACAATATTGCCACCTGTCTCTTTTCTGCCTTGATTATGTACAGCCTAGACTTCAGTTCCAACGTACACTAAGACCTCAGAGATATGAATTGTAAAAATTAAGATAATTAGAATTCCAGACTGGCCCAACTTGGAGCAAAGATAATTAACGCTAGGAGTTCCAAATGAGCACACATATGACAAGTAAATAAATTTAAAATTAGGCAAAAGTTTCTATATTTCTTGGAATTATTAGTGTGTGGTCACAGTGACACTTTGTGTTCATTGCTAGGGAATGCACTCTGCTGAAATGCTGCAGTATGCTAGAGTTAACATCTATTATCTAATACACTCATTAACCATGAGTGACCTAATGCCTGCAGTGACAAGACTACAACTAAATTTTGGTAAGGTCAGGAGCTATTTATGGAGCAGCAGCTACTGGATGTTAAAAGAAAGCCAAGAAGAGAATGACGCAGTTTGAAACATGTACTCACGCTAAAACTAAAATATATATACTGACACAGTGCACTGCTACTACATTTTTAATGCAGGTACTAACATGCTTGTCCTTTGCCATGGAATGGCACGTGACTTTTCCCCACATTCACCTTCTGTCCTTGCCTGTCAGCAGACATTTGGTTTGCGTGTCTCCATTCATAAAACATAGGGACCTACTAACAAGACATTCCTGGGAACAACAAAGATATTAAAATTCCTTAGGAACTGCTCTTAGATGCAATCAAGAGTCAAAACATAATGCCATTAACAGATTCCGGTGCTAATTCCCACTGTGATCCATCACATTTCCTTTAAACTATCTGTGTAACAGCAGAGAGCATACCAGTGTACAGGAAACTGTATGTGATTTTATTTAAAACTAGAAAAATACTCCAGAGAAGTTTTACTCGCTTGCTGTCCCTTCCCTAAAATTGCACACAACAAATATAATTTTTTCTTACACCACCCTTATATAATTATTCTTTCCCACTAGAAATAATGCTTCTTGCCAGTGGCTCTGATTCTCTCCTGCCCTGCTCTGTGCCTCACAGCGGCAAGAAGGGATAGACCTGTCTACTTAGACTTTCTGAACTGCTCTGGCAACGTGAAGCAGCTGTAAACCCGACAGGGAGCCAACCCCAACAAGTCCAGTCAATTCAAGTTTACAGATGTTTTACATCACCCAAACAGTGCAGGGCAGCCAAGGCAGACCAGTGAATCTGGCTCTCCAGATGTGTGTTGGTTTTAAAATTGGAAGTTGCAAAATAAATATATTATTTGGAATGGGTATTCAAGAACGTTCATTTGATTTCCATAAGCTCTTGCAAGGACCTCCAGGCTCTGACAACAGGTTTGATTTTCTTCCTGATCATTCAAACCCAGATGCTTCTTTTGATGGATGTGTCACATACATATGGTGAGTCAGGAGCCACGCGTTTCCCTGCATTTTACAAAACCAAGACAAAAATATAGACACCTTTAGTCTCTTGAAAAAGATGGACAGTAATTTACAGAGTGCCCCTAACTGCAGTTAAGACATGTTGGGCAGCATCCTCACGAATCTGAAGGTGATAGCTGAACCTGGCTGGGGTCCCCTGGCTTCTAATACAGTGGGATTTTCTTACTGTGCTCCTAGACAGTTGGAGCTGGACTACTTGTGCAAAGTGAATTCTTCTGCAAAAATATCAGAGATACAGTCACAGCCTCCCTGATGCTTGGAGGAGATTTTCCATGGCTTTGGAGCTGGACTTCCCTGACAGTAAATACCCATTCACCAGAGGTATCTTTCCTGAAGGTGCAGTGGACTTTCAGACTGCACAACTCAGTGGATACAGTAGACTTAAAAATCTTCAATTATTTGACCCAAAATTTTTACTAGGTGAGTTTTTTCCAAAGAATTCCTGCCCTAGCTATCTACTAAACTGATCTTATCTAGCACTTTTCCAAGACAGATTATTTTATTAAAATACCTGTAAGCAAAATTTCAACTTACAAAAATTTTTTAAATTGAAAATATACTGACATGCCTATGTGTTCTGAAGGGTGTGTGTGTGTTCTCTGGGAGAAAACAGTCTGTACATTGATTCCATTTCCCAAATTCTCACCAAGCTGTGAGTGGATTTGAAATCATTAGATAGTACTTTGCATTTTATTACTTCATAGTGATCTACTTATTGTATGAGATGCTAAATGCAGTTTACAAATATATTTAAAAAAATGTGTTTCGTTAGTAAAAAATAATTAGAACAATTATTATTTATTTTTTCTTCTAAGCTTCAACAGCACTGTTTGTGCTACCCCCAAAGCCCAGTCATAAATCTCAGAAATCTTGATGATGAGTCCAAATCGACTGTAAGAGTAACCCTGTCCTTTTCAAAAACAAAAGAGGAACTTCTAATTTGAGGGGTTTTGGTTTTTGGCTAATAAGGCTTTTTCCTTTTTTTTTTTTTTTTTTAAAATAAGAACCAATTGTGCACTGTTGGTTATGACCTTGGAAGAGCACAGCGCTGCTCCGTTTGTACCAGCCCGGGTGCACACACACAACGCCGTTTCTCCCTGCTGTGCCTATCTGCCTGCAGTGTCAGGAAATTTACAGGTCTCCCTCTGGTCGTTTTAGAGAAGTTTGGCCCTGTTTCCTCCTTGTGGGATGCAAATAATTCCCATGGACTTCAGCGAGGGTTATTCATAATCTACAGCAGGGGGTAAGGGCCATGCTGATCTCTCGGAGGGCTGCGGTCCCAGATGTAGACAGCTGCTCTGCACCACGGCTGCCTCTGCCCACAGGAGCCAGGGCCAACATACCAGGAGGAGGAAAGGCCACCCTGACTGACCTGCACCTATGTAAATGACAGACAGACATCTTGAAAATCAGTAGGGAGCTGGGGGCAGCAGAAGGAAGCATACAGTCTTAGCAAAAGCAGCTTTTGGGTCAAAACAGATGCATGGCATTATCCAATCACTCATATATCAGGCGGATGGGATGCTGATTTATCACAGAATGGTGTATTTGAATATATCCCTATATGTGTACATGGAAGGACTGCCAGCCCCAGCTGCTGCTGTAGAGGCTGGCTGTGTGCCATTTAACTCTCGTCAATCAAAATCCATAAATGGCAGAAGGAGGTGGAGAAGAGAAAGGAAAGGGTAGTGGGAAAAAGAGTAAACCCTGGAGGGAGGGAAGGAGAGATCTGTAGGAATATATGCTATACGGAGCGAATGTGAAAAGGCTAATATACCACCCAGAGCACCTCTAGCCTTGCATTAGGCTGCATTAAAAAATCTTACCCATTCTATATGCACTCCAAAGCAGTGTGTGTTGGTCATTTTTACTGCTGCTGCTCTTAATTTGCTTCAGTTTTTGTTCATGAACTGAGCAAATGAAACAGATATAATTTTGACGTTTCAAAAGTGATCATAAAAATGAACTTTTATTTGAACTCCACACTCATAATCAGATCTACGAGGATCTCATACCCCTCATGTCTATGGATACAAATACATCTGTGAGAAATTATGATTTTGAAGAGGTGCAGGTAAGGAAAGCACCATAGCGAGGAGAGGAGAGGAGAGGAGAGGAGAGGAGAGGAGAGGAGAGGAGAGGAGAGGAGAGGAGAGGAGAGGAGAGGAGAGGAGAGGAGAGGAGAGGAGAGGAGAGGAGAGGAGAGGAGAGGAGAGGAGAGGAGAGGAGAGGAGAGGAGAGGAGAGGAGAGGAGAGGAGAGGAGAGGAGAGGAGAGGAGAGGAGAGGAGAGGAGAGGAGATTTGGTAAATAGGATTTATTTTTAATATTTTAAATAAGATGACTGTTTGAACATGCCCTGAAACTGTAAACGTTAGAGTCTGAAAACATAACCTACAATCAGTAAACATGTAAGCAGTGGAAAAGATACATAAAGGATGGCTCATTACAAAACATTAAAGACAGAGATTATGCTTTCCTCACCTATGTGAGGTAAGTTTTCAGCTGCCTATTTTTCTTAATATAAGCACTGTACCTGTGTATGCCTGGAGCACAGTGTGTTATCATCAAACCAGGCTGACCAGAACCACTTCTGCACAGTTCCTTCAGCTATCTAGCAAAGTCTGAAGCAGGCATCATTATCTTTAAGAAAAACCCACCAGGTAAATGCTTTTTCTCCACCCGAAATATGAAAACTTTTCCCACAGGATCTTCCCATTCCCTCACATATTTCACTGTGAGCCAATGCTATAGACAGCACTCTGTATCATCACATTACCAAACTAGACAATAAAACTTTCCCAGGGATTTTTGTTATGTAACAGGATTAATCTAGTCACTGTAATGCTCTCTGTGTGTTTATGTGCATATGTGAGTAGACCTGTCTGTACAGAAAAAAAGACAAGACAACACAGGGTGTGTGACTCAGAACAGAGCAATAAAGTCTTTCTGCCTGGCCGAACAGTTCCATATCTGTGGTTTTTATAGGAGAAAATGATCCATTCACCTCTCTGACATGAGTATGAATTATAACAAGAGTATATATGACTATTTCCCTTTCCATCAGTGGGTAATGAGAGCTTGCTTCCCTCTTCCCCCTGCATTAATAGGTTCCCAAAAATCCTTAGAGCAACACCATCTGTGGATTGGAGGCAGATGCCAGCACTGAATTGATGACCTTGCTAAGTTGCTCAGGCCAACAGGTCAAGTCCTCCTCCCTTTTGCTCATCCTCAGAGCTATTTCTCTACGTGAATGAGTGCAAAACATGTTAACAAGGGCAATGTGTACCTGCTCATTGTGAAACAGCATTAGAAGCCACAGTCCTGGCACCAGTAAGATCTGTAAAAGGAGGATGGACTGGAAATGCCCTTAAAGTCTTTCCTCATTCTGAGTGTGTCCCTGCCTGAGAGATGCTCTCATTGGTCAGAGAGATGAGAAGTAATGATATACGTGATGTGAAGGCAATTGCCTGGGGTATGACAGCTTGAGGGAGGAAAGAGACAAATTCAGCAACATATCAGTTTATGACTCTTTAAAAGTAATTGCTTTAATCCCTGAACCATAATTTAAAACCTACTAAATTTTACTGTCTCCTGCTCTGGTTCTCCCTTATGGCAACAACAACAACAAAAAAAGGTCACTCTTTTAAACTAAACTTATGTGAGTTCCACCAAAGGAAGTATTAGGCCATTCTACTGCCAATAGCACAGGTGAGCAATGCTGAGTCATGTAGACCAAGTGGTATTTGTGTTAAAGAAAATGTTAAGCTTCATCACTTTAAACTACAGCATTTAACCAGTTTATCCTTGGGTGTCCTGCACCAATGCTTTTCAACATGTCCCTTATTTTGACTTTAACTGAGAAATATATTGTTCTGTATTTACTATAGTTTTTATCATTAACTGCTGTACTATTAATCTGATTCAAAACAGTCTCTGTAGGAAAGAGAGTAGCATGGGAATTTTTTAATCCACTAATAGCTCCTCAAAAATCACTATAAGAAGAAGCTCAGTTATACCTTAAACTAAAATGTAACAATAAAGTGTGTTAATAATGTTATCAAGAAAAATGTATATAACAATATTAAAGCAGAATTCTGCAGAGTCAGCCACCTCTTCCAAAAATCAGTAAATAATCTCATAAATAATCACATGGACAGCAAGCTCTATGGGACTTGGACTATAATCTTTTTACCTATTAACAGTGGTATGTCAAACCCAGCCAATGGTTTCTCAATCCAATTTACTAAACAAATAGTAAACATATCACCTAACTCATAATATTGCCACATCCTTTAACTTATACAGCTCTGTACTTTCTTTGAACTAATGAATTCATGTTTCTTGGGTGCTTATATAATTTTTTTTTTTTTCTGTACTGGAGTAACCCATAATCCAAGTACCAGACACAAATTATAGATGTTCCTCTGTCTGAAATGGTTACAAAAAATTCAAGATAGTTCTGTGCTCAACTCCTGTTAATAATTTATAATTTTCAAATTTAAATAAACTAGTGAAAACCTCACAGTTTATCCAATTTGTCTACTTGCTGGTCTGTTCTTGATCTTGGATTGTTGATTTATTTTGTGATTTTCAGATCCTGCAAGATGAGAAGTCATGGGGATATTTATAGGAACATGCCCTCTACAAGTGGAGGATTCATCTAATCCTAATAACTAATCTAAAGTATTAGTGGATGATTTTCAGCTGTCATGAGAGGAGAAAGCTGTGGTTATCATACAGAGGAGTGATATTAGGGTTGATACATCACACCTACCTGTGATCATCTAGAAGTTTGTGGTTTGTGTTGGTAGAAAGAGTGAGCACTCTCTTGGAAGGATTGCTCAGCTCAGCAATGCTAAGTGCTCAGTAAAGGTGGATTCCCTGGGACCTCCTTTGACTGCAAAGGGAGACTTGCAGACTACTTTAAACTAGGTGCCCATGATTAGATCAAAGGTGAGCTAGAAACTTCAGGTTTGGCTCTAGGAGGTGAGGGGTTGATCTCTGGATCTAGGTTTGCCATTTAGGAGGCAAGGGAGCTCTTGCCCAAATACCCAAGTATGGGTTTTTCCCTAAGAACCTTAAAAAGGATGGAGGGAACCTCTCTGTGAAACTCCACTGAAAACTCACAGTGTGGTTTGTTTTGTTAGTTCCTCCATGTGTTTTTAAGATCAAGACAGGTAAGTGAAAGAAAGGGGAGGAAGCAATAAACAGGAGTGTTAAGGACAAGTGTGCTAAGGAGGTGTCTGGATGCCTCCAGATTTACTTGTGAGGTGTTTCAGACCATGCTCTGTCAGATAGGTGAAGCAGGTTGCATCTTCTCTCTGGCCTTGCCTGTGGAAAATAGAGCATGGAAAGAGGAAGAGACTGCAAATCCCATTCTTATGCTGATAAAGAGGTGATATGTCTGAACCATTTACTCAAATACCTGGTTGACATCCCAGGACCAATAATGGATGTGCCTCACAGACCAAAACTATGAATGCTTGAAAGGGGAAGACATCCTACCATAGGGAGGAACAGATGGTAAAAAACATGGCTTGTATCATCCTTCTAGCCCCTTTCTGTATTCCACAATGATTTTAGAATACCTAACAGAACTTGTCTGAATGTTTCTCAGCAAAATGAAATTTCATTGACATGTGCTGTTTTTCCCAAACTGAAACATTTATGGAGATTGCTCTATGACAATGAGGTGTTTAAAAGACTTCTTGATTGCATACTCATTGGCTACAGATTGTGAAAGCATGGACATAAAAGATAAACTATTCAAAATGTAACTTTTAGAAAGATGATTTAATTTAAAAATTTCAAAGCATTTTGTGAAAACTGTTAAGAAAATTTCAGTTGTATTACAATGCAGAGTGGAAACAGTCTTCAGAAGTTTAAACACTGACAGCAGTGAAAGTGTCTAAATTATTTTCTAACACTTAGATATATACTTCAGGTTAAACTCTCATTTCTTCACTACAAATTAGTTTTAAGTATCATACAATTACATTTGTATCTTTACAACCATAATTATTGGCACATGGGTCCCAGTTCTTCAAAAGTGAGTTATTTTGGGTTCTTCCTGCCTGTTTTTATTTTCCTGCAAATCTTTGAACTTGATCCAGCATTCCTTACTCAGGCTACACTCCCACTGAAGTCAATTTTGCCTGAGCAAGAATTGCAAGATCAGACCCTTTGTCACAGAGAGGATGCATCATCAAATTTCATTTTCTCACATAAATCAGTGAAGAACTCAGTTAACAAAGCCACAAAATTTCTTCTAATACCGTTTTCTGTAAATCCACCTTGTCCCCTCCTCTTATGGCCCCGTTGGTCTGACATGAGGAGTTAAAAGTCTACCCATTCAAAAAGACAAGGTTCTGAGGGAAAATATTCCTTATGATTATGGACTTTATATGAGACATTAAAATTCTGGTGTTGTCGTCTTAACAGGGAATGGAAAGGAAAATAGGAAATGGTACAGTTCAGAGCTATTACTGTGGAAAGCAGCGAAGAGAGGAAATACAACATTGAAAACTTAACCCATTCACATGTTCTTCTTCACTGTACATTGGATTTCAGAGTGTAATGTGCATATAATCAATTTGGACTTGGTTTGCAGTCATATATTCCCTAGTGGGGCCCTGGTATTTTGACCATGAATTTCAAAATAACTATACAAAGTGATGATAAAAAGTAGATTTTTCTACTGGAACTAATGGTGATTCCTTCCGTTGTTTTGCACAGCATATGCTGTTCATAAATAATGTCAGAATTGGGCCAAGTCCCCTTAAGAAAGGTGGTCATTTAATGTAAGTAAATCCACATTAAATATTGAAGATCAGAAAAAAGCTGCCTTTTCAACGAGGTCACTTTTAAGTGAAGGAAACAACAACGCATGTGTGCGGATGGCCAGTTCCACACTGGGTGACACAGAGTTAATGGCTCATAGAGAGCATATACATGTTTTTTAAAGATGTTTTATTGCTTACAAAAGGAAGTAGTCTAGAGAGACTGGATACATAAACTGGCTCCAGCCAGCTGCGGCTGTCAGGCTAGGAAGGATCCTGTTCAATTAGTGTTGTAAAATAAAATACTTTGTAAAGGAAATAAACACTATGAGAGCTAAGATTCATGCTTTCAAATATACACAAGGTTTGAATTTTTAATTAGGGCTGCTAATTACAGTCATCAGAAAGCAGAACAGAATAGATTTTACCTTACATTTAGCAGACAAGCCTTCAACCCCAGTGTATTTTTCAATTTCATTAATATTTTATGAAAATGGCCCTTGCAGCTTCAGCCTATTCTGTGCCTCCTACAAAACTGCCCCACATTATGGATGCCAATGCCTTTAAGCCATGTGCATTAGTGAGATGACAAAATGCAAAACAGCATCTTGTCACCCATTGCATCAATTGATTCTATTAGATAGTGTAAAAACAGTTGGGTGTGAGTTATAATTTAGCTGACACTAATGATGAAACAAGACACTGGCTGGGAGCAGACGTTAGCTATAAGCCAGAAATTAATGCTTCTAATATTTTTGAACAAATTAACCTTAATGAACTGGCCATGTATATACTGGAGTATATACTGATAAGTCAATTAGTAGAGAATAGAGGTTATGTATATATAGATATATAGAAAAAATATATGGTTATAGAGCATTCCAAGCACACAATGCTATTAAGAGCAATTTTACAGTAAATTCAGCTCTTCTTTACATTTAGATTCATTCGAAATCTAATATGCAAATGTCCAATCTTGTCCATTTCAGTGAAATTTTGTGTGCAAACAAGCACAAAATTCAGTGTGTCATCATACTGATAGATCAGACACAGTTCTGATGTGTTTATAGAAATGTCTTAATTTCACTGATATTTTACCATTACAAAGTTTGTAAGCTGGTGGTCCAATTTCTAACTGGATTCATAATGTACAAACCAAAATTTACAGTCTATTTCCTTTTTTTTTATTCATTACCATTTGTGAGCAAGCTCTGATAGAGATGCTCGTATGTTCTAAATCCAGCCACTGTCTAAAAGGACATAGTAGCATTTTAAAATAATATAACTAATATGAGAACCTAAATTCTAGGAATTCCATTTACAGGCAACCTAGAAAACAGAAGTCGTTAATTTATAAGGAAGCACAGAACAAAGGTAAGGCACTTGCCAACAATAGTTTGTTGGTTTAACTTTGACTTGCTTTCCTGGGAAAGAAGAAAACAGAATTTTCAATGTGAACTGTCAGCCCTACTTATGACAGGGCTTCACTAGTTAGAAATTCAGAGTTCCTCCTCCATTGGCAGAATGATGTAAAGAAAACCACCAAACAAAATTCTTTCAAGTTTCAACTACAACTCTACTTAAATAATTTACTTTTTAGTTTTACTCAGACTATTCTTTTTAAACTTGGTTGACATTTTCGTTGACAAGCACATTTTATTGCACAAGATCAGTAGTGGAATTGGCAGTGAAAAAGAGAGAGAAGGGAAAAAAGCTGGCTCTACTCAATGAGAGAACTACTATCATGCCTTTGGGAAAAACAGTGCTGGCAGTGACCCTTTCTGAAGCCAGCAATAAGTGGTAAATCAGTCACTGTAAGTAAAATATTTGGTAACTTTGAATGTTTCCTTCTCCTACAAGAAGTAAACCTGAGGCTGTTTAGCTAACACATTTAAATCAAGACAACAATAGAAAAAGACTTGGGTGTGAGCATAAAGCCTTTAAATTAATCCATTAGAAAGTAAAAAATAAAATTATTAAATCATTGAAAATGTAAATATTAAAACCTTTCCTTATGAATTACTGAGCTGTAGTTAAAAGTAGTCGAGAGAAAAAAAAAATACAAAACTCAGAGAAAAAAAAAAGTGGAAATAACATCTTAAGTACAGCTTTTTATTTCCAAGATTTTGATTTCTGTCTCTCGTGTTGTAAATGCGTAATGTTACTTAGTGATCAGAAGAGAAGGCAGACTAAACAAAAGGTATTTTCAAGAAATTCATAGATATTTCAGTACATACTGAATGAGTGACCCATGCTTCCAAAGTGCCTTTTGGAGGACACAGAAAGAGCTACATTAACATCCTAACCAATATTCCATTCAAAGAGATCGGTTCCAATAAAGCCAAACATCAAAGCTGCTCTAGGAGTATTGAAGCTCTAGACTGTTAGCCACACTGCACTCATTTGGGAAAGTGTCTTAGAGAGCTGCATATAACTCTAAATCAGGAACAGGGATGGACATGTTTTGTGCATCCTGTCCAGCTACTTAAATGAAGGCACATCTACCAGTTTGCTAATTTAGTTTCATCAGAAGTTGGTTTGGGTTCGATTCCAAAAACTGCAAGGCCACTTCAGGAACAAATGCCAAATGCTTATGTCACTGATGTGCAAGCAAAAAGTCACTTTGGTTTGATTTTTGACCAGGTGGAGGTCTTGGGCCTTAAGCCAGACAATTCTCACTCTTCTGCCCTATTTTTCCTATTTCTCCTCTGTGGGTAAACACCACCATCACCACCACTTTATTAAAGGTGGTGTGTTTTGAGGTAATTTTTCAGACTCGTCTCTGGAAAGAGCTGATGAACTCCTCAGACGAGAAGACACCTGTAGGGAACGTGCATTGTTTAAATCAGTGAGATTTTCACAAAGGAGTTCTTGACATAGCATAAAAATGGCAAACATTTTGCCTAGGGAGCTCATTTCTGAAAGTTATGTGAGTAATTAGGTGCAATGAAGGTACAGTTCTCTCTGCAGATTTTCTTAGATGCTTCTTCCAGCTTATCTTCCACCATAACACAGTTGTTGCTATACCTGTACTGGGAAATATAAGAGCAATAAGGCACAGCTTCAAGCACTGGCCTGTCTTTTGAGTGTTTGTTTAACCATTAGCACTCAGCCTGGCATAGCTTTGCTCTATGTTGATTAGAGCTGTGCTGAATAATGCCTGGGTATTACTCAAGAGACAGAAAGCAGTATAGATCTTTCCCAAAAGGAGGTGTGAAGATGGCCTCCCTGTGTTGTTGGAAAGTTTAAATAGGTAGATGCAAGTCTTGTCATAACACTTGGCCTCGGAGAGAAGGAACAATGCCTGACCTGCGTTATTTAACAGCATAGTGCTAAATTTATTTACCCTCTGTAGCCATTTCTGATACGTTCTGCTAATGACCATTGCACAGCCCATAGCTCTGGGAGTTACACGTGGGTTAGGAGCACACAGGCATGCTCAGTGGGAACTTGAGATGGAACAAAATATAAAAATGTAGAGCTGTGGAAACCTAGCTTCTTTGCAGCCTTTTAGGAGGAATCTAAAGCTGTCTCAAAACTTTGCCCAACATATTTTGCTGTTCCTGAAATTTCCCCCTTTAAATTTTCCATAGAACTTACAGATGCCCAATACACTTCATAGGACAGAGAGGAAAATATTGTCCAAAAGAGAGCTCTATTTAATTTTCTAGTACCAACCAAGCCTATGGGTGTGTTCTAAAAATTCACAGAGCTCTTTAGGTTGATTGGATGAAGAAGGCCATGTGGTGTGGGTGGTTTAACTTTTCAGTTTCTGTGCTCCAAGCCCTCCAGTTCCTAGTGACCTTTTCAAAGACCTTACTGAGAAAAAAAGTCCTGGTGAGGTAAAGCAAGGATTTTTTAAGGAAAATGTCAAACTTTCTGGGCATCATGATTTTGTACCCTACTATCAACAGTTTCTTTCTTCTGTACACCTTGGTTAGAGAAGTAAAAACTGCATTAAAAAAAAAGAAATCTTAAAGAGACTTGCATGAGAATGGCCCATATGGGCATCAAACCCACAACCTTGGTGTTACTAACACCATACTCTAACCAAAACTAAAGTCCTCTTTGGAGCAATTTGAACCATGGATCACAATTCTGTCAGCCTGCCATTCAGAAATGTCTTTACTTCAAAAGTCAAGTAGGGACAAAGCACTCTGCAGTCCAGCTGTGAAGCCCTCACCTGCAAAGATTTACAGACCACAGGAGATGAACAAGTGCTACGTTCCTACTGCATTAAATGTGTCAGCACCAATCCAACCTCCTTCAGAGGTCTGAAAACTAATTGAGGAGTCTAACCCTTCGTACCCATCTTCCATAGAATATAGGAGTACTTCTGGGTGGAAGCTCAGCACATTGTGTAGACAGAGAAGGGATGCTGTGGTGCCAGCAGAGAGGAGCACTTGTGGAACTGTCTTGTCTCAGTTTTGTTGATTAGGATTTTTCCATGAGAGCAGTCAGCAACATTTTCTAATATTTTAGGTAAGGTTTGACCCTACAGGCTTTTTTCTGCTTCATTAAGACCTGTATAAAAATCCATAGCTCTCATAGTCAGTCTTGAGTTCTTCAGAAGGTGAACCCCTGGCCATCCCTAAGACAAAGTATGGAACAAAGAAGAAATAAATCTTTCCTGACCACTGACAGTCAGTGTCAGTACTGTCATTACTGAAGTCTGAATAGAGCACTAATGCTGGTAATCTTCCTTCTGTGAACCCCCAAATCACCCCAGATTTATCATGGAATCCATGAAGTTCAATGGAAGTGTTTTGATTGCCAGATCATGTCAGGACACTGCCTGCCAGCAGTCGCTCCCATGTGGTAGGCAACATCTCTATTTGATTCTCTAGAACATGCCTACATAGATCATTCAAGGTAACATCTGCCAGCCTTAGGAGATAGTTGGTGCTTGAAACTTTCCCTGGTGTCAGTGGGTGCTGAAGTCACTCAGCTACCAGCTTGATTCCTCTGGAATGACATTTGGCTGAAATTCCTCTCTAATGCTCTTATAAAAATAGATATGTGCTTTTTTAACTTTAAATCTTTGTTCAGTAACTCCTCATCTTCAGTTAATGCCCTTATCCCTTGTTTGCTCTCTCAAATAAATACAAAAAATAAATACAAACACCAATTTTACCAGAAGAATGCATTCTTATATAACTGAGTAAGAGTGTATGCCATATAAATGTAATTTAATCTCTCCTTGGGAATGATTGTGGAATTTTACCAGAGATTGTCACATGCACCCAGTTAGGTAGATGTGTGGAGTCTTGGTAAAACTGAAGGCTCTATGCAAGCCAAGGCTAAGCCCTGTGTTTGGGGTGTAGTCCCTTGAGTCCACATGTCACTCCTGTCCATTTCTGACCTGGTGACAGCATAAGGAATTCACAAAGACCCCATGCTTTGGTGACATTCAGTCCATCTCTGACTTCATTAATGCGTGGGATGAGAATACACACTACATTAAGACCTGTTTATGTGCATCCCAGACCTACTGAACCTATTTAATTTTGCTCTCCCAGGAATGTGCTCTGGGTCAACACACACTTTCACCTGCTAGATACAAATTAGAGCACTGAGAAGATGTATCCAGAGAGAAGACTGGGGGGATGGTGTGCCCAGGCTCCAAACTTAGAAAAAAGCAGAGGAAGCAGCTGGGGTTTTGCAGAAATACACACAAGCTTGAAGTGAAAGAAGCAAGTGTAAGATTAGGAAAGGGAGGAAAGCTGCTTAAATATCTCCAGATATCTATGCTGCAAAAGCTAGGGGTTGGTAACTAAGCTGGGGGTTGTCCCATTACCAGGCTCCACCCTGATCTGTCAATGCTGTAGGTGTCTTGCTCGCTTCTTAGTAGATTAAGAAATAATTGCAGCCACAGTAACACTAACCCTTCCTTGGACACTTCTTCATGTTTTGCAGTATCTTTGCACCAAACCATTCTATATATAGTATGCCACTGCTATTTGTATTTTTAAACATTTCAGAATCTACACAGGGAGAATATCTTGCTGATGGCAATGTGTGGAGCAACAAAGGCAGAGATGGGAAAAGAGGGACTATCTGTAGTTCTGTAGTTTGTGACACAACTTGGGCTGGGACCAGAAGTTCTGGCTCTGGGTTTCACTTAGGATGCAATAGGAATTTAAATTGTTAAAGAACTTGGGAGTTCACTGGGTGTAGTCAGGTATGTCTAAAAGTGATTCTATTGCCCCTTTTGCTCAGACAAAAGTTTTATCAGCTTTACTTGGAGTTTTGTCTGTGCGAAATATAGGACTTAAAGTAAGGACTGCCACAACAGATACTGTATCTGCTCTGATTTCAGGAACCCACATCTGACTGAAAAATACATCTCTCTCTCCTGCATTGTATAAGACTTAAGGATGTAAGAGTCCAGCTCAGGAGCCAAAAGTCCTTGCATAACCAAAGAAGAAAGAGCTGTGGTCTTAACATAGCGAATTCCCATTAACCTTAGCCAGAATTTTGCCTAAGATCAGAATAGAGGCTGAGAAAACTGCAGGCTTTAGTTCTGTGTGCACAAGGGGGTAAGATCACTGTTTTCACACAGGCATGACTGAGTTGTGCTTCAGAAGCACATTTCATCATATGCATGCACAAACACTGACCTTTCAGACCTACAAAACTTGCATCCTAGTAAACATTTCACTCACCAAGGAGGAAAACACAAGCCAAGAAATGCATTTAGGGGGAAAAAAAAGCCCAGTAAAAAGAGAGAAAAAAACCCCAAAGAATGTTTTATTTTTTCATATAATCACTAGAAGAATCATTTTATGGTGTTTCCCATGCAATTACTGCCAGACCTGTTTAGCAAATGTGAAATACTCATTAGCAATTACTTAACTATACATATATTAAAGCTTAATTAGTAAATAAATTAAGCATATAATTAATTGCTTTAATCAGTAGGCTTTTAATATTGTAATTATCACTTGATACATTAAGGGCATGTTAAGAATACTTTTCTCCAAAAAATACATTGTTAATTAATCATTAAAACTTATCTTACTACATGCTCATTAATGATTTATTACAGATGCTGGGCCAAATTCTTCTCTCAATTACAGAAGAGCTAACTCTGTTGAAACCAATAGATCTTCACTTGCATAAATTAAAGGAGAGTTTGGTACTGCTAATTAAACGTAAAGTGTTTGCCAGAGCATATCACCATAGATGGAAATCTGTAGTGCCTTGCTCTCTTTAACCCAAGAGGGGCAAACTGCCTTTCTTTTATGCTCCTTTGCTATGGCCAAGCATTGTCCTTCTGTAGCCTGAGCTCAGAAGCAACAAGTTGGGCTTCATTTCTAACCCTGCCACTACCTCTGAATTCTAGATCACTGTGTGGACAAGAGAGTTGCCCAGATACTCTTAAAGAGACAACTGATTGCTTCTAGGGACCAGCTCACTCTTTTTCCCCCCCACCATCTAAAAGGAGCCTAAACAATCAGGCTCTAAGGGTGTTAATTGGAAGGGTGACTATAAGACTCTGAGATCAAAGGATGCTTAATGAAAACCAAACACAATTCTAGCTACATTTTTCTTATCCTGGATATGGTTTTTCTATCTCAACTTTATAATCTCCTCAGAAATGGAATTTTTTACTTGGAATTTGGTATAAATAATGTGTCTGCCATAATGGGCCAAATGGCCTTAGTTAAGCATTCTTGAGGGAGCAAGAGTAATAATATTGTTTGCAAAAGGTCTTTGTACATAAATAGTCATATTACAAATTGTGGCAGAGAAGGCAGGATGAGGAGGGGGAAGGAGCAACAAATTTTTGAGCAAGGGATATCTATTCATAGATATAGAGCATAGATGCAGAAGCCTTTGAAACATCAATGTGAAGGCTTCTATGGGTTTCCTTTCACAGTCCCAGTGGGACTCTCCCAGGCACAGCCTATTTGCACGGATGCAAAGTCTTGCTTGCATAAATGTAAATGTAGAGTAAATTAAGAAATTGAGATTTAATGACAATGGGCTTATGGGCTTTGGAGTCTGGATGTGCATACTCAGTTTACTATCTGCACATGCACTTATCTCCACCAAGGTCTCAAACCCTGATGAAAGCAGACATTTTTCTGCTTTGGTGAAAGCAATACCCATTTTAGGTAGGTGAAACTTAAACAGCACTTAGTACTTGGTAGGAGGTACCCTATGGGACCAGCCCAAGGTTTGTGTTGAAAACCTGATGTTCTCAATTTATTGCTGGGTTTTGGGAGGGCTCCCAACACAGCTTTCAGAAGAACACACTTCACTAAGATAGCAAAGAAATAAATACATTACATGCACATATTCAATCTCAGTCTTTAAGGGACTGTTCCAGATAGAACAACAGAAAGAAAATATTTAATTTTAAATGGTTTAGGATTAAGGAGATCCTCCTTCCTAATAATTTACAGCAGAGTGTTTCAGCTCTTTAGCACACTATGATCTGTTATTCAGGACTTCAGGGTGCAGGGTGAATAAATGAAAATCCCTACCTTAAAATCATCTGTGAATTTTGAAACCATGATCAGTCCTAAGAAAAAAGTCTTTCCTCTAGTCCCTTTTCCACTGAAGGAAAGAAAGACTTGGAAAAAAGAACAGATTGTGGAGGCAACCTTCAGGAGTCACGTCACACTGAACCAATCTGTGATGGTAACAGCTACTATAGTATTGTAGACTCTCTATATTAAACTCTAAATATCTGTGGTTTGTGGTGAACATTTCTCAAGCGGAAAAGATAATGAGCATAGTGAATCTTGCTTACATACCCTTCCCTAAGCTTAGAGGTCAGATCTAAACTAGGTTTAGATATCTGCTAAGGGAATTCTAGGGCAGGTCATGCTCACAGGTCTTTTGGCAATGTAAGTTGTGTTATCCAGGGGATGAAGAGGAGGCTTCTCACTTCTGTGGTGCCCTCCATAGCTTTTAGAGACTTAAGCTCAGATGACAAAATGGCTAAAGCTTCCCAGGTCCCCGACCATAATGGGGAAGTCTCAAAGTCAGAAAGGAAACCCGCTTGAGTTTCATTGTATCAGTCCTTTAAACTGAGGACTGAAAATAAGTTTATAAACAACTATGGCGCAAATTAAGGATCAAAAAAGATGAGATCCTTTTTGTTAAAGAATTCCATTCTTAGTATGTCTAATGATTTATTCGTGAGACGATAACTTCTTTACAAAATAATAATGTTTTGTCCTATCCCACAGGGACCAATCTCATTCCTATATGAGGCATGTAGACAGTGGCAACTTGGCAGAACATATGCCAAGTTCACTTATCTTCAAATTTATGTTAAAAGATATTGGCTTCTGACAGAAGCAAATTCTTTATTAAAGCTTTTTTTTTTTTCCTAAGGAAAAAAACGGAAGTATGAAGTATTTGGCACAATAAACATGACAGTATAGGCATACGTCTTTTGGTACTAAAAGCTACATGCTCATGTGCTTGACCATCATTATTCAAGAGGATTCTAAAGACATTGTGAAAACACTCCTGTAAGAAATGCAACTTGATTCTTCTAATAGTATTTCTTCATACTGACTTATTATGAGTCTGAATGTAGGCATTATTCACTGTAGAAATCATTCTTCTTAACAGCAAAATAAATATGATAGAAACATGCTGGCAATCTCCTTAAAACAAACAAATAAGCAGTTACTGATTTGTGTCTAGACAGACAAAGGTGGTAGTTGTTTTCCTGTTATAATTACAATTTTTTAATAAATTAATGTCAATGTCATGGGTAAAGGTTACCCTGGTTTAAATTAATTTAGCTAAACTAATTCTGATTCTTAATATAAACTTAAGTTGGACTCATAAATACTCAAATGTGTATGAATGTATTTATTACTTCAACTTAAAGCAGTAAATTATTAGTGACCAAACTCAAAGTAAGCAAGAGTTAAATCAGTGTAAAATGTTCCTGATTAGGGATTTGCCTCTATTAAATTTTATGATATAAAGTAATTTCAATTAAGCAAATGCAACTTTTTTTTCAACACTCAAAATATCTATAGACATACCTAAGTAAATCAATATTTTCTGAATTATTGTATATATTATAATTTGCATGAAAAAACAGCAATGTAGAGTGCCATGCACAATTGGGACGGTTTAACGATGTCTGCTTTGCATAGAGAAAAGCAACATATTGGACCAGTGGGCTTGGTTTCTTCTTTTCCTGATTATTCTGGCAAAGCTAAGGCAAGGACTGCTAGCTGCTGTAGTTATGAAATTCCCTGTGTGAGTGTAGTACAAATATAATTGAGCAAATCCGAGCTTGCAGACTTCAGCCATTTTGTTGTCACAGTCTACAGTCTGGACTTCCTCACTTGGGCACCTGACTTGCATCTGCATTTAAGAACCTATTGAAGCAGACTTCCCAAAGGAAGCACCGAAACTTTCCACGCAGGCACCAGAGACACGTGCCTTTGAGAGCCTCCAGTCTTCCTAACTTGTGTACCTAAACTCAGCCAGAGGGGACTTCTGGGTAGGCTTTCAAAGGCACATCACTCTCTCCTGGAACTGCATCTGGGATCTGAGCACTTCAGAGTGCTGCTGTTCTGCCTACCTAACACTGGGGTACAAGTCAGGTACCTGGGGTAGGGGAGGGTGGCAAAGGGCAGCTCCCAGCAATGCCTGCTGCAGTTTCATGCTTTGTCTTCAAGCTGCCTTTTGAAGAGTTTACTTTTGTTCCTCACCCTGACATTCCTTAATCAAAAAGACTTGTCCTAGAGTAAAGGTATGTGTTTCTTCCTGGCTCAGATGGAAATATTACCAAAAAACAAGGATCCCAGGTGGACGTCAGTTTATCTCAGATGTGCTACAAGCACGCTGGAGTTTCCAAAGTGCACTGCGGGGGAAATTTCAGGGTCTGATTCAGGTCATGGTTTGAAGTAAAATAAACGTTTATTAATAATCGCTACATCTATACATTTGTGGATGTTACCAGCGAAGGAAATAAGAAAAACAACTATAAACTTATAAAAAGAAGCATTTTATTCCTGCCCTTGCCACCACATGTACTGGAAAAGAACTATATTGGCTCTTTTTTAGCTAGTAATGTCTAATGCAGTAAGACAGGAATAAGCAGAGTAGAAAGCACCTGTCAGCTCTATTTCCCACTCTCCTTGATTAGCATGAAACATTAATAGGGCTCTCAGAAATTCTGGTCTGAAATGGGCTTTGCTTGAAAACGTGTCTGCCTTTACTGCACAAAAGCTGCTGTCATTAAAAAAAGGGCAGATAACTAAAGAAGACTCTTTCTTGAAATTTATACCATTTTTTCACACAATGACAAATTATTTTAATAATAGGAATCGCACACTCTGCCATTTGTATAATGTTTCCCATAAAATTCTCCCATTAAATTTGCTCCTCTACTTGACTCATATCTTTTTAAAAAAATGACACACACAAAATGATACATCACACATTCTTACAAAGAATTGGAAGTGAACATACTGTAATGGGTTAACATACGTTTTAATAAAATTTTCATTGTTGCACATTTCACTTTTCGGTACTGAGAGCCAGGGCTGTACCAGTAACCCCAGGCAATGCCTAAGGATAAAACAAATCATATGGTAGTGAACTATTTTCACCTATTTATCCTTCTACTGAAAATATATTCATAAATACAAAATGAAGCTAAGATACGTAGCCAGTAACATTGTACATAACAAAGATATTCCCTAGTATTTGTATTCTATTATTTTTTAATAATATACCTTCTGCATTTCTAAGATGCTTCAGCTTTTGTTTTTATTCCTTGCATATCCTGTAAGGCACCAAACCATTTTAATTTTTGTCTCCCCAAAGTGGGCAGTAACAAATATTTGAATCCATATAGTCAAATTAAATCCAATTGTACAACCTATTATAGAACATGCACTGCGAGTCAAAAATGTATGCCTGTCTATTTATCTAGCAGGTGGAGTTTTCTGAATAAGAAACTTTTGATTTGTGGCATGTGTAGGTTTATTTGCGTGTAGACAGTCTGCCTTAAAAGATCTGTGTCATCAAAAATGTTCCTGTACACATCAGCATATTAACTGCTTGCTAGATGGGGTTATCTCAGAGAATAAATACTGAAATAAAAAAAGATTTGCCCTGACTATTTATTTTACTATGGAGGTACTGTACAACTTAAAAATAATATGTTTTGTTTCTTCATTACTGTATAGGAATTCCAGAATAATAATTACATTTTATTGCCACAAATTAAAATGATGTGGCAACAATAAATAAAGCTAATTCAAGTTGTACCTAAGCTCTAATTTTTGTGGTTGTTTATCTCATTGCCTGTCATCAGATATTTAAAGGTGAAATCAAAACCACAGATATTGTAAATAAAAAAGAAGCTGGTGCAATTACTCTTTATTTAATAAAGCACATTTTAAGATTTCAAATTTTAAAATATCCAGATCTTCTTTTCCCCTGGTTGTCTCCCCTCTCTTCCCAAGTCTGATTTCCCAGAAAAGATGTTTTATCTTGTCTCCTAATATGTTACTAAAGACCATATGTCTTCTATAAGAATGATGTTATACAGAATGAAATGCAAGTATATTTATTCAACAAAGCATCATAAGAAAGAAAAATAATGAGTTTACAGACAATTTGTAAGTCTTAAAATATTTGCTTCAAATAGCAAAAAATCTCTGTGATTATGCATATCACAGGGAAATATATTATGAGTAAAACTTAGAGTTCTTATAATTTCACATTGAACAATTTTTTTTTCTTTATGAACTAAAAATTATGCATAAAGGATTTTCTACTTATTTTTCCCTCATTTTATTTTATAAGTGCATAACTTCTCATAAAAAGCAGAGCTGAGGATAAAATTATTTAGGTATTTTATCACTCTGCTTACATATGAACAATGCTGATGAGGAGCTTGCTGTTCTTCATAGGCTCAGCTAGCATTACTAGAATTTGCATTTCTACATTTTTTGATGCATCCCAATAGTCCAACCCAGAAAGAGAGAAGACGAGTTGAAGAGAATTCTAAAACAATTTACATGAAACAGTCAGTAACAGCACATGAAAAATGGCAAAGGAGATTTCTGATGTGTGTGCATGTGTTGCTTGCTTTCTCTTTCTCTGTCTCTTTTTCTTTCTACTCCATGCAAATTCTTCCTAATTTAATACCAACCAATAAGTTTATAAGAAACAAAATTCAACTCCAAAACTGTTACTATATAGCAAC